>NC_091285.1:571834872-572138761 GCF_032444005.1 Ranitomeya imitator
TACTGATGTTTGTTATGCAAGGGTAACATAATAATATGATAACAGATATCAGTATCAAAATCTTTGGTTCTTTGCAAGATCGTCTAGGTGCATATTGGAGATCATATACACCTGTCATGAGCCCACCACATGTTCTCATTGTTTTTTATATTCACAGTGTTGGGGTATAGGCTTCCCTATTTGTAGGTGTGTTATTTGTCTAGCTGTCAAGGGATTCCTTTAGTTTATTCCCGATTGTGTGGGTAGAGGGACCCAGTGGATCTACTAGGGCTATCCAGGGACCCTAGGGCAAGCCATTGTTGAGCGGGGGCGCCACAACGTTCCCCCTAGGGCGCCAACCCCCGCTGATAGGCAGCCATCAGTACAGCTATTATCTAGGGATTGTCTTGTTCCCCTACACTTATTTTGCACAGTGTTTTTTTGTGTTTTGTTTCTTTCAGGTGTAGCCACAGGTTGGTGGCATTTTAGATATTCTAATACATTTCTTTGGGTTTTATATGATTATTATACACAGCTCTGGCAAAAACTAAGAGACCACTGCACAGTTTTCTAAAAATCATCTTCCCTACATGTCTGACAGCCATTCCAACCAAAGGACACCTCATTGTACGTAATGTGCTTCTGATTAGGTGATCAAAGCTGTGATTAAAAATCAGGGTTATTCCACAAAATATTGATTTCTGAACTCTTCCTGAGTTAGAACATTAGTATTGTTGTTTCTAAATGATTATGAACTTGTTTTCTTTGCATTTGTGGTCTGAAAGCACTGTTTCTTTTTTATTATTTTGATGATTTCTTATTTGCTGCAAAAAAAAAAAAAAAAAATTAGCATTGAGTTTCAGAGACGTGTCAGTAGTTTATAGAATAAATAACAACAAGAAAAAAGGCATATTAATCACAGAGATCACTAACAAGTTACAGTATTTAATCTTTAGTAACGTACAAAAAACACTCCAAGGATAAAAACAAAAGCCAGACACAAACATCAATGTCCGTAATAAGACCACAAGCCGCACCCCTCAACCGCCTTATGGTGAAATATATACCATTATGAGGTTTAAGCAATATATTCAATATCCAACACAAACAGTGACTATAATACGACCTATACACATGCATAAGCGTCAGCTGAGAGTATGCCTGCAATGCGGGATCTATGCACATACACCAAACCAGCACACAAATGAAAAGAGGGTGAAAGGCAAAAAGTACAAGAGAAATAATTCATGTGGGTGCCCGACCCATGTAACCGTAATAATACTACCTGTACCATGGGGTGCGCCTAATGTGTTTGGTTGAAGCACTATGGCAGCCCAAATAAAGCCATCAGTGCTGGAAAGGTCCGCTACGGAGCGGAGAGGCAGGCAGGAAGTTGCAGGGAGTGCTGTGCATATAGGTAGTTGTCATTCAAATGTTATTGGATAATTATAGAAAAATCTATATAGTTCATGTATGGCGGTGTCCATATATACATGAGCACAGTAAAGTGTACAGTAAAAACCCTTCACATTCTGGATTCCGCCCCCTACATTAGACAGAAACTGCACTCATCAAAGTGACCAACGACCTTCTGACTGCAAAGTGTAACAGAGACCACTTTCTGCTCATTCTTCTCAACCTCTCTGCAGCTTTTGACACTGTTGACCACCCTCTCCTACTCTCTATGCTCCAGTCAGTCGGCATTAAGGACACTGCTCTCTCCTGGTTCTCCTCTTATCTTTCTGACTGCTCCCCTCTTCCTCTCACTGTCGGGGTACCTCAGGGCTCAGTCCTTGGCCCCCTTCTCTTCTCCCTCTACACGGCCCCAATTGGACAGACCATCAGCAGATTTGGCTTTCAGTACCATGTTTATGCTGATGACACACAACTATACACGTCATCCCCTGGCCTTACTCCTGCTGTACTACAGAACGCCACTGACTGTCTGCAGTCTCCGACATCATGTCCGCTCTCTATCTGAAACTCAACCTCTCCAAAACTGAACTCTTGCTCCTGCCGTCTACTAACCTCCCAAAACCTGACGTTTCCCTCTCCGTGGGTGGCACCATAATAACATCCCGGCAGCAGGCGCGCTGTCTGGGTGTTATGTTTGACTCCGATCTCCTAATAGTAAATGCATATACTAGGGAAAAGGTATAAATCATAAAGAGAATGCCCTAACGTTTAAAATATATACTTTATTGTTAAAACCAAGGCCAACTGCCGTGTACAGAAGAAAAAGAAAACCAACACAAAAAAAGAACCAAACAAAACGTGCTCAAAACAACAAAAAATGCTAAAGGAGAAAAAAGACTAGATTGCCCTAGCTACGGCACCTATATACGTCCCTGCCTAGCTGCGGAGGTTGGCACCCTAGGGGGGAGCATAATGGCGCCCCCGCTCCACGTTGGCTGTCTCTATTGGCCCTGATAAATACTACCACCGCTAGTGAGCACCTCTACCCACAAGCTAAAGGATCCTCTAGCACTAGACAGAGGACTACCTATGCTAGGGAGAATCTAGAACCCCCAGAATAAAAACATTGTATGAACACATAGGCGTATATAAAATAGGGAAACAGATATCACGCCCTTTTAGGGGATCACTTATGTACCAACCTCTATGATCTAGGTATCAATTTAATAAGTGTCCCAAACAGTAGAGCAAAGGTCAAAATGTATGCAGACCAGGACAATGCACAATCTTGATTAGATACATACGTCATTAAGTGCAATGCAGGACAAGTATAGCACATTAATTAAATACCCTACAAGAACCAGTCTGGTCCTGGTAACAACAAGATCACAATTCAAACGTGCCAAAGTATATGGAATACATAAATATACTCATCTCCCAATCTGTCAGCGGTGGTACCCTATACGCCTTTATTATATAGCGCGCCTCTACGCGTTTCGCCCATGCGGGCTCCTCAGGAGGCCTGATACAAAGATAATCTGTGTCATATCCGATGGTAAGCAATCTGCCATAAGGCACATACCTGCTCTTATAGTCCCCGCCATCTCCAACACAGGAGAAGCTCCCCCTCCTCATTTCCTTTGGTGTTCATCGCTCTCGTCTGCGCATGTCCGCCCTGGACCGCATATGGGGCGCAAACAGAGCCTGAATGCGCATTGCGCATGTCCACCATGGACCGCGCACCACTAACAGTGGTCCACCCTCTAATGACGTCCGTCCGCTGCTGCTTCCGGTCCCCCGGATACATATGCAGCGACATGATCTGCGCATGTCTGCCGTGGAACGCACACAGAGACAGAGCGCATGCCCGCCCTGGACCGCGCTCCGCCCATAGCAATCCACTCTCTGACGTCAGTCCATGCCGGGCAGAAGGCGCACAATACAGGATATCACTGCGCATGTCACCTCTACTCGCAGTCGCCATGGCAGCACTATCCAGTGAGGAGCAACAAAATAGATCAGGCATCACAGACCGCACACGTCGCCTCTTCTCACGAACTGACACCAGTATCCAGTGAGGAGAGGCCCGATAGGTCTAGCATCACAGCCTGCGCATGTCGCCCCTATTCACACTCTAACAAGAGCGGTCAGATAAACCGGGCATGACAACCTGCGCATTCATTCTTTCCCAAATACTAAGCTGCCTTATCGACAATATATCTATAGGGCTCGCGGGCCATCACCCACCGTCTTAAGTCCCAGACAGCCATATGAGGCATTTACAATATAGGGAAGCAGCAGTGGATATACATATTATGACATCACTTACTGTTTGCCATGAAACCAACCCACCGAGCCATACTTTTTGACACATCGTCGGCTTGTCAGTATATTCTTAGGTCCCAGAGGCCATAGATAAAAAGCACATATAACAGTGCCGGATATACCGACAAATAAAGGGCCTAACGGCCCCAATGCCCAAGTTCCTCCTCATCAGGGACCTGTCGGATCGAAAGAGCGACGTATGGGAGTTTCAAATATTGATAATATTATTCTAAGAACAAAAAAATGGAAGACAGGGGGAACCATAGAATCAGGTATGTATAAAGATATTTTTATTTACAGGGGCAATGCCCACATTAATGTACCATGCAGATCCATGTGATTCCCTAAACTATAAGGAATCCATCAAGGTAATGGTATAGCTCAATACTCTCAGAAGGACACCGACCTAGGATCTATGCACATTTTCGTGCATCTTCCCCCTACGAGCCAGTTATAAAAAGCACATATATGATATCTGCTCATTCAGTCCCTTTGGTTCCAAAGACTCCAACCTAAAAATCCACTCACATTCTCGTTGGAGGATCGTTCTATCATGGTTACCCCGCCTAGGATTCACCTTCACCACCTCTATAACCGTGAACCTCACATCTGTCGGATTCTCATTATGGTAAGTGTGCATATGTTTGGCTAGTGGGGTGTCTCAAATCAAAATGACGTCCTGAGGATCATCGGTACATTTGATGCACAACATCAGGAAGTTAGAAGGATCTTCTCTAGGCATTGGGACGTACTTAGATTTGATCCGGACCTGAGGGACTGTGTGGGAGAGCGTCCGAACATCACCTTCAGAAAGGGGAGATCCCTTAGGGATATGCTGGTTCATAGCCAGTACCAGAGACCGAGGCCAAGGGATACATGGCTACATAGGAGACCATGTGGCTTCTTTAAATGTGGTGACTGCAGCCTATGCAAATGGATGAGACCCTGTAAAAAGTTCCAAAGCTCCACCACGGGTAAAATCTTCTATCAGCGTGAATTCTCTAATTGCAAAACAGAAGGTGTAGTATATGTGGCATCTTGCTCCTGTCCGAAGGATTACGTGGGAAAAACAAAGAGGGAGTTTAGAAGAAGAGTGGGGGAACATATGGGAGATATCCGTAATAAAAGAGACACCCCACTAGCCAAACATATGCACACTTACCATAATGAGAATCCGACAGATGTGAGGTTCACGGTTATAGAGGTGGTGAAGGTGAATCCTAGGCGGGGTAACCATGATAGAACGATCCTCCAACGAGAATGTGAGTGGATTTTTAGGTTGGAGTCTTTGGAACCAAAGGGACTGAATGAGCAGATATCATATATGTGCTTTTTATAACTGGCTCGTAGGGGGAAGATGCACGAAAATGTGCATAGATCCTAGGTCGGTGTCCTTCTGAGAGTATTGAGCTATACCATTACCTTGATGGATTCCTTATAGTTTAGGGAATCACATGGATCTGCATGGTACATTAATGTGGGCATTGCCCCTGTAAATAAAAATATCTTTATACATACCTGATTCTATGGTTCCCCCTGTCTTCCATTTTTTTGTTCTTAGAATAATATTATCAATATTTGAAACTCCCATACGTCGCTCTTTCGATCCGACAGTTCCCTGATGAGGAGGAACTTGGGCATTGGGGCCGTTAGGCCCTTTATTTGTCGGTATATCCGGCACTGTTATATGTGCTTTTTATCTATGGCCTCTGGGACCTAAGAATATACTGACAAGCCGACGATTTGTCAAAAAGTATGGCTCGGTGGGTTGGTTTCATGGCAAACAGTAAGTGATGTGATAATATGTATATCCACTGCTGCTTCCCTATATTGTAAATGCCTCATATGGCTGTCTGGGACTTAAGACGGTGGGTGATGGCCCGCGAGCCCTATAGATATATTGTCGATAAGGCAGCTTAGTATTTGGGAAAGAATGAATGCGCAGGTTGTCATGCCCGGTTTATCTGGCCGCTCTTGTTAGAGTGTGAATAGGGGCGACATGCGCAGGCTGTGATGCTAGACCTATCGGGCCTCTCCTCACTGGATACTGGTGTCAGTTCGTGAGAAGAGGCGACGTGTGCGGTCTGTGATGCCTGATCTATTTTGTTGCTCCTCACTGGATAGTGCTGCCATGGCGACTGCGAGTAGAGGTGACATGCGCAGTGATATCCTGTATTGTGCGCCTTCTGCCCGGCATGGACTGACGTCAGAGAGTGGATTGCTATGGGCGGAGCGCGGTCCAGGGCGGGCATGCGCTCTGTCTCTGTGTGCGTTCCACGGCAGACATGCGCAGATCATGTCGCTGCATATGTATCCGGGGGACCGGAAGCAGCAGCGGACGGACGTCATTAGAGGGTGGACCACTGTTAGTGGTGCGCGGTCCATGGTGGACATGCGCAATGCGCATTCAGGCTCTGTTTGCGCCCCATATGCGGTCCAGGGCGGACATGCGCAGACGAGAGCGATGAACACCAAAGGAAATGAGGAGGGGGAGCTTCTCCTGTGTTGGAGATGGCGGGGACTATAAGAGCAGGTATGTGCCTTATGGCAGATTGCTTACCATCGGATATGACACAGATTATCTTTGTATCAGGCCTCCTGAGGAGCCCGCATGGGCGAAACGCGTAGAGGCGCGCTATATAATAAAGGCGTATAGGGTACCACCGCTGACAGATTGGGAGATGAGTATATTTATGTATTCCATATACTTTGGCACGTTTGAATTGTGATCTTGTTGTTACCAGGACCAGACTGGTTCTTGTAGGGGATTTAATTAATGTGCTATACTTGTCCTGCATTGCACTTAATGACGTATGTATCTAATCAAGATTGTGCATTGTCCTGGTCTGCATACATTTTGACCTTTGCTCTACTGTTTGGGACACTTATTAAATTGATACCTAGATCATAGAGGTTGGTACATAAGTGATCCCCTAAAAGGGCGTGATATCTGTTTCCCTATTTTATATACGCCTATGTGTTCATACAATGTTTTTATTCTGGGGGTTCTAGATTCTCCCTAGCATAGGTAGTCCTCTGTCTAGTGCTAGAGGATCCTTTAGCTTGTGGGTAGAGGTGCTCACTAGCGGTGGTAGTATTTATCAGGGCCAATAGAGACAGCCAACGTGGAGCGGGGGCGCCATTACGCTCCCCCCTAGGGTGCCAACCTCCGCAGCTAGGCAGGGACGTATATAGGTGCCGTAGCTAGGGCAATCTAGTCTTTTTTCCCCTTTAGCATTTTTTGTTGTTTTGAGCACGTTTTGTTTGGTTCTTTTTTGTGTTGGTTTTCTTTTTCTTCTGTACACGGCAGTTGGCCTTGGTTTTAACAATAAAGTATATATTTTAAACGTTAGGGCATTCTCTTTATAATTTATATATATTGACTCCGATCTCTCCTTCACCTCCCATATACAATCTCTTGCCCGCTCGTGCCGCTTACACCTAAAGAACATCTCTAGAATCCGCCCTTTTCTTACCATGGAAACAACAAAAATACCTCACTGTCGCCCTGATCCACTCCCGCCTGGACTACTGCAATGCTCTACTAATTGGCCTCCTCCTCACTCGACTTTACCCTCTCCAGTCTATCCTTAATGCAGGAGCCAGGGTCATCCACCTGGCAGCCTGGCTAATTGTTACTCGGACGTGTCTGCTCTTCGCCTGTCATTACACTGGCTGCCCATTCATTACAGGATACAATTCAAAGTACTTGTTCTCACCCACAAAGCTCTCCACAGTGCGGCACCCCCATACATCACCTCCATCATTTCTGTCTATCGGCCTAACCGAACTCTGCGCTCTGCAAATGACTTTCGACTAACCTCTGCACTAATCCATACCTCCCACTCCCATCTACAAGACTTCTCCCGTGCTGCGCCAATCCTCTGGAATGAAATATAAACATTGGTTTGAGCGGGCACCATCCAAATATTCTAGTGAGAGGGGATCACCATATGCATACCAATAAACAGTAACAGCAAACAAGAACAAGCGTATGCATAAAGATAGGGATCACCACAGTATAACTAAGAGTAGAAAAAATCTTTATTCAAAGAACAACTTGCACAAAGACATTTAAAAACATCTAAAAACATATAAACAAAGATAATGGGTCCACCATAATAACAAATAAATGTTGGCAGAAATATGTACCCTACACAGCTAATGCAAATACTTTATCACCATTTAGTATAAGTCACAACTGATACCGACAGCACACCCAATGCACGTGTCCACATTAAAAAGATAAATGTTCCAAGGTGCTGGGCAATTAGATTGTCACTCAGAGGCCACAGAAAAACGTGGTCCCACAAATATACTATTGCCGGGTGGGGGTATAATACAAAGATTTTCAGAACACAATAGTTACCCCACTAAGTCCTCCTCAGCGATCCACAAATATCTCTTGCCCAGCCCTAGTGCCGACACCTATAGAGGCAATCCTAAGCCAGCAGGCACGTCATGTCAGATCAGTAAAGCTGTGTGGGTGCCAAGACCCACACGTATCGACGCTCAAGGCGTCTTCCTCAAGGTCAGTGTGGTACTACTCACGTTGTTACCTGATATATATGGTCCAAAAATAATGTGTAGAGCACCTAGCAGCTGTGCCAGGGCATGGCGGCGCCGGAAATTCCACCCGGCGTCATGGACGATGTACTGCGCAGGCGCTGAGAGGTCAAAGTCCCAAGAGGCTGTGCGCGGGCATCAGGACATGCGCATAGCAGCCAAAGTTCGGGTTTGATCACCATGGGAACCGCAAACATAAGTCACATACAAAGCATCCGCAAAACATCAAAGTGCGCGGATCCGACAGCGCAGCTGGGCACTTAACATAGGAGCACTTAGCTCACCACATGTAAGGGTTTTTTTTTTACATATCATTCATCGCCCCGTACTGCGCATGCACCCACAGGGGGAATACATTCCCCCATGCATAAGGTGCATACAGTCCGGCGATATAACAATAGGCTAAAGCGCCTGCGCCAGATGAGTGTGTGGTTTCTCTAATGGCCGCCGGTGCTGACCAAATAGATATCATTCCAACATCCATTTTGCTGTACAAAAGTACGGCAAAATAGGCACGGCCCCCACCGACAGCAAGGATTTTTAACCTACCCATCGCCACAGCAGTCCCAGGGAAAATAAGGCTTACACAGACATAGGTGATACACACATACAATCATGCGATAACCCTGGCCAGGGTACAAGCACCAACACATACATGTCCACACACCAGGGATGGAGATGTAACAACAGTTTATTGGATGCATCCACCACCCACATCCTCTGGAATGCTCTACCCCAAGATATTAGGACCATCCACAATTTGCATAGTTTTAGGCGCTCCCTCAAAACACATTTGTTCAGGGCGGCCTATCACGTTCCCTAATCAAAGTCATGTTATGTTTGTGTGTGTGTAGCCCATTCACTATCTCCATCTATCCCCCACCCCCTGAAGATGGCTGAACCATCATTGTAAATACATCATTGTAAACACACACTTGTACTTTGTATCTCCCCCACCTCATTGTAGATTGTAAGCTCTCAGGAGCAGGGTCATCTTGTGTTGCTTTAATTATTGTATTGTTAACATTGTTACTTATGACTGTTGTGTTTGAAACTGTTAACCCCTTTACCCCCAAGGGTGGTTTGCACGTTAATGACCGGGCCAATTTTTACATTTCTGAACACTGTCTCTTTATGAAGTTATAACTCCAAAATGCTTCAACGGATCTTATCGATTCTGAGATTGTTTTCTTGTAACATATTGTACTTCATGATAGTGGTAAAATTTCTTCAATATAACTTGCGTTTATTTGTGAAAAAAATGGAAATTTGGCGAAAATTTTGAACATTTTGCAATTTTCCAACTTTGAATTTTTATTCTGTTAAAACCAGAGAGTTATGTGACACAATATAGTTAATAAATAACATTACCCACATGTCTACTTTACATCAGCACAATTTTGGAAACAAAATTTTTTTTTTCTAGTAAGTTATAAGGGTTAAAATTTGACCAGCAATTTCTCATTTTTACAACAAAATTTACAAAACCATTTTTTTAGGGACCACCTCACATTTGAAGTCATTTTGAGGGGTCTATATGGCTGAAAATACCCAAAAGTGACACCATTCTAAAAACTGCACCCCTCAAGGTGCTCAAAACCACATTCAAGAAGTTTATTAACCCTTCAGGTGTTTCACAGCAGCAGAAGCAACATGGAAGGAAAAAATTACCATTTTACTTTTTAGTCACAAAAATGTTCTTTCAGCAATAATTTTTTAATTTCCCAAGGGTAAAAAGAGAAAATGGACCTCAAAAGTTGTTGTCCAATTTGTCCTGAGTACGCTGATACCCCATATGTGAGGGGGAACCACTTTTTGGGCGCATGGCAGGGCTCAGAAGGAAAGGAGCGCCGTTTGACATTTTCAAGCTAAAATTGGCTGGAATTGAGATCGGACGCCATGTTGCATTTGGAGAGCCCCTGATGTGCCTAAACAGTGGAACCCCCCCCCCCCCCCCCCACAAGTGACCCTTGTGGAAACTATACCCTCTAAGGAACTTATCTAGATGTGTCGTGAGCACTTTTATCCCCAAAGTGCTTCACTAAAGTCTATGATGCCCGGCGTGAAAATAAAAAATTCTATTTTTTTTCCCCACAAAAATGATCTTTCAGCCCCAATTTTTTTATTTTCCCAAGGGTAACAGGAGAAATTGGACCCCAAAAGTTGTTGTCTGATTTGTCCTGAGTACGCTGGTACCCCATATGTGGGAGAAAACTACTGTTTGGGCACACTTCGGGGCTCGGAAGGGAAGTAGTGACTTTTTGGAATGCAGACTTTGATGGAATTGTCTGCGGGCATAATGGTCCATTTGGTGAGCCCCTGATGTGCCTAAACAGTAGAAACTCCCCACAAGTGACCCCATTTTGGAAACTTGACCCCCTAAGGAACTTATCTAGGTGTGTCGTGAGAATTTTGAACCTCCAAGTGCTTCACTAAAGTCTATGATGCCCGGCGTGAAAATAAAAAATTCTATTTTTTTCCCACAAAAATGATCTTTCAGCCCCCAATTTTTTATTTTCCCAAGGGTAACAGGAGAAATTGGACCCCAAAAGTTGCTGTCCAATTTGTTCTGAGTACGCTGGTACCCCATATGTGGGAAAAAACTGTTTGGGCACTTCGGGACTCAGAAGGGAAGCAGTGACGATTTGGAATGCAGACTTTGATGGACTAGTTCTGAGGGCGTCATGTCCCGTTTGCAGAGCCCCTGATGTGTCTAAACAGTAAAAAAAAACACAAGTGACATCATTTTGGAACCTAGACCCCCAAGGAACTTACTTAGATGTGCCCCCTCTTTGGAACTAATCTACTGGTTCCTGTTAAGTAAATTAGTAGTGCATGGAGGTTTGGTACAATTTGAAGCAGTCCTTCATACACAGGCCAGGTTTGTCGGGGCAGGTGTCGCATTGATAGATGGTGTCCTTGCATACTCCTCTTTTGCAGCACACTCTGCACCTTTTTTGCGGCTTACCTTTTCTATCAGTTGGCGGGACCACCCCCGGAAAATGCTGACCTGGTACGATACGAACACCCTCAGTTCCGGAAGTACTGGGACCCGCTCCTTCCCTCGTGCCAAATATCAGGGCCTTAACCACTACCTCCTGGAACTGAAGGTACGACGTATCAGTGTGTCGTGCACATCGTGACAGCAGGAAAGCGTTGAGCATTGCCATTTGTACGATGTACACGGATAGCTTTTTGTACCACACCTTGGCCTTCCTCAAAGCACTGTATGGTTGGACGAGTTGATCGGAGAGATCAACGCCCCCCATGTTTTTGTTGTACCCCAGTACACAGTCCGGTTTGCAGACCTGTGTAGAGGTACCCTGTACACTGCCGAGGGCACTGCCATCACTGTGTATGGTGGTCAAGAGAAGGACATCCCCCTTGTACTTGACCACCAGCAGGTGGTCGCTACATTGGGCTTTGCTCTCACCTTTTCTGAGCATCTGCCCAAGTAGCGTCTTCGGGAGGCCTCTCTGATTTTTGCGGACAGTACCGCAGGCTGCGGTACCTCGCGCAGAGAGGGATTTGTAGAGTGGGATGCTGGAATAAAAGTTATCGGTGTAGAGGTGATAACCTTTATCCAGCAGTGGGTGCACCAAATCCCACACAATTTTCCCACTCACTCCCAGGATGGAAGGACACTCAGGCGGTTCAATCCTGCTGTCCTTCCCTTCGTACACTCTAAAGCTGTAGGTGTACCCTGAGGTACTCTCACACAGCTTGTAGAGTTTGATTCCGTACCTGGCCCTTTTGCTGGGCAGGTATTGACAGAATCTGAGCCGCCCCTTAAAATGAACCAAGGACTCATCCACGCAGATGTCCCTTTCGGGCACGTACACTTCAGCAAACTTTTTGCTGAAGTGTTCGATGACCGGCCGAACTTTGAACAGACAGTCAAAATTGGGGTCATCTCGTGCGGGACACCGTGCATTATCGTTGTAATGCAGGAACTTATGGATGGCCTCAAAACGCGTCCGAACCATGACCATTCGGAACACTGGAGTGTTATATAAAATATCTACACTCCAATATTGCCGAATTTCTGGCTTCTTCACGATCCCCATGTGGAGGACCAGGCCCCAAAACTGCATCATTTCAACTGTGTCTACAGGAGACCAGTTAGAAAATGATGAGCCGAGGTTTTGCTCTAAAAATTGCCGAGCATACAAATTAGTTTGCTCCACCATGAGGTTAATAAAATCCTCAGAGAAAAAGACTTTAAAAAAGTCTATTTCTGTGAGGCCGGTGGTGTCAAACTTGATTCCTGATTCTGCCACAAAATCAGGAATCAGTGGCTCGTAATTTTCGGGGGGCGAGGTCCATATGGGGTCCGAAGAGGGTCGCGCTGGTTCATCTTCAGGAGTGGGCGCTGCCTGATCTTCTCTCCTGGGGCGTCTGCGTGGCGGTTCCGCAGGACCCGAGGTAGAAGATGAGGAGGAGGAGGAAGAGGATGAAGAATCTGAAGAGTAAAGGAATGTGGGATCCTCTCCCTCGCTATCAGTGTCGGAGGCAAGGAAAGCATATGCCTCCTCCAATGAATAGCGCTGCTGGGACGAACGGGACATTTTTTTGTGAGTATGGTGCTTGGGTGTAATATTTATTGGTAACTATGTGTACGTGTGGGGGGGGGGGGATAGTGTGTGGTGCAAACTATTCTGAAAGGAAGAAGCTAAAGGAAAAAAAAGCAAATAGGGAAAAAAAAATACCTGTGAAAGGAATAGTCTAAAACAGCAGGCCCTAGCTCTGATAAGTGAACTGCGTCACTTATCAAAGTTCGGCGGCTGCTGGGTGTGTGAACGGGGATGTGGAAAAAAAACGGCAGGCACGAGAGCTCTGATAAGTGAACCGCGTCACTTATCAAAGTTCGGCGGCGACTGGGTGCGCGGACGGGGATGTGAAAAAAAAAAAAAAGAAACGAAAGGCACGGGTTTAGACGCAGCGGCTGGGTGCGCGGACGGGGATGTGAAAAAAAAAGAAACGAAAGGCACGGGTTTAGACGCAGCGGCTGGTTGCGCGGACGGGGATGTGAAAAAAAAAAAAGAAACGAAAGGCACGGGTTTAGACGCAGCGGCTGGTTGCGCGGACGGGGATGTGAAAAAAAAAAAAAGAAACGAAAGGCACGGGTTTAGACGCAGCGACTGGGTGCGCGGACGGGGATGTGAAAAAAAAAGAAACGAAAGGCACGGGTTTAGACGCAGCGGCTGGGTGCGGGGACGGGGATGTGAAAAAAAAAAAGAAAGGCACGGGTTTAGACGCAGCAGCTGGGTGCGCGCAAGGGGATGTGAAAAAAAAAAGAAACGAAAGGCGCGGGTTTAGACGCAGCGGCTGGGTGCGCGGACGGGGATGTGAAAAAAAAAAAGAAACGAAAGGCACGGGTTTAGACGCAGCGGCTGGGTGCGCGCAAGGGGATGTGGAAAAAAAAAAAAAAGAAGAAAGGCACGGGTTTAGATGCAGCGGCTGGGTGCGTGTATGGGGATGTGGGAAAGAAAAGTGAGCACGAGTGTTGATCGGTGAACTGCGTCACCAATCAACGCTCGGCGGCGCTAAGGGGGGAGAAAAAGAAAAGCGAGAATGAGTGTTGATCGGTGAACTGCGTCACCATTCAATGCTCGGCGGCTGCTAAATTTGGGCACGGACGGACGCGGCGCAAAGTGGGGGTGAAGGGGGAAGGGTAAGGAGGGGGTAAGGGGGGGGGTGAAGTAAGATCGGGCCGGGATCGGGGATGAACACTTACGTTTGTAGTCTCTCTTCTTTCTTCTGTCTTCTTTCTTTAGCAAGAATTGTGGTGTCACAGGCTACTGTGGCACCACAAGTCTCAGCACAGGAGGGAATCTGTCAGCGTGACCGCTCTGCAGGAATCCTCACCAAGTGTGAGGATTCCTAAAAAGCGGTCAGACAGGTCAGGGACAGGTGAGACAGGTCACAGAGCGGTCACACCGCTGCTGTGACCTGTCATTGGTGGGATCGAATGATTACATCGATCCCACCAATCAGAGGAGGCCCTGGTGACGCCGGTGTTGCTAGGCACCAGCCTATGATCGGAGCTCACAGCTCCGATCATAGGCAGGTCACCGGCAGGTCACCATCAGGGCACAGCGCAGGAACACCGCTGCTGTGCCCTGATTGGCAGAGCTGCAGGATCTGGCAACGGAGGTGGCAGGGAGATGAGGCAGGGCACAGGCTCCATGGATTTCCAATCAGTGCACAGCGCGGTAACACCGCCGCTGTGCCCTGCGATTGGCGCGATCGATGTGATCGTCGATCGCGCCAATCCGGCGGGTCTGTTCCTCTGATTGGCGCGATCGACGATCACATCGATCGCGCCAATCAGAGCGGCAGGATCCGGAGCAGAAGGGCAGCTGAGGAAGGCTCCGGATCAGGTATTTTCAAGCAGGGCACAGCGCGATAACACCGCCACTGTGCCCTGCGATTGGCGCGATCGATGTTTTCGTTGATCGCGCCAATCCGGGGGAGTTTTGGCCGGTGCCTGGGTTGCCAGGCACCGGCCCCAGGATCGAGTACATCGGTACTCGATCCTAGCCTGGGACCTCACTGTTTCAGCCAAGCTGATTGGCTGAAACAATGAGAAAGGCTGTGATTGGCTGTTCAGAATTGAACAGCCAATCACAGCGATCGGGAGACGGGGGGGGGGGGGGACGCCATACCTCAGGAGGTAAGATGGCATCGGAATTTTAATGTGATCACCGCGACTTAAGTCGCAGTGTCGCATTAAAGAGCATGACGAATTTTAATGCGATCACCGCGACTTAAGTCGCAGTGTCGCATTAAAGGGCATGACGTACTATCCCGTCGCTGGTCATAGGGGCCCACCCCACCTCGACGGGATAGTACGTCTAATGTCAGAAAGGGGTTAAACTGTAAAGTGCTGCAGAATATGTTGGCGCTATATAAATAAAGATTATTATTATTATTATTAAAGTGTTATTTTGGTATATAATCTTGGATCATGTGTACATTACCTGTGTACCCCCCTGTTTTTAATTGCATATCATGTTTTTTTATCATGTCTTTTTTAATTTTAATCTTGATTGGTATCTCTAATTTTAATCTTGATTGGTATCTCTAATAAAAACATTGTTATATTGATACACACTATTTGTATTATATTTTTTTGCTTATTAAAATTTTAGTTCTCATAGTTTATTTATAGTGTCTGGTGTCTACTTGAACCTTATATAGTACAGTATGAATTTATATTAGGTTATTGAATTACTCCTTATTCTTTGGTTTAAAAGGTAGTTGGTAATTACCTGCCTATTCTGCCTGGCGATGATCTCTGCCGGCTCAGAGCAGTCACGGCTCTTGCTGACAATTCCCCCATTTCTGCTGACATCACATCATTTCTGTCCAGGCCTATTTCATGAGTATATTTTTTTTTAAATTCTGTGGAAGCATGGTTGAAAAGCAATGTTTGACTTTCATTTGTTCATTTTCATAGATCTTTATTATTACATTTGTCAGATTCAAGTTATTTCTGTGACCATTGTGGGTTTTTCTGTGATTAAACGAAGGGTACTAACAATTTTGACCACTTGTGTAACTCAATATCTGCAGGCTAATAGCGTTATTTAGCATGACAGGTTCCCTTTAACCCCAGAGCTTTTATTGATTTTGCGTTTTCGTTTTTTGCTCCCTTTCTTCTCAGAGCCATATCTTTTTTATTTTTCTGTCAATATGGCCATGTGAGGGCTTGTTTTTTGTGGGACGAGTTGTATTTTTGAATGACACCATTGGTTTTACCATGTCGTGTACTAGAAAACGGGGAAAAAATTCCAAATGCGTTGAACTTGCAAAAAAAAGTGCAATCCCACACTTGTTTTTGTTTGGCTTTTTTTACTAGGTTAACTAAATGCTAAAAGTGACTTGCCATTATGATTCCTAAGGTCATTACGAGTTCATAGACACCAAACATGTCTAGGTAATTTTTTCTTTAAGTGGTGAAAAAAATTCCAAACTTTAAAAAAGAAAAAAAAAATTGCGCCATTTTCCGATACCCGTAGCATCTCCATTTTTCGTGATCTGGGGTTGAGTGAGGACTTAGTTTTTGCATGCAGAGCTGACGTTTTAAGTGATACCATTTCGGTTCAGATACGTTCTTCTGATCGCCCGTTATTGCATTTTAACCCCTTTCTGACCTCGAACATACTATACCGTCCGAGGTCAGAAAGGGGATAAAATGCACTTCTGCCACGGGAACCTGCCAATACCCACTGGTGAGATCTAAGGTGGAGAAATAGCGGATTTCAGTGCAGCTAATAATTCCTCAATTCTGGGTAACGGGTAGGCGTCCTTATGTGTAATGCGGTTAATCTGCCTGTAGTCAACACACATCCTCATTGTACCATCGTTCTAACAAGGACTAATGGAGCTGCCCAGGGGCTACAACTGTCTCTGATCACCCCAGCCTCCTTCATCTCACCTAACATACCCTTGGCACATTGATATTGCGCTGGAAGTACAGGCCGGTACCTCTCTTTAATGGGCGGATGATCTCTAGTGGGGATATGGTGTTGAACCCCTTTTACTTCCTTAAAGTCTAGAGGGTGTTTGCTAAAGACCCGTTCACATTCTTGGAGCACCCGGTAAGCCTCATGGTTTTGGTGCAACAGGGAGGAGTCAGTGCCTAAGTGTAACTTCTGACACCAATCCTCCAACTGCCCCTCAGAGCCATTGTCTTCCACCTGCTCAGACCGAAGCAAGGGTTCTACTGCCTGTATTGTGTTGCTATTTACAGTGAGCAGCTTAGCAAGGGTGGCATATTGGGGTAAATGGACCTCTTTCCCCCCACAATTCAGGATGCCTATCGGCACCCTCCCCTTGCAGACATCTACTACCCCTCTGGCTGTCAGGATGGAGGGCCTACTATCAGAGTACACGGGTTCTACCAGGGCTTGGTAGTCTTGACCCCTGAGGCCTATTGCTACTCGACACTAGACTAACATTTCACTCCTAGGGGGTGTTGCAATGGGGATTGGATCACTCACTCTGATACTGCCGACTTCTCCACCAGACAGCTCTACCTGTTGTCTCTGCATCAGGGCTTTGATCTCTTTTTGCAGGACTTGTTGCTCACCGGAACTGGCTGTTTCGGCTACCTGCTGCAATAAATCAATTACCTTGCCAAGACAATTTTATATCACATTGGTACCTAGAGTCATCATTGGGTTACATTCTCGTTGATCAATATCTACAATTATCAGACCTTGGGCTTTCAACTCTACTCGCCTGTTGTGAATTCTGTGGCAGAGCTCCCTCCTGTGGTCACAAGTGGTACTTCGGCTGATTCTCTCTGGGAGCTTCCGTTTGTGGAGGAAAGTGGTACTGCGGCTTCTGAGTTTCCTCCCTCGGGTGATCTGGTGAGGTCGTTAGGTGCTTCTCTACTTAACTCCACCTAATGCTTTGATCCATGCTTCCTGTCAATGTTCCAGTGTTGGACTTGTTTTTCCCTGGATCATTCCTGTGGCCTGCTGCTCTGCATAGCTAAGTTCTTCTTTGCTATTTGTTTGCTATTTTTTCTGTCCAGCTTGTCTAATTGTTTTGCTGGAAGCTCTGGGACGCAAAGGGTGTACCTCCGTGCCGTTAGTTCGGTACGGAGGGTCTTTTTGCCCCCTTTGCGTGGTTTTCTTTAGGGTTTTGTGTAGACCGCAAAGTTATCTTTCCTATCCTCGCTCTGTTAAGAAAGTCGGGCCTCACTTTGCTGAATCTATTTCATCCCTACGTTTGTCTTTTCATCTTAACTCACAGTCATTATATGTGGGGGGCTGCCTTTTCCTTTGGGGTATTTCTCTGAGGCAAGGTAGGCTTATTTTCTATCTTCAGGCTAGTTAGTTTCTCAGGCTGTGCCGAGTTGCATAGGCAGAGTTAGGCGCAATCCACGGCTGCCTCTAGTGTTGTTTGGAGAGGATTAGGGATTGCGGTCTGCAGAGTTCCCACGTCTCAGAGCTCGTTCTATTATTTTGGGTTATTGTCAGATCACTGTATGTGCTCTGACCGCTATGTCCATTGTGATAATGAATTGCCTATCACAACAGTACAGGAAGCCAAAAGTGCTAATGATTCTCAATAGAGGGAAAAAAGAAGTTCTGATACCATTTTTTTTTCTTTGCACTGTGTTTTGCCTTTTTTTTCCCCTAGACATTTGGGTGGTTCAGGACACAGGTGTAGCAATGGACATTAAAGGTCTGTCTTCATGTGTGGATCAGCTCACGGCAAGAGTTCAAAATATTCAAGATTTTGTGGTTCAGAATTCTTTGTTAGAACCGAGAATTCCTATTCCAGATTTGTTTTTTGGAGATAGAACTAAATTTCTGAGTTTCAAAAATAATTGTAAACTATTTCTGGCTTTGAAACCTCGCTCCTCTGGTGACCCAGTTCAACAGGTTAGGATCGTCATTTCTTTTTTGCGTGGCGACCCTCAGGACTGGGCATTTTCTCTTGCGTCAGGAGATCCTGCATTAAGTAATATCGATGCGTTTTTCCTGGCGCTTGGATTGCTGTACGATGAGCCTAATTCAGTGGATCAGGCAGAAAAAAATTTGCTGGCTCTTTGTCAGGCTCAGGATGAGATAGAGGTATATTGCCAGAAATTTAGAAAGTGGTCCGTGCTCACTCAATGGAATGAATCTGCGCTGGCAGCTATATTCAGAAAGGGTCTCTCTGAAGCCCTTAAGGATGTCATGGTGGGATTTCCTATGCCTGCTGGTTTGAATGAGTCTATGTCTTTGGCCATTCAGATCGGTCGACGCTTGCGTGAGCGTAAATCTGTGCACCATTTGGCGGTATTACCTGAGATTAAACCTGAGCCCATGCAGTGCGATAGAACTATGACCAGAGTTGAACGGCAAGAACACAGACGTCTGAATGGGCTGTGTTTCTACTGTGGTGATTCCACTCATGCTATCTCTGATTGTTCTAAGCGCACTAAGCGCTTCGCTAGGTCTGCCACCATTGGTACAGTACAGTCAAAATTTCTTCTGTCCGTTACCTTGATCTGCTCTTTGTCATCGTATTCTGTCATGGCGTTTGTGGATTCAGGCGCTGCCCTGAATTTGATGGACTTGGAATATGCTAAGCGTTGTGGGTTTTTCTTGGAGCCCTTGCAGTGTCCTATTCCATTGAGAGGAATTGATGCTACGCCTTTGGCCAAGAATAAGCCTCAATACTGGACCCAGCTGACCATGTGCATGGCTCCTGCACATCAGGAGGTTATTCGCTTTCTGGTGTTGCATAATCTGCATGATGTGGTCGTGTTGGGGTTGCCATGGCTGCAAGCCCATAATCCAGTATTGGATTGGAAATCCATGTCGGTGTCCAGCTGGGGTTGTCAGGGGGTACATGGTGATGTTCCATTTCTGTCAATTTCATCATCCACCCCTTCTGAGGTTCCAGAGTTCTTGTCTGATTACCGGGATGTATTTGATGAGCCCAAGTCCGATGCCCTACCTCCGCATAGGGATTGTGATTGTGCTATCAATTTGATTCCTGGTAGTAAATTCACAAAAGGTCGACTGTTTAATTTATCCGTGCCTGAGCACACCGCTATGCGCAGTTATGTGAAGGAATCCCTGGAGAAGGGGCATATTCGCCCGTCATCGTCGCCATTAGGAGCAGGGTTTTTTTTTGTAGCCAAGAAGGATGGTTCGCTGAGACCTTGTATAGATTACCGCCTTCTTAATAAGATCACTGTTAAATTTCAGTACCCCTTGCCATTGTTATCTGATTTGTTTGCTCGGATTAAGGGGGCTAGTTGGTTCACCAAGATAGATCTTCGTGGTGCGTATAATCTTGTGCGAATCAGGCGAGGCGATGAATGGAAAACTGCATTTAATACGCCCGAGGGTCATTTTGAGTATCTAGTGATGCCATTCGGACTTGCCAATGCTCCATCAGTGTTTCAGTCCTTTATGCATGACATCTTCCGAGAGTACCTGGATAAATTCCTGATTGTGTACTTGGATGACATTTTGATCTTCTCGGATGATTGGGAGTCTCATGTGAAGCAGGTCAGAACGGTTTTTCAGGTCCTGCGTGCTAATTCTTTGTTTGTGAAGGGATCAAAGTGTCTCTTTAGTGTACAGAAGGTTTCATTTTTGGGGTTCATCTTTTCCCCTTCTACTATCGAGATGGATCCTCTTAAGGTCCAAGCCATCCATGATTGGACTCAGCCGACATCTCTGAAAAGTCTGCAAAAGTTCCTGGGCTTTGCTAATTTTTATCGTCGCTTCATCTGCAATTTTTCTAGTATTGCCAAACCATTGACCGATTTGACCAAGAAGGGTGCTGATTTGGTCAATTGGTCTTCTGCTGCTGTGGAAGCTTTTCAAGAGTTGAAGCGTCGTTTTTCTTCTGCCCCTGTGTTGTGTCAACCAGATGTTTCTCTTCCGTTCCAGGTCGAGGTTGATGCTTCTGAGATTGGAGCAGGGGCTGTTTTGTCGCAGAGAGGTTCTGATTGCTCAGTGATGAAACCATGCGCTTTTTTTTCCAGGAAGTTTTCGCCTGCTGAGCGAAATTATGATGTGGGCAACCGAGAGTTGCTGGCCATGAAGTGGGCTTTCGAGGAGTGGCGTCATTGGCTTGAAGGAGCTAAGCATCGCGTGGTGGTATTGACTGATCATAAGAACTTGACTTATCTTGAGTCTGCTAAGCGTTTGAATCCTAGACAGGCTCGTTGGTCGCTGTTTTTTGCCCGTTTTGACTTTGTGATTTCGTACCTTCCGGGCTCTAAAAATGTGAAGGCGGATGCTCTGTCTAGGAGTTTTGTACCCGACTCTCCGGGTTTACCTGAGCCGGCGGGTATCCTCAAGGAAGGAGTAATTGTGTCTGCCATCTCCCCTGATTTGCGGCGGGTGCTGCAAAAATTTCAGGCTAATAAACCTGATCGTTGTCCAGCGGAGAAACTGTTTGTCCCTGATAGGTGGACGAATAAAGTTATCTCTGAGGTTCATTGTACGGTGTTGGCTGGTCATCCTGGAATCTTTGGTACCAGAGAGTTAGTGGCTAGATCCTTTTGGTGGCCATCTCTGTCGCGGGATGTGCGTACTTTTGTGCAGTCCTATGGGATTTGTGCTCGGGTTAAGCCCTGCTGGTCTCGTGCCAGTGGGTTGCTTTTGCCCTTGCCGGTCCCGAAGAGGCCTTGGACACATATCTCTATGGATTTTATTTCAGATCTTCCCGTTTCTCAAAAGATGTCAGTCATTTGGGTGGTCTGTGATCGCTTTTCTAAGATGGTCCATCTGGTACCCTTGTCTAAATTGCCTTCCTCCTCTGATTTGGTGCCATTGTTCTTCCAGCATGTGGTTCGTTTGCATGGCATTCCAGAGAATATCATTTCTGACAGAGGTTCCCAGTTTGTTTCGAGGTTTTGGCGAGCCTTTTGTGGTAGGATGGGCATTGACTTGTCTTTTTCCTTTCAGGTTGCAGCAGATTTGGACTCATGTAGTGGACAATTTGACCTTGTCCCAGGAGAAGGCTCAACGTTTCGCTAATCGCAGACGCCGTGTGGGTCCCCGACTTCGTGTTGAGGATCTGGTTTGGTTATCTTCTCGTCATATTCCTATGAAGGTTTCCTCTCCTAAGTTTAACCTCGTTTCATTGGTCCGTATAGGATTTCTGAGGTTCTTAATCCTGTGTCTTTTCGTCTGACCCTCCCAGATTCTTTTTCCATACATAACGTATTCCATAGGTCATTGTTGCGGAGATACGTGGCACCTATGGTTCCATCTGTTGACCCTCCTGCCCCGGTTTTGGTGGAGGGGGAATTGGAGTATATTGTGGAGAAGATTTTGGATTCTCGTGTTTCAAGAAGGAAACTCCAGTATCTGGTTAAATGGAAGGGTTATGCTCAGGAAGATAATTCCTGGGTTTTTGCCTCTGATGTCCATGCTCCCGATCTTGTTCGTGCCTTTCATGTGGCTCATCCTGGTCGGCCTGGGGGCTCTGGTGAGGGTGAAATCGCTCCTGTCAAACCAATCTAATCAGTTTTTATGAAGAGGTAAGCTATAGACTGGACCACGGTGAGTCATTGGACGTGGTATATCTCGATTTTTCCAAAGCGTTTGATACCGTGCCGCACAAGAGGTTGGTACACAAAATGAGAATGCTTGGTCTGGGGGAAAATGTGTGTAAATGGGTTAGTAACTGGCTTAGTGATAGAAAGCAGAGGGTGGTTATAAATGGTATAGTCTCTAACTGGGTCGCTGTGACCAGTGGGGTACCGCAGGGGTCAGTATTGGGACCTGTTCTCTTCAACATATTCATTAATGATCTGGTAGAAGGTTTACACAGTAAAATATCGATATTTGCAGATGATACAAAACTATGTAAAGCAGTTAATACAAGAGAAGATAGTATTCTGCTACAGATGGATCTGGATAAGTTGGAAACTTGGGCTGAAAGGTGGCAGATGAGGTTTAACAATGATAAATGTAAGGTTATACACATGGGAAGAGGGAATCAATATCACCATTACACACTGAACGGGAAACCACTGGGTAAATCTGACAGGGAGAAGGACTTGGGGATCCTAGTTAATGATAAACTTACCTGGAGCAGCCAGTGCCAGGCAGCAGCTGCCAAGGCAAACAGGATCATGGGGTGCATTAAAAGAGGTCTGGATACACATGATGAGAGCATTATACTGCCTCTGTACAAATCCCTAGTTAGACCGCACATGGAGTACTGTGTCCAGTTTTGGGCACCGGTGCTCAGGAAGGATATAATGGAACTAGAGAGAGTACAAAGGAGGGCAACAAAATTAATAAAGGGGATGGGAGAACTACAATACCCAGATAGATTAGCGAAATTAGGATTATTTAGTCTAGAAAAAAGACGACTGAGGGGCGATCTAATAACCATGTATAAGTATATAAGGGAACAATACAAATATCTCGCTGAGGATCTGTTTATACCAAGGAAGGTGACGGGCACAAGGGGGCATTCTTTGCGTCTGGAGGAGAGAAGGTTTTTCCACCAACATAGAAGAGGATTCTTTACTGTTAGGGCAGTGAGAATCTGGAATTGCTTGCCTGAGGAGGTGGTGATGGCGAACTCAGTCGAGGGGTTCAAGAGAGGCCTGGATGTCTTCCTGGAGCAGAACAATATTGTATCATACAATTATTAGGTTCTGTAGAAGGACGTAGATCTGGGTATTTATTATGATGGAATATAGGCTGAACTGGATGGACAAATGTCTTTTTTCGGCCTTACTAACTATGTTACTATGTTACTGTTGTGAATTCTGTGGCAGAGCTCCCTCCTGTGGTCACAAGTGGTACTTTGGCTGATTCTCTCTGGGAGCTTCCGTATGTGGAGGAAAGTGGTACTGCGGCTTCTGAGTTTCCTCCCTCAGGTGATCTGGTGAGGTCGTTAGGTGCTTCTCTACTTAACTCCACCTAATGCTTTGATCCATGCTTCCTGTCAATGTTCCAGTGTTGGACTTGTTTTTCCCTGGATCATTCCTGTGGCCTGCTGCTCTGCATAGCTAAGTTCTTCTTTGCTATTTGTTTGCTATTTTTTCTGTCCAGCTTGTCTAATTGTTTTGCTGGAAGCTCTGGGACGCAAAGGGTGTACCTCCGTGCCGTTAGTTCGGTACGGAGGGTCTTTTTGCCCCCTTTGCGTGGTTTTCTTTAGGGTTTTGTGTAGACCGCAAAGTTATCTTTCCTATCCTCGCTCTGTTAAGAAAGTCGGGCCTCACTTTGCTGAATCTATTTCATCCCTACGTTTGTCTTTTCATCTTAACTCACAGTCATTATATGTGGGGGGCTGCCTTTTCCTTTGGGGTATTTCTCTGAGGCAAGGTAGGCTTATTTTCTATCTTCAGGCTAGTTAGTTTCTCAGGCTGTGCCGAGTTGCATAGGCAGAGTTAGGCGCAATCCACGGCTGCCTCTAGTGTTGTTTGGAGAGGATTAGGGATTGCGGTCTGCAGAGTTCCCACATCTCAGAGCTCGTTCTATTATTTTGGGTTATTGTCAGATCACTGTATGTGCTCTGACCGCTATGTCCATTGTGATACTGAATTGCCTATCACAACACTCGCCCCACCTTAATGGTCACCTACTTATACCCCACTTGTGGCAAAGGCTGACCATTACTGGCAACTATTGTCAGATAATTATTTGGGCCGCGGGTAATATCAGAGTCAGCCCAGTTATGTTTGTAAAGAATACATGGCATAGTCGTCACCTGGGAGCCAGTGTCCAGTAAAGCGTTCATCGGGATGCCATCGATCACAATGGGCAGGAGCGGCTGTCCTCCCACGTATTTGCCTCGAAAGCTTTGTGGTCCTGTTCGTCTTACTCCTGGGTGTTGGCCCTCTGCCCCAGGGGTTGCTCGCTTATATTGCAGAATCTTGCTATTTGTCCTGCCTGGCTGCAGCAGCGACAAATGTGTCATCCGTCCTGGTCGTAGCGATCGTTGTCTCTCCCTCTCGACAGTGGAATCCTCTTCTGCAGTCGCCACGAGACTTCATCTGGACTGGAGGCCAGTTGCATCTTCTCCTTTGGGGACAATTGCATGGACCGCACGGTTTTGGTTAGTGCAGCCACGCTTTTGGTCAGCTGGAGACGTAGTCATTATCCAGTGTCTGTGCGTCGGCTTCAACAAGGGTCTGGGGAAAGGATGCTGCCTGCTGCTGGTAGGTAATTGCCGGGCGCCTAGGGGGCGCTGTGCCGCTGGGATTTGGATCACGCAGCCCCCAGATGGCCCTATCTTTAAAGTGCGCAAAGTCCAGGTCAGGGTTTTGTAGGGCCATGATGCGCAGCTGTGTTCTGTGGGTGTTGGACAGGAGTCCCTCAATAAACTGCTCCTTAATCAATCTGTCCCCATCTTGCAAGCTGTTGGGGTCAACCTGCCTAATTGCCCGCAGCGCCTCCTGGAGATTAAGGGCATTGTCCCATATACTGTCCTGCACCCTTTGCACCCAAAGAATCTCATTTTTATCTCTGCTGCAGTGCGGGTGTCAAAGGTGTCCTTCAGCCTGGCCAAGATATGTTTGACATTCCTTTTATCAGTGCCCGGCCATGACTTTACTTCCTTCTGGGCCGCACCGGTAAACTGGCCAGAAAGGATGCTGACTTTTGACTCTCAGACAGGGGGTACACTTTAAACAAACTACATAGTCTCGCCTTGAAATCATTCAGGGTGTGTGACTCCCCTGAGTACAGCGGTAACCAGGCCGCTCCTGGTATGTACGGCATCGATAGCGGCATTATGGAGGCTGTAGCTGTGGCTGCCATTAGATCCGACCGATTTATGGAGGCTGAGGCCGCTGCTGGATCTGGCTGTATCATGGGGCTGCGGCTGTGGCCGCCTTTGGATCTCCACCCTGATTGGACATTTGCTTTCCCATCCCTAGTGAACCCCAGCCAGGTTCTGGTATCGGCTGGTCCACCGGCAGGATGGATTGTGCTCCTGAGGGTTTTCAAGTCGGGGTCTCCTCCTTTTCATCCGCTCACGGCAGAGCACAGAGCGCGGCTTCTCTTCGCACCTTCTCTCTGGCTCTGCCCATGAAGACACACCCCTTCTGCTTCTCGAACGCCACACAGCGATTCAATGGCGGTTACCATTCCGTTTAATAAAGTCTATGGCGCACAGGACCCGGTGGCACCGGGCTAGCCTACGATATCCTGTTCGTGATGCCAGAATGCGACACCTGCTAGGGCCGTGGGGTACTCGGAACCAGGTCGGACTGTTCTTAAAGGGGTGGTTACGGCACCAGTGACTCGGTCCATGGCCCTGGGCGCGCAATAAAAGTAATGCACTGATGTTTGGGTATAAAGTTGATATAAGAAAGGGGATTGTTCGTGACGCCACCCGTGGTATTTGGCTTAAGGAGACCGCTGGTGATGCAGCTGGGATGGTTCTGCTCCCTACACGTGGAGCGGGGCCCCACGGCTACCGGTACAGTTTTGTAAGGGGATTGTGGACGTTGGTGTGCAGGACTGAGGGTACAGGCAATGACTAGAGGACACAAGTGCTGCAGTTTTCTTTACCTTTAATTCCTGGTGGAAGGTGTAGTCCGGAGCACAGGTAACAGGTGGTAATGGAGATCCAGACAGCCTGGAAACAATTCAGGATCCACCTAGCCAGGTGGATTTGGAGGCCTTCCCTCTGCGCTGCTCCCTAGGTCCATGGTGCCTTAAACTCCCCACAAGTCCCTGTTACAGTCTGTACATGAAATGGAACATTTCCCTGCATGGCAGGCAGCCCGAACCTGTTCCAGCTGTCACTCCCTTGTGGTGACTTCAGGCTCTCGTATGCTGCTGTGCCTCAGGGTGTCAGCTGGTGCCAGGAGACTTGTAATCTCCTGCTCTCTGGATTTAGTTGCTGGGCCTGCAGTTCCCACACAACCACGGACTCCGGTCTTTGGCGCTCATGGAGCGCCCCCGCGGGCAGTGGGGTACTCGGTATCGGGCCCTTCGGTTCTCAAGGGGGATGTCGCGGTGGCTGACCTGGTCCGTGGCCCTCGGGAGGTCCGTTGTAAAAGGGGAAAGGTCATTAAAGGGATATGTTCGTGACGCCACCTGTGTTATTCGGTCAGGGTGACCGACGCTGCTAAGGAGTCCGCTGGGTGATGTTATGGCAGCTAAATGGTATACCTTCCCACAGGTGAAGTATGTCCCCAGGGCTTCCCAGTGTGTAGATGGTGGATGGTGTGAGGTGCAGTGAAGAATGAGGACACAAGGTTGCAGTCTCTTTACCTTTTTACTGTAGACTCCAGCATCCACAGTCCAGAGCACCGGATCACAGGGCAGGCAGAGTCCGGCTGGTTTGGAGGCAAATCCAGAGTCCCCTTATCCAGGTGGAAATCAGTAGCCTTCCCTTGCGCTGCAGTGTTGTAGTCCCTTATTGCTAAGCTTCTCATAAGGTCCTCACAACTGTTGTAGATGTTATGTCTCTCTCTCTGTCCCCCGGATGGATAGGACAAGACCCGTAAAACTGGTGGCTTGAGGCTGTTTGTAGGGACTCTAGCACGCCCCGGCCTCTGAGAGGTGCCACCGTGCCTCCTGGATGTAGGTGCGGACAGGTAACTTGCAATTAGCTGTCCTGCCAGTCTCTGAAGTAAAGCATAGAGATCCTTACTCTCTCTGTATTCTGGCTACCGGATTTCTGCGCCTCAGAAGGAGGCAGCCTGCTCCTGGCTGATCTCCCTCTGATTTCCTCTCCTTTTGCTATGACTTTCCTTCACGCTTGCTGCAATATGTTCTGATTTCTATCTGTCTGTTTCCTAGGAGCTGCAGCACTTCATGCCACAGGGCTCTTCTCCCTCTGTCTTCCTGACAGGAACTGAAACCTTTTCCTCCAGATCAGGATGTTCTTATAGGGGAGTTCACCCTAAATAGGCTTAGAGCTCCCCCTTCTGGTCTGGAGTGTGAACATGTTGCATGCATTGTGTTACCTGATAAAGAGTTCTCCTTCATTGCCTCCAAACATAACATTACTCCCCCTAGAGGAAAATGACATTACTGCAACGACTAGGACCCTGGGGCGCTGCTCTCCTGGGGTGAGCTCAGTCACAGCTCCAATCCCCCAGGTTCTCCTCACTTGCCTCTTCCTCCTTCACTGTCTGCTCCCCTGACTAACACTGGCTTTGACTCCCTAACCCCGCCTCCAGGCCAGAATTTATAGGGAAGCTCCCCTAAAACAGGTGTTAGAACTCCCCCTTCTGGTCTGGAGTCTGGAAAGGTGTTGGATGCTTGTATTACCTGCTAAGGGGATCCCTCCTTGCTTCCAGGCATGGAATCACCCTGTGAGGGAGGCAATGCCATTGTGGCAACCGGACTCCTGGGGTGCCACATATACATATATATATATACCATAAATATATACAGTGTATGCAGAATATCCATATACCTAGTATTATTCCATGTACAGGAGTTATCATTTCTTGTATTATATGGATGTGATATATAACTGCTGATATAGACTAATACCGAACGTCTCTTCATTATTTTAGGAATAACAGTGTCGGCAAATACTGATGGTGAAATATGTGAGACACGAGAGATTATCCACGAATCTGCCAGTGTAATTATCAGATGGAGATCTGTGTATTATCAGATAACAGGGTGTGAATTGCACATCCCATATGACAATGTGATATCTCTGTTCTTCATGTAGATCAGACCTATTATGTGTGACAATGGCATTATTATTTTGCCTCCTCTGTGTGATGTCCCTTATCCTCTCCTGCAGTACAATGATTTATGTATATGGAGAATATCCCCTTATAATAGAGTTTATGGAGGGACTGGCTTGTATCATGTCCTCTACATCTGCTTCAGTGTAATTAGCGGGAACATAATATAGAAGAGAGACGTTCCTGCATCTGGAGTTTGTATTTTCCTGCATTTTCTGTCTTAATGTAATTACTTATTCCTTTTTAGGTCTTGATCGGCTCATTGAACCTGTGGAGCAATCCTTGTGAGAGCTACTATAATAAGGCTATGTGCACACGATGCGGATTTGCTGTGGATCCGCACCGGATTTTTCAGCGCAGAAACGCTGCAGATCCACACTGTGATGTACAGTACAATGTTAATAAATGGGGAAAAAAATAGCTGTGCAGCTGGTGCGGAAAAATCAGTGTGGAATTGCTGCGGATTTCAAAGAAGTGCATGTCAGTGCGGATCTGCAGCGTTTATGCACCCCTCCATGTTAAAAATCCGCAGTGGCAAAATCCGCATCACTTCCACATAAAAATTGCACAAAATCCACGGGAAATCTGCGGCTGCGGATTCTGCCAGGAGGTGCGGATTTTGTGCAGAAAATTCTGCACCTCTTTTCTTACTTGTGCACATAGCCTTAACCTTCCTCTGCAGAAGTCACACACGCCAGTGACGATACACGTGGGGTTTTCCTGTCCTCCGTAGTACTTTTTCGATGATATGGCCCCATTTACATTATTCCATCCTGACATATTCAGGCTTCACTCCGGTTGCTTCCATTAGGTGTATTCCTTTGCATCCTTATTCATGTCTGGTTCAATGGTATGTGCTTTGATCTTGCACCTTTTGTTTCCTGCACTTTATACTCTTGTGCTTACATTATATTTCATGTAGCTATTTTGTTTCATCTGTAAGGTTTCACATTTTTTTGTGACTTTGTGGATGGTGCTGGGAATGCATTTTCATTTACATAATGTCAGGGAGACAAAATCGGTCATTGATTATTACTAAACCTTGCCCCGGTTATATCAAGTGTTTTTTACATGCATTTATTTTTCATATCCTTGATTTAATTACATGCATTTTCTGGCCAGCTTTTTCAATAGTTGGGGCCACTGGCTTTTCATCAACAGTAACTATAGGAAGCTAGTCATTGCTCTAATGTGGCCATGTCTTGTTGCACTTAAAAACAATTAAAAAAAATGATGTAATCTTTATGTCTTCTTTTATGTGTTGTTTATTTCAATAAAATCATGTTGTTAATAATGGTGATCTTTTTTGTAGCATGCACTTTTTTTTTCTTGTCCTGCACCATTCCTGTGATATTTGTGCTGTTGTTCCCAGTAAATGAAATTACATTATTGTATTATGACTGCTGCAGCCAATGTTACATTACCCAATGGGAGCAGCAGCACCGACATAGCTGGCAAGTCGTCACTGCAGGAGAAAAACATACATTTTTTTTTCCTCATTTCTATTGGGCCCTGCATTGATTAAGGGAATCTGATTCCCCCCGGGAGGTATATGACCTATTAATATGGGCATACAGGTAATAGAAATGTTACTCTAGTTCTACCTGTCTGCCTCATATTAATGGTCTTGTTGTGGGGAAATGTTATATTCTTTCTTTCTCTTAAATGGTCTCTTCCAGATTCCGGTGACTGGAAGAAATCCCTGCCTCCTCTCCTCATTACAATACTACTCCCCTCCCATTAGCGTCATTTATGGTCCCAAAATCCCGCGCCTGCGCCCTGCACTCCCTCAGAAATACATACCTCATCCTCCCTCTCTGGGTGCTGCATTCAGGGATCTTCTGCCCAGGCGCCGGCGACTTTCGCTTCCGTGACCTCCAATGTCTGCGCTGATAATGTGCTCTCCCCACTTCCTCCCAGGCTGGGAGTGCCAGCATAGTCATCGTTCCTAGTGATGACTATGCTTGGAGGAAGTGGGGAGAGCACATTATCGGAGCGGACACTGGAGGTCACCGAAGCGGAAGTCGCCGGCGGCTGCGCAGAAGATCCCTGAAATCAATGCTCACAGAAGGGAGGATGAGGAATGTATTTCTGAGGGAGTGCAGGAGCAGGATTCCAGCCCCAGGGCTGACATGCATGGGAGATGGGTAGAATTACAATCAAGAGAGGAGGCAGGGATTTCTTCCAGGCACCACACGCCCCGGAGCCTGGAATAAATCATTAAGATAAAGAAACAATACAACATTTCTCCACAGAAGACCATTAATATGAGGCATACAGGTAGGACTAGTGTATCACTTTTACTACCTGTATGCCCATATTAATAGGTCACATACATAACGGGGGGTGACAGTTTCTGTTTAAACAGGTGCTGTTCAGTAGTGAACAACCCAAGTCTGAGAACGTGAACAAAACTCATCAGAATAAACTTGTCCTATTACACATCACAGAGAGATGGCAGCATTCTACCTCTTATCTGCCAAAAAAAAGTTTTTTTTTTTTCAGCAGCACCATGAAATTAGAAATATAGAACGTTCTTCTACAGTGGATTAAAATAGTCTATACAACCTTGCTAAGATGACAGGTTTGGGGGTTTTGTCATGTAAAAAAAAAATCATACCAAAAGACTAATTTCAGAACTTTACAGATTCAATGAGAAATAAACTGAAATCATTTTGACGGGAAAGTAAAAATAATAAAACTAAAATAATATGGTTGCAGAAATGTTAACAACCTCTTATAATTAAGGATATGGTTGGGTTCAGAATTAGCCAATCCTATTTCAACGTATGTTAAATAGTATATGGAATGAAGTGGTAGTTCCAGCTCCTTAAAATTCAAAGTCTTTATTTTCCAAGTTAAAACTTCATAGTCATCAAAGAATCCTTGTACATCATGGATGCATAGGCAGCGAAAAAGAAAGGTGTAAGCAACGCGTTTTGATCAACTAAGATCTTTATAACAGCTTAATCCTACATCTACCTTCTAGTTCTTATAAGGTGGTCCATATACTCTTACGCAGCTGATTTGATCTCCTGGTATTAACTGCAGAGTCTGCACCTATCAAAATTTCACAGAAAAATTACAAATTTTTAAAACGTCATAATACATAGAAATGACATAATACATACAAGTATACAACAACTATTTACAAATAATGGTACATTAATTCATTTCTCCCATTCAGGCCATTTGGATATCTTGTCTCTAGATTATAAATCCAAAATGCCTCTCTGGTTAAGAGGCGTCTTTTTATATCTCCACCGCGCGGTGATTTTTTTAATTTGTTCTATATCTTGTACTTTCATTGCTGATATATTTCCGGCATGGTGGGTTATAAAGTATTTTGCTACCATGTAAATATTGCGATTATTACTATTTCCTTTTAGTGTGTCTCCCAAATATTCGGAAATACGCGTCCTGTGTACACTGTTCATTGTCAGCAACCTGCTAATCCGTGCTAGGGGTTGGTTTCACAGATTAGCTGGACTGCCTGACACAGGAGATGTAGTCCTGTAGAGATCATCGCCTGCTGATTTGATAAAATACTGATTGTATTGTAACTACAATACACAGCCAAAGGCCGGCGTCACACTGGCGTTTAAAACGGCCGAGTGCAATGTGATAAAAAAATCGCATTGCACTCGGACCAATGTTAAGCTATGGGGCAGATCCCATCAGCCGACTTTTTGTCGGCCGTTTTCCTTGGTCCGAGACAATCGCGGCATGCTGCGATTGTCTCGGACCGAGGAAAACTCTCGGCTCACTCGCACCCATATAAGCCTATGGGTGCGACTGAGACAGCGCACACCACTCGGATATCATCAGAGTGATGTGCGCTATAAGCGGATCCCAGCAATGGAGGAGATGGAGAAAATCATTTCTCCGCCTCCTCCGCAGCTGTGCTCCGATCCTCCCTGTGCAAGAGAATCGGGGCACAGACGCATGACACTCGGCTCCTGCTCTGTTGCAAGCAGGAGCCGAGTGTCATTAGCATGTTCTCGCATCCGATGCAATACGCCAGTGTGACGCCGACCTAACAAGTGAAACATCACTAAAATCAAGCTCACTTGCCCCATGTTATGGAGCTCTCAATTAGCAAAAATCTGCTGACAGGTTGGCGTTAACCCATTAGTCAATAGTCAAAATTGGCACTAAGCCCATTTTTTTTTTCTGACCTGTGTCATTTTCTGTGGTAATAACTCTAGAATGATTTAACATATTCCAGTGATTGAGATTTTTTTGTGACATGTTATACCTAATGTTAGTGGTAAATTCAGGTCAATATCTTTTGCGTTTATTTGCGAAAATATCAAAATTTTCGAAATTTCAATTTTAGATCCTTAGAAAAGTTAGTCATGCTGTTAATAAATAACATTTCCCATATGTGCACTTCACATCTGCATCATTTGTCAAATCTCATATTTTGTTAGGATGGGTTAAAAGTTTAGCAGCTTGTATTAGCGACGGATTGTGATGGATGGCCATCCGAGTCATCCATCGTGCACTGGATCCATCAGAAAATAGCGGTCCTTCGTGGAGCTATAATGGAAGCCTATGAACGCAGGATCCGTTGCTGACCGTCCAACACAGGAATCCAGCGATGTATCTCATTTTTCCTCTGTGAGCATGCCCGGACATATTTTGAAGTCCGGGAAAAAGTCTGTTTCTCTCTCAGGAACTCAGTCGACGCATCCGTCATAATACTGGATGCGTCACACACGTTTTCCTCTATTTTCACAATGTCATTTCACAGCACTATGACGCACAGCCAACGACGGAAGTGTGAAAGAGGCCTAAGATGTTGCTTTAATCACCAAATTTTCACTTTTACAAGGGATAGCAAAAGAAAATGGACCCCACTATTTGTTACCTAGTTTCTTCTGAGCGCAATGATGTCCTAAATGTGGTCAGAAACGTGTTTGGACAAATGGTACTGTATAGGAAGAAGCGGCAACACTCACCGGTCCTGTGTGGTCCGAATCTTTATTTAGAAAAATACATACATCGTATCTTCACAGCATCGGGATACAAACGAAGGGGGAGGTGAGCAGGATGTAACGACGGCCGTTTCGCGCCGACGATAGTGCTTCCACGGGTAAATAAAGATACGGACCACACAGGACCGGTGAGTGTTGCCGCTTCTTCCTATACAGTACCAGTGGTGTGACTTGTCTCCTGCGTGCACCTCTACCTGGTAGTCGGATCCATGAGAAGTAACACGTGTACCGGTAATATCGCCGATGTTTAAGGAAGAGCTGTGCGACAGTTTCGTTCTAGATTGCTTTACATGTGTTTGGACAAATGGCAGGGCTCCGAAGGGAAGGAGCACCATTTGAATTTTGGAACACAAATTTGGCTAAAATACACTGTGGATACCATGTCATATTTGCAGGGCCCTTAAGGTGTACTTAAAGGGAACCTGTCCGCAGGATTGTGCACAGTAACCTGCAGTCCGTGTCAGATCGGCACCGTTATTCTGATTAGGCCGGGGTCACACTTGCGAGTGCAATCTGAGAAACTCGCACGAGTCTCTCGCCTCAATACCCCGCACTGCCGCTGGCACTCAGGATCGGAGCATGAGTCTGCATGTATTTCTATGCAGCTGAACTAGAGGCGTAGCTAGGGTTTTGGTTCGGGGGGGGGGGGGGGGTTGGGCGAAGCTTCTGAGTGGGCCCCTAACCAGGTAACCTTGACTACAACTCGGTGATGCGCCCTAAGGCTGGAGTCACACTCAGCGTAAAACAATACGGGCCGTATATTACAGCCGTAATACGCTGAAAAGTCCCCAAAAAAGTGGTCCGTAGCTCCTCCGTAGGCAGGGTGTGTCAGCGTTTTTTGCGCATGGCATCCTCCGTATGTAATCCGTATGGCATCCGTACTGCGTGTTTTTCTCGCAGGCTTGCAAAACCAACATACGGCTATACAAGAGATCCATGTGTAAAAAAAAAAAAAAAATAAAAACCACATATATATATATATATATATATATATATATATATATATATATATATATATATATATATATGTCAGTAGACACATATATGTATATATAATATTACTTCATACAGCGCTAGATAGCTTTAAAGCCGGTAATTCAATTGCCGGCTTTTGCCATCTCCTTCCTAAAACCCGGCATATGAGACCTGGTTTACATACAGTAAACCATCTCATATCACCTTTTTTTTTTTGCATATTCCACACTACTAATGTCAGTAGTGTGTATATGCAAAATTTGGCCGTTCTAGCTATTAAATTAAAGGGTTAAATGGCGGAAATAATTGGCGTGGGCTCCCGCTCAATTTTCTCCGCCAGAGTAGTAAAGCCAGTGACTGAGGGCAGATATTAATAGCCTGGAGAGGGTCCATGGTTATTGGCCCCCCCCTGGCTAAAAACACCTGCCCCCAGCCACCCCAGAAAAGGCACATCTGGAAGATGCGCCTATTCTGGCACTTGGCCACTCTCTTCCCATTCCCGTGTAGCGGTGAGATATGGGGTAATGAAGGGTTAATGCCACCTTGCTATTGTAAGGTGACATTAAGCCAAATTAATAATGGAGAGGCGTCAATTATGACACCTATCCATTATTAATCCAATATTAGTAAAGGGTTAAAAAAAAACACAACCACATTAAAAACTTATTTTAATTAAATAAAAACAAAGGTTGTTGTAATATTTTATTCTACGCTCAATCCTTCTGAAGACCTTCGCTCTGAAACAAAATAAATAAATAAACCAACAATATCCATACCTTCCGCAGATCTGTAACGTCCAACGATGTAAATCCATCTGAAGGGGTTAAAATATTTTGCAGCAAGGAGCTCTGCTAATGCAGCGCTGCTCCTTGCTGCAAAACCCCGGGGAATGAAGGTAAAGTAGGTCAATGACCTATATTTACCTTCATTTGCGGTGAGGCGCCCTGTGCTGGTTGTCCCTAGATCGTAGGAACTTTCCTAGAAAGCTCCCAGGCTCGAGTTCATAAGAGGCGCCCTCTGCTGGTTGTCCTCATATGAACTCGAGCCTGGGAGCTTTCTAGGAAAGTTCCCACGATCTAGGGACAACCAGCAGGGGGCGCCTCACTGCAAATGAAGGTAAATATAGGTCATTGACCTACTTTACCTTCATTCCTCGGGGTTTTGCAGCAAGGAGCAGCGCTGCATTAGCAGAGCTCGTGGCTGCAAAATATTTTAACCCCTTCAGATGGATTTACATCGTTGGACGTTACAGATCTGCGGAAGGTATGGATATTGTTGGTTTATTATTTTTTATTTGTTACAGAGCGAGGGTCTTCAGAAGGATTGAGCGTGGAATAAAATATTACAACAACCTTTGTTTTTATTTAATTAAAATAATTTTTAATAATGTGGTTGTGTTTTTTTTAACCCTTTACTAGTATTGGATTAATAATGGATAGGTGTCATAATTGACGCCTCTCCATTATTAATTTGGCTTAATGTCACCTTACAATAGCAAGGTGGCATTAACCCTTCATTACCCCATATCCCACCGCTACACGGGAATGGGAAGAAAGTGGCCAAGTGCCAGAATAGGCGCATCTTCCAGATGTGCCTTTTCTGGGGTGGCTGGGGGCAGGTGTTTTTAGCCAGGGGGGGCAATAACCATGGACCCTCTCCAGGCTATTAATGTCTGCCCTCAGCCACTGGCTTTACTACTCTGGCAGAGAAAATTGCGCGGGAGCCCACGCCAATTTTTTTCCGCCATTTAACCCTTTAATTTAATAGCTAGAACAGCCAAATTTTGCATATACACACTACTAACATTAGTAGTGTGGAATATGCAAAAAAAAGGTGATATGAGATGGTTTACTGTATGCAAACCATGTCACATATGTCAGGTTTAGGAAGGAGATAGCAAAAGTCGGTAATTGCATTACCGGCTTTTAAGCTACCTAGCGCTGTATGAAGTAATAATATATATACACATATGTGTCTCACTGACATATATATATACTAGCTATTGAACCCGTTCTACGCCCGGGTGGCGAGCATTTATATTGGTATATGGTCTCCATCCTGTCATGTGCTGCTCCATTCTGCGTCCCCATCCTGTCATGTGCTGCCCCCATCCTGCGTCCCCATCCTGTCATGTGCTGCACCCATCCTGCGTCCCCATCCTGTCATGTGCTGCTCCATTCTGCGTCCCCATCCTGTCATGTGCTGCCCCCATCCTGCGTCCCCATCCTGTCATGTGCTGCACCCATCCTGCGTCCCCATCCTGTCATGTGCTGCTCCATCCTGCGTCCCCATCCTGTCATGTGCTGCACCCATCCTGCGTCCCCATCCTGTCATGTGCTGCACCCATCCTGCGCCCCCATCCTGTCATGTGCTGCACCCATCCCGCGCCCCCATCCTGTCATGTGCTGCACCCATCCCGCGTCCCCATCCTGGTATGTGCTGCACCCATCCTGCGTCCCCATCCTGTCATGTGCTGCACCCATCTTGCGTCCCCATCCTGTCATGTGCTGCACCCATCCTGTCATGTGCTGCACCCATCCTGCACCCCCATCCTGTCATGTGCTGCACCCATCCTGCACCCCCATCCTGTCATGTGCTGCACCCATCCGGGGGCCTGAGCAGGCGGGGACACCGGCGTGCTGTGGGGGTCAGGTGCCGGTATCGCCGCCAGCTCAGGCCCCCCAGCACTTACTATATTCACCTGTCCTGCGTTCCACCGCTGGGCGCCGCCATCTTCCCGGTCTCCTGGCTGTGACTGTTCAGTCAGAGGGCGGCGCCGGCGCGCATTAAGCGCGTCATCGCGCCCTCTGAACTGAAGGTCACAGGCCGAAGACCGGGAAGATGGCGGCGCTCAGCGGTGGAACGCAGGACAGGTGAATATGGCCGATACTCACCCTCCTGGCGGTCCCTGCTTCTACCGCGATCTCCCGGGAGCGTCACTCTGTGAGGCCCAGACTGCGCCGGCGCTTGCGCAGTCTATAAAGGCTTCGGACAGAGTGACGCTCCCAGCGTTATATTATAGATATATATATATATACCTATTCTATGTGTACACATTTATTCTACCTATTCTACTGTAAGCTGTCAGTGTGATTTTACTGTACACCGCACTGAATTGCCGGCTTTTCTCTCTAACACCGCTGTGTATTTTTCGCAAGTCACACTGCTGGTCCGTGTGTAATCCGTATTTTTCTGGCTTCCATAGACTTTCATTGGCGTTTTTTTTTTGCGCAATACGGTGACAAACGCAGCATGCTGCGATTTTCTACGGCCGTAGAAAGCCGTATAATACTGATCAGTAAAATACGGCAGATAGGAGCAGGGGCATAGAGAATAATTGGGACGTTTGTTAGGCGTGTTTTACGGACGTATTTTCTGCACTCATACGTCCGTAAAACTCGCTAGTGTGACTCCAGCCTAATAGTGGAGGAGAACCTCAGCAGATGACCACGCTGTTACTGAAGATAATCTCTATATAATGACCAACATGGATATTACCACCATATGGTCAGTGGTAGATACCAGCCCTACAGAACATATAAGAGATCACTGCACAGTTACAGATAATGTCTTACCGCTGACGTTCTTTATGATGGAGTCGTCACTTTTCCCGTCTTTTCCATTTGGCCCAGACCGACATGACAACTTCTTCCAGCCAGGACTCGGCTGCAGAGAAGACACATTTCACTTCTCATATTCCAGCCATCACCATCTATTCCCAACCTGCACAAACTCCTTATCCTGCTGATACCCCAATACTGAGCCGCTGCTGCCGGATGTGTCCCTATTACTGCCCCTGATACCCCAATACTGAGCCGCTGCTGCCATATGTGTCCCTATTACTACACCTGATACCCCAATACTGAGCCGCTGCTGCCGTATGTGTCCCTATTACTACACCTGATACCCCAATACTGAGCCGCTGCTGCCGTATGTGTCCCTATTACTGCCCCTGATACCCCAATACTGAGCCGCTGCTGCCATATGTGTCCCTATTACTACACCTGATACCCCAATACTGAGCCGCTGCTGCCGTATGTGTCCCTATTACTGCCCCTGATACCCCAATACTGAGCCGCTGCTGCCGTATGTGTCCCTATTACTGCACCTGCTGTGTGGTTTTCTGTGCCCTCTAAATTCTAAAGCACCCCTCTATAATATAGTAATGCTGGGTGCAAGTGCCCTAGAAAACAGTGCCCATATTTTGCCCCCTAGAAAGTAATATTGCCCTGTGTGCCCCTTTGATAGTCACAGTAACCTGAGTTCCCCTATAACAATAAGTACCCACTTTACATTTAATAATGTCCCGAGTCTGCCCCCTGTACAGCTCCCCTATACACAGTACGATGTTCTATTATACACAGTATACTGACCCCTTAGTAGCCTCCAAACTGTTTGATGGCCCCAACACTGTAATCCCACACTGTATGATGCCCCTCTAGATAGCCTCCATATAGTATAATGCACCAGATAGTCCTCAATATAGTATAATGCACCATAGTCCTCAATATAGTATAATGTACCAGATAGTCCTCAATATAGTATAATGCACTCCCCATAGGCCTACTCTATATTGCATAATGCACCCCCATAGGCAGACTCTATAGCACAAGGCAGCATCCCATAGGCAGACCCTGTAGCATAAGGTAGCACCCGCAGGCAGACCTTGTAGTATAAAGCAGCACCCCTATAGGCAGACCATGTAGTATAAGACAACACCCCTATAGGCAGACCCTGTACTATAAGGCAGCACCCCCATAGGCAGGCCCTGTACTATAAGACAGCACCCCCACAGGCAGACCCTGTAGTATAAGGCAGCACCTCCATAGGCAGACCCTGTAGTATAATGCAGACTCCCCCATAGTCTGACCCTATTGTATAAGGCAGACCCCCCCATAGGCATTCCCTGTAGTATTAGGCAGACCCCCAATAGGCAGACCCTGTAGTATTAGGCAGACACTGTAGTATTAGGCAGATCCCCATAGGCAGGCCCTGTAGTATTAGGCAGACCCTCCATAGGCAGACCCTGCAGTATTAGGCAGACCCTGCAGTATAAGGCAGCACCCCTTTAAAAAATACTCACCTCTCTTCTTCCTGATTCCTGTGCTGCTCTGAGCTCTCGTTCGTCTCCTGATAGCAGGCGCGGGGCAGTGACTCAACCCGCCCCCTGTCAGGGTCGCCGACGTCAGACGGGATGATGCGGGAAGGAGCGCAGTACTCATTCCCTCATCATCGCGGTCAGCTGTATCGGTTAAATGCCGATGCAGCTGACCCTGCGATGACAGGTGGGGGGCCCACTGCTGGCAACGGGTCCCCCCGCCTGCTCAGAGGCCCTATAGTGGCAGAGCAGGGAGATCGATTCTCCCTGCTCTGCCGCGGAACGTAACTATCGGCGCGCTGCACCCTCTGCCCCCCTGGTAGCTACGCTACTGAGCTGAATACTCCGTTCCCGAGTGTCGGCGACAGTGCCAGGTATTGAGGCAAGTTTCTCACATTGCACTCGCAAGTGTGACCCCGGCCTTAAAATTATACCTTGGTTGATGAAATCAGTCTTGTGGTTGTGGTTTAACCCCTTTTCTCCCAAGGGTGGTTTGCATGTTAATGACCGGGCCAATTTTTACAATTCTGACCACTGTCCCTTTATGAGGTTATAACTCTGGCACACTTCAGCGGATCCCAGTGATTCTGACATTGTTTTCCTCGTGACATATTGTACTTCATGATAGTGGTAAAATTTCCTTGACATTACTTGAGTTTGTGAAAAAAACTGAAATTTGGCATAAATTAAAAAAATTTCACAATTTTCCAACTTTGAATTTTCATGCCCATAAATCACAGAGATATGTCACACAAAATATTTAATAAGTAACATTTCCCACACGTCTACTTTACATCAGCACAATTTTGGAAACAAATTTTTTTTTGTTAGGGAGTTATAAGGGTTAAAATTTGACCAGCAATTTCTCATTTATACAACACCATTTTTTTTTAGTGACCACATCACATTTGAAGTCATTTTGAGGGGTCTATATGATAGAAAATACCCAAGTGTGACACCATTCTAAAAACTGCACCCTTCAAGTTGCTCAAAACCACATTCAAGAAGTTTATTAACCCTTCAGGTGTTTCACAGGAATTTTTGGAATGTTTAATAAAAAAAATCAACATTTAACTTTTTTTCACAAAAAATATACTTCAGCTCCAATTTGTTTTATTTTCCCAAGGTTAACAGGAGAAATTGGACCCCAAAAGTTGTACAATTTGTCATGAGGACGCTGATACCCCATATGTGGGCGTTAACCACTGTTTGGGCGCATGGCAGAGCTCAGAATGGAAGGAGCGCCATTTGACTTTTCAATGCAAAATTGACTGGAATTGCGATGGGACGCCATGTCTCGTTTGGAGGGCCCCTGATGTGCCTAAATAGTGGAAACCCCCCAAAGTGACCCAATTTTGGAAAGTAGACCCCTAAGGAACTTATCTAGATGTGTGGTGAGTACTTTGACCCCCAAGTGCTTCACAAAAGTTTATAATGTAGAGCCGTGAAAATTAAAAAAGGTTTTTTTTTCCACAAAAATTATATTTAGCCCCCAATTTTGTATTTTTCCAAGAGTATCTGGAGAAATTGGACCCCAAAAGTTGTTGTGCAATTTGTCCTGAGTACGCTGATACCCCATATGTGGGAGAAAACTACTGTTTGGGTGCATGGCAGAGCTCGGAAGGGAAGAAGTGGCGTTTTGGAATGCAGACTTTGATGGAATGGTCTGCGGGCGTCACGTTGTGTTTGCAGAGCCCCTGATGTACCTAAACAGTAGAACCCCCCACAAGTAACCCCATTTTGGAAACTCGACCCCCCAAGGAACTTATCTAGATGTGTGGTGAGCACTTTGAACCCCCAAGTGTTTCACTAAAGTTTATAACAGAGTCGTGAAAATAAAAATTCTTTTTTTCCCCACAAAAATGTGGAAAAAAGCCCCGTTTTGTATTTTCCCATGGGAAACAGGAGAAATTGGACCCCAAAATTTATTGTCCAATTTGTCCTGAGTACGCTGATACCCCATATGTGGGGGTAAACCACTGTTTGGGCGCACGGCAGAGCTCGGAAGGGAAGGAGCACCGTTTTACTTTTTCAATGCAGAATTGTATGGATTGAGATCGGAGGTAATGTTGCGTTTGCAGAGCCTCTGGTGTGCCTAAACAGTGGAAACCTCCCAATTCTAACTCCAATCCTAATGCCAACACACCCCTAAGCCTAATCCCAATCCTAACCACACCCCTAAACCCAACACACCGCTAACCCTAATCCCGACCCTAACCACACCCCTAACCCAAACACACCGATAACCCTAATCCCAACCCACCTCTAACCCCAACACACCCCTAACCCTAACCATACCCCTAACCCTGACACACCCCTAACCCAAACGTAATGCAAACCCTAACCCCAACTCTAGCCCCATCCCTAACTTTAGCCTCAACCCTAAACCCTAACTTTAGCCCCAGTGGGAAAGTGGACATAAATACATTTTTTTATTCTATTATTTTTTCTTAACTAAGGCGATGATAATGTGGGGTTTGATTTACTATTTATAGCGGGTTTTTATGTTTGGCAGCTGTCACACACTAAAAGACGCTTTTTATTGCAAAAAATATTTTTTGCGTTACCACATTCTGAGAGCTATAATTTTTCCATAGTTTGGCCCACAGAGTCATGTGAGGTCTTTTTTTTTTTGCACAACGAGTTGACGTTTTTATTGGTACCATTTTCGGGCACATGACATTTTTTCATCGCTTTTTATTCTGATTTTTGTTATTCAGAATGAACAAAAAACAGCAATTTGTGAATTTCTTTTTTTGGGGGGGGGGGTTTATACCATTCCGCGTTAAAATTGATAAAGCAGTTTTGTTCTTTGGGTCAGTACGATTACAGCGATACCTCATTTATATCTTTTTTTAAGTTTTGGCGCTTTTATGCAATAAAAACTATTTTATGGAAAAATAATTATTATTGCATCGCTTTATTCTGAGGACTATAACTTTTTCGCTGATGATGCTGTATGGTGGCTCGTTTTTTGCGGGATAAGATGATGTTTTCGGCGGTACAATGTTTATTTATATCCGTGTTTTTGATCTCGTGTTATTTAACTTTTTATTCGGCGGTATGATGATGCATTTTTTTTGCCTAGTTTTTTTTTATTTTTATTTATAGATCAGGATGTTACGGACTGGGCGATACTAAATGTGTACTTCTATATATTTTTATTTACATAAAGAAATGTATTTCTGGAATTTATTTATTAGAACAATATTTTTTTTATTTAGGATTTTTTTTTTTTTTTACACATGTAAATATATATTTTTTTTTTACTTTGTCCCAGGGTGGGACATCATGTTATAGTGTCAGATCACTGACAGGACCCAGAAGGAGCCCCGCTGCCATCTTGGATCCGGGGCCTGCAGGGAGGAGGACGGAGGAGATGCTTGGAGCAACGATCACATCGTGTTGCTCCGAAGGTCTCAGGGAAGCACGCAGGGAGCCCCCTCCCTGCACGATGCTTCCCTATGCCGCCGGAACGCTGCGATCATGTTTGATCGCAGTGTTCCGGGGGTTAATGTGCCAGGAGCGGTCCTGGCACATAGTGCCAGATGTCAGCTGACACCTGGCCGCGATCTGCCGCCCTCCCTCCGTGAGCGCGGCTGATTGCGTTAGACTACTATCCTGTCGGTGGTCATTCGGGCCCATACCACCTCGACGGGATAGTACATCATATGTCAGAAAATAGAATTATTCTTACCGTTAATTCGGTTTCTAGGAGCCTTCCACGACAGCCACCAGGAGGTTGTCTCCATACCCTAATAAGAGACAGGAAGCACAAGAGGTTAAAAACCCCTCCCACCTCCCATTAACCAGTGACTTACAACTGAACCCATAGCACCGGTTACCTTTAGGTTCTCAGAAAAATATCCAAGAACATCGGGAGGGAATTAATGCTGTCGTGGAAGGCTCCTAGAAACCGAATTAACGGTAAGAATAATTCTATTTTCTCTAGTAGCCTTCCACGACAGCCACCAGGAGGAATGCCAACCAATTCTGTATTTAGGGAGGGACCACAGCTTGAACCTTTCGGCCAAAAGCAAGATCCCGATTAAACCAGAAGTCCAATCTATAATGCTTAGTAAATGTGTGTAGAGAAGACCATGTTGCTGCCCTGCAAATCTGCTCTGTTGAAGCGCCAGCCCTTTCAACCCAAGAGACGGAAGTAGATCTGGTGGAATGAGCCCTTAGGCCCGCAGGAATAGCAATATTCTGAGTTAGGTATGCTTCAGAAATGGCCTTTTTTATCCAGTTGGCAATGGTACTCTTCGCTACCTTCTTGCCTTTGTTTCTGCCAGAAAGATGAACGAAGAGATTTTTGTCAATTCTGAACGATTTAGTATGTTCTAAGTAGTATAACACTATACGTCGTACATCCAAGGTATGAAATCTGTGTTCTTCCGGATTTGAAGGATTGTGACAGAACGATGGGAGGACTATATCCTGTGATCGATGAAATTCTGACACTACCTTCGGTAGGAAACATGGATCTGGACGGAACACGATGGAGTCATCCCTTATGGTAAGATAAGGTTCTCTTACTGAAAGGGCTTGTATTTCCCCCACTCGTCTTGCAGTAGAAATTGCAACCAAGAAGGCCGTCTTGCAGGACAGAAGTTGCGAGGAACAAGATGATAATGGCTCAAATGGAGGAGCCGTAAGACCCTTTAGAACTATGTTTAAGTCCCATGATGGCACGAAAATTTGTTTTCTTGGACAATGTCTTGATGCTGCGACCATAAACCTCTTTATCCAACGATGACCCGCAAGGTCTTGATCGAAGACGGAGCTCAAGGCTGACACCTGAACCTTCAAGGTACTTGGCTTCAGGCCCAACTCTAATCCTTTTTGTAAAAAATCTAATATTTGTGAAATATTAGAATGAAAAGGGTTAGGTTTATGAGGATGACACCACGAGGAGAATCTATTCCAGATTTTGCCATATATGGCATTGGTAATAGGTTTTCTAGATTTCTGTAGAGTAGAGATTACTGACTCTGAAAGGCCCCTAGCTCTTAGTACCTGGGCTTCAATAGCCAGGCTGCCAGTTTGAACTTTTGTGGTTCCGGATGGTAAAAGGGGCCCTGGCAGAGAAGATCTTCTGATGCTTGAAGAAAGACTGGACCGTCCACCTTCAGTTCTTCGATGAGATGGTACCAGCTCCTCTTCGGCCATGCTGGAGCTACTAAGATAGCTTGGACCTGATCGTCCCGGATCTTCCGGAGGGTCTTTGCAAGTAACGGTATTGGAGGGAACACATATGCTAGATGGAACCTCCAAGTATGAGCGAAGGAGTCTACTCCCTGGGACCTGTCCCTGGGGTTTAGGGAGAAGTAGTTCTCGACCTGTACATTCTGGCTGGAAGCTAGAAGGTCTCTATCGGGAAGACCCCATCTGTCAACATTCTGAAGACGTCCGCCTTCAGGCTCCATTCTCCTGGATGCAAGTCGTGACGACTTAAGCGATCTGCATGAATGTTCACTGACCCCCTGAGGTGTATCGCTGAAAGTGAGAGATGTTTCTCTGCCCAGCAAAATATTCTGTTTGATATTGCTTTTAATTGGTTGAACTTCGGACTTCCCTGGTGTTTTAGATGCGCAACAGTCGTCATATTGTCCGAGTAAATTCTGACATGTTGACCCATAATGAAACTGCTGGCTGCCAGAAGGGCCCTCTCCACTGCCAACAATTCTCTGAAGTTGGAGGAACTGGAGCTCTCTCTCTGATTTCAGTGACCCTGGAATGGGATTTGCGAGACCACTGCTCCCCAACCTTTTTGACTGGCGTCTGTTGTCACCGTAATCAGCGGATCTTGCACCCAGTCTACTCCTTTCAGTAGGTTTGATTGGATCGCCCACCAGGTTAACGAGGCCTTTACCTTCCCTGGAGTGTAAATTCTTCTGTTTAGGGAATTTGGATTCCCCTTCCAGTTCCCTAAGATGTGTGCCTGCATTACTCTGGAGTGGCTCTGAGCCCACTGGACTGATTGTATACAGGCCGTCATTGACCCCAGAAGAGACATTGCAGCCCGTAGAGTCGGAGAACGTTGTTTTCTGAAGTGTGAGACCTTGGAAATTAGATTTATCCGATGTTCCTCTGGCAGGAAGGATTTTTGACCTTCTGAATCCAAGAGGACTCCGAGGAATTTCCTCACCTTTGATGGTGATAGCTGAGACATTTTTAGATTTGGAATCCAACCCAAAAACTGTAAGATGTTCAGAGTTTTGGAAATTCTCTGATTGAGAACTTCGGCGGAAGGACCAATTATTAACAGGTCGTCCAAGTATGGTACTATAGCGATGTCTTGGCTCCTGATATGGGCTACTGCTTCCGCCATGACTCTGGAAAACACCCTTGGGGCTGAGGAGATCCCGAAGGGGAGAACATTGTATTGGAAATGTAAGATTTTTTGGTTGAATTGGACCGCAAATCTTAGGTATTTCCTGTGACGAGGATGCATTGGAATATGGAAATAGGCATCCTTGACGTCTATTGTTGCCATATATGAATGAGGAGCTATTAGAGGGATGGCTGTTCTTACTGACTCCATCTTGAACTTGCGGTAGGTTATGTATTTGTTGAGAGCTTTTAGATTTATTATGATCCGAGCTTGCCCGGAAGGCTTTTTTATCATGAAGATACGGAAATAGTGTCCTTCCCCTTGCTCGTTCACCGGGACCACGGAAATAGCTGTTGAGTCTAGCAAGTCCTGTATTCCAGCCATCATCAACTTTTGAGTCTCCCGAGATGACGGGGAGGTGACTCTTAAGATCCTGGGAGGAGGCGCATCGAACTCTATCAGTAGACCCTGTTGGATGACACTCACGACCCAAGGGCTGTTGGAGATATTCTGCCAACTGTGAACGAAGTTCGAAAGCCTCCCCCCCACCGGATTGGAGTCATTGCTTTTCTTGTTGTGTTTGTTGGGGAACAAGGATGTTTTTAGGCTTCCCCTTAGCATAACTCCACCTCCCGGATTTTCCTTTCCCTCTACCCTGGGAGGGCTGGGGCTGGGAGGGTCGAAAAAAACGCTTCCTGGGAGGTCTCTGTTCAGGAAGGGTTTTCTTTCTGTCTGTGGCTTTCTCTAAGATGTCATCTAAAGAGGGCCCAAACACGTAGTCACGCTTAAAGGGAATGGAATATAGCTTTATTTTTGATGTAACGTCTCCGCTCCACATTTTTAACCAGAGAGCTCTTCTGGCTGAATTTGTCTGGACCAAGGATCGGGCGGCCACCCGGATAGATTCCAGTGAGGCGTCTGCAAGGAACCCTGTTGCTCTGTGCAAGCTAGGCAAGGAGTCCAGTACCTCCTCTCTCGGGGTACCCTGAGAGATGTGGTTTTCCAACTCTTCTATCCAACGGAAGAGAGAGCGGGCCACGGAGGTGGATGCTATATTGAATCTGAGGGCCGAGGTAGACGTTTCCCAGGACTTTTTGAGAAGGCTCTCAATCTTCCTATCCAAGGGGTCCTTTAATTGGGAAGAATCTTCAAACGGCAGAGCCGTCTTCTTAGCCACTCTAGCCACCTGGACATCAATTTTTGGGATGCTCCATTTTATTGAGTCCTCATCAAGAGGAAACCGATGTTTAAAATCTGGAGGCATTGTTAGCCGTTTCTCGGGCAATTCCCATTCATTATTAATCATATCTATTATGCTTTTATGGACGGGAAACCCAGGTTGCTTTTCAGTATGTATACCGAACAGTTCGTCTTGTATAGACTGAGGAACTGATTCCTCTTTTAGCCCCATGGTGTTCCTCACTGCAGACACCAATTCCTCAATATATTCAGATGAAAAAAGGTATTTCCTAATTTCCGCAGATTTATAGGGTAACACATCTTCCCATTTGACAGAGGAAGACGTATAAGATCCCTCAGACTCTGACTCAGAATACTCCTGGATTTTCCTCTTTTTGGGGAGTGATGGACCAGGTGAGGACGGTGGTGGCGGTGGAGGTGGGGCAAGTGTGGCCAAGGAGGTTTAAACCTCCTGCCTAACCAAGGAGCGAATTTCATCAATCAATGAAGGGTGTTCCGCTTGGACGATTTTATCCGTACAAGTAGAGTTGAGCGACCTTGACCTTTTTAGAGTCGAGCCGGGTTTCGCGAAACCCGACTATCTCAAAAGTCGGTTCGAGTGAAATCGGCCGATTATGACGTAAAGTCGGGATCGACCGAAACACGAAACCCAATGCAAGTCAATGGGGCAGCATAGTCGGCAGTGAGTGGGGGCCAGGAAAACACCTAGAGTGCCCATTTTAATGTCAAAACCATCCATTCGTCTTAATGAAGCTTGTCAAGCGTAATTTACCTTATAATAATTGGAAGGCATTTGAAATTGGGGGTCATTTGGCTAAAGTTGTGGTGGGTAGGGCTGGTTCAAGTAATTAGTGGGCCCAGGAAATCTGGACCACGTCACGGCAGTGGAGCAGGGAGAGGTAAGTATTTCAACTTTGCAAGTGCTGTGAACCTGAGCAAGCAGGGGGGGCCCACTCGTTGGCATTGGCACTGGCACAGGGCCCCTCAAAGTACAGCGGTGTGTTTGCACGGCGGGGGCGCCTCCCACCGGCAGCAACACTTTTGCGTACTATGAGAGGCCCTGTGCCAGTGACGTCGCCAACTAGTATTCCTCCCCCCACCTGATGAAGGAACCTGCACTTTCATCTGCACCTTCCTCTTTGTCCCCGTGTAAGGTGGTATGGTATGCGGGAAGAGCAACCTGGCTTTCAGCAGGGTCACAATGTTGTTGTGTAGCGTGCACGGGGAATTTTGCGTTATGGGTCAATGTACCAGCAGACTCATCTATCACTGGCTGGGCAATGGGCAGGATGAGGAGGAAACACAGATATAGGCCCAAAGAATAAAGTTGGCTAAATGCAGTTCAAAATTGGTAACACAGGAATAACCAGGGGGCATTGCAGTGGAGGACAACTGGAATGAGAGGCTAACACAGAGAGTAGGCCCAAATCAGTAAGTAGTCGAAATGCAGTTCAAAATTGGCAACCGTAGTAAACAGGCGGCACAGCTTTGTTCAGTGGAGGAGAACAGCAAGGAGTGGCAGACACCGATAGTAGGCCCCAACCCAACTAGTAGGCCAAATGCAGTCTAACATTAACAACTACTTAACGAGCGCCTGAAAATGGAATTTCAGGACAGGAAACCAGGAGAACAGCAAGGAGCGGCAGACACTGTTAGTAGGCCCCAAACCAACTAGTACGCCAAATGCAGTTGTTCCATTTAACCACAATTTAACGAGAGCCTGAAGATAGAAGCTCAGGAAAGGCAACCTGGAGAACACCTTGGAGTGGAACACACCATCTCTCTCCACCCCATACCCATTTTGTAGGCCTAATGCAGTGTAGTTTTCTACAACTACTAAACGAGAGTCTGAAGACCGAAGCAATGGCAAGGAAACCTGGGGAACACCTTGGAGTGTAACACACCATCTCTCTCCACCCGATACCCATTTTGTAGGCCTAATGCAGTGTAGTTTTCTACAACTACTAAACGAGAGTCTGAAGACCGAAGCAATGGCAAGGAAACCTGGGGAACACCTTGGAGTGTAACACACCATCTCTCTCCACCCGATACCCATTTTGTAGGCCTAATGCAGTGTAGTTTTCTACAACTACTAAACGAGAGTCGGAAGACCGAAGCAATGGCAAGGAAACCTGGGGAACACCTTGGAGTGTAACACACCATCTCTCTCCACCCCATACCCAATTTGTAGGCCTAATGCAGCCTACTTTCCGACAACTACTAAACGAGAGCATGAAGATCGAAGCTCAGGAAAGGCAACCTGGGGAACACCTTGGAGTGTAACACACCCTCTCTCTACACCACGGAAGGGCTGATTCTTAGGAAGGAAGGCTGTCGGAAAGAAGCAGGGCGCGTCCGAGGGTGAGTATATTCTTATTAGGTATATTCTCACCCTGCTTCTTTATTTGTAATGAATGTTTATTTGCAATGTGGTTTTGACTTACTCTATTTTTTTGGTAAATAATGATTTTATTATTTTCATTGTTTTGCATCTTCTTGGCAATAATATAAAGAAGACGCGACAGGACAACACTCGGTGGATGCCATATCTGTGTTTTAAATTGAAAAAAACTTTCAGTTAACTACTTGCAGGAGAAAGTTATTGTAGCTGGTGGCCATTTTTAGTACTGTACCAGATTTTTGTTGTATGTGTTTGTTTTTAATGTTAAAATGTCTGCATTTGATATCTCTCCAGTATTTTCTTTTTTATAAGCAAAATACTTATTTTTATATTTTCTGATGTTGGTTCAAGTAGTACACGGGCAGCAGTAGACAGGTCAGTGGAGGCCTAGTGGAAGGAGGGACCGCAGACAGGCTTCGAAGGCCTAACATAATAAATTGGGCTGGCTGTAGGCAATTTAAAATTGGTTCCAGGGGAACACGGGCAGCAGTGGCCTGGTCAGTGGAGGCCTAGTGGAAGGAGTGACCGCAGACAGGCTTCGAAGGCCTAACATAAGAAAAATGTCAATACAATGGTATTGACAGTGCCAGGCATTGAAGGATGTCAGCGCATAGACTAAACATTGGTGGAGCTGTGAGAGAAAATTTTGCAAGTGGTAGAGCACTGTTTGAGCTGGGGGGGGGGGGACTGTCTTGTGGCCGGCGGTACAGGCCAAGGGCCCCTCATATTACAACGGTGTGTCTGACGTTGGGTGCGCACCACCACCGCCAGACACTTTATTGTACTATGAGGGACCTAGTGGCAGTGCCGTTGACCAAAAGCGGGCACACCCACCTCCTCAGACAAACAGTACTCTCACGGGTGCTGGCGCCAAGTGGCGATACCACGGCCCCGTGTGGGGACTTTGGCCATTTAGGGAGGTGTTAACATGTCGGATGCTGGACAATCAGGTGCTGCAAATTACGAGATTGGAAAAGTCGTTCAGAATAGTCCACAGGCAAGACCTTTACATAGGAAAGCTAGGTGTCAGCCGGGCAAGGTGGGGCAAAAGATTTCGAAATCCAGTTGTGGTTCATTTTAATGAAGGTTAGATCATCTACATTTTGGGTAGCCAGACGAGTCCTTTTTTCTGTTAGTATTGAACCTGCAGCACTGAATACTCTTTCTGATAGGACACTAGCTGCCGGGCAAGCAAGCTCCTGCAATGCATATTCTGCCAATTCTGGCCAGGTGTCTAATTTTGATGCCCAGTAATCAAATGGGAATGACGGTTGAGGGAGAACGTCGATAAGGGATGAAAAATAGTTAGTAACCATACTGGACAAATGTTGTCTCCTGTCACTTTGAATTGATGCTGCAGTACCTGTCCTGTCTGCGGTCATAGCAAAATCACTCCACAACCTGGTCAGAAAACCCCTCTGGCCAACGCCACTTCTGATTTCTGCCCCTCTAACACCTCTGGTCTGCTGGCCCCTGCAGCTCGTGTGAGAACGATCACGGGCGCTGTGTGCAGGGAATGCCAGAAGCAAACGGTCAACAAGAGTTGATTGTTTGGTTGCTAATATTAGTTCCAAGTTCTCATGTGGCATTATATTTTGCAATTTGCCTTTATAGCGAGGATCAAGGAGGCAGGCCAACCAGTAATCGTCATCGTTCATCATTTTTGTTATGCGTGTGTCCCTTTTGAGGATACGTAAGGCATAATCCGCCATGTGGCCCAAAGTTCCAGTTCTCAAATCTGTGGTTGTGCTTGGTTGAGGGGCAGTTTCAGGCAAAGCCACGTCACTTGTGTCCCTCCAAAAACCAGAACCCGGCCTTGCCGCGCCAACAGTTTCCAGTGGCCCCGGAAAAGCTTCCTCATTAAAAATATAATCATCCCCATCATCCTCCTCGTCCTCCTCCTCCTGTTCGCCCGCTACCTCGTCCTGTACACTGCCCTGGCCAGACAATGGCTGACTGTCATCAAGGCTTTCCTCTTCCTCAGCTGCAGACGCCTGATCCTTTATGTGCGTCAAACTTTGCATCAGCAGACGCATTAGGGGGATGCTCATGCTTATTATGGCGTTGTCTGCACTAACCAGCCGTGTGCATTCCTCAAAACACTGAAGGACTTGACACATGTCTTGAATCTTCGACCACTGCACACCTGACAACTCCATGTCTGCCATCCTACTGCCTGCCCGTGTATGTGTATCCTCCCACAAAAACATAACAGCCCGCCTCTGTTCGCACAGTCTCTGAAGCATGTGCAGTGTTGAGTTCCACCTTGTTGCAACGTCTATGATTAGGCGATGCTGGGGAAGGTTCAAAGAACGCTGATAGGTCTGCATACGGCTGGAGTGTACGGGCGAACGGCGGATATGTGAGCAAAGTCCACGCACTTTGAGGAGCAGGTCGGATAACCCCGGATAACTTTTCAGGAAGCACTGCACCACCAGGTTTAAGGTGTGAGCCAGGCAAGGAATGTGTTTCAGTTGGGAAAGGGAGATGGCAGCCATGAAATTCCTTCCGTTATCACTCACTACCTTGCCTGCCTCAAGATCTACAGTGCCCAGCCACGACTGCGTTTCTTTCTGCAAGAACTCGGACAGAACTTCAGCGGTGTGTCTGTTGTCGCCCAAACACTTCATAGCCAATACAGCCTGCTGACGTTTGCCAGTAGCTGCCCCATAATGGGAGACCTGGTGTGCAACAGTGGCAGCTGCGGATGGAGTGGTTGTGCGACTGCGGTCTGTGGACGAGGTCTCGCTTCTGCAGGAGGACGAGGAGGAGGAGGAGGGGTGCGAACGGCTACAGCCAACTATTTCCTAGACCGTGGGCTAGGCAGAACTGTCCCAAACTTGCTGTCCCCTGTGGACCCTGCATCCACCACATTTACCCAGTGTGCCGTGATGGACACGTAACGTCCCTGGCCATGCCTACTGGTCCATGCATCTGTTGTCAGGTGCACCTTTGTGCTCACAGATTGCCTGAATGCATGGACGATGCGCTCTTTAACATGCTGGTGGAGGGCTGGGATGGCTTTTCTGGAAAAAAAGTGTCGACTGGGTAGCTCGTAGCGTGGTACAGCGTAGTCCATCAGGGCTTTGAAAGCTTCGCTTTCAACTAACTGGTAGGGCATCATCTCTAACGAGATTAGTCTAGCTATGTGGGCGTTCAAACCCTGTGTACGCGGATGCGAGGCTAAGTACTTCCTTTTTCTAACCATAGTCTCATGTAGGGTGAGCTGGACTGGAGAGCTGGAGATCGTGGAACTAGCGGGGGTGCCGGTGGACATGGCAGACTGAGAGACGGTGGGAGATGGTATTGTTGCCGCCGGTGCCCTAGATGCAGTGTTTCCTACTACGAAACTGGTGATTCCCTGACCCTGACTGCTTTGGCCTGGCAAAGAAACCTGCACAGATACTGCAGGTGGTGCAGAAAATGGTGGCCCTACACTGCCGGAAGGGATGTTGCGTTGATGACTAGCTTCATTGGCCGAGGGTGCTACAACCTTAAGGGACGTTTGGTAGTTAGTCCAAGCTTGCAAATGCATGGTGGTTAAATGTCTATGCATGCAACTTGTATTGAGACTTTTCAGATTCTGCCCTCTGCTTAAGGTAGTTGAACATTTTTGACAGATGACTTTGCGCTGATCAATTGGATGTTGTTTAAAAAAATGCCAGACTGCACTCTTTCTAGCATCGGATACCTTTTCAGGCATTGCAGACTGAGCTTTAACCGGATGGCAACGCTGTCCTCCAACAGGTTTTGACTTTGCCACGCGTTTTGGGCAAGATACGGGCCCGGCAGATGGAACCTGTTGCGATGTTGATGCCTGCTGCGGCCCCTCCTCCTCCGCTTCAGAACTGCTGCCGCCTGCACCCTGTTCCCCCAATGGCTGCCAATCGGGGTCAAGAACTGGGTCATCTATTACCTCTTCTTGTAGCTTGTGTGCAACTTCGTCTGTGTCACCGTGTCGGTCGGTGGTATAGCGTTCGTGATGGGGCAACATAGTCTCATCAGGGTCTGATTCTTGATCAGCACCCTGCGAGGGCAATGTTGTGGTCTGACTCAAAGGACCAGCATAGTAGTCTGGCTGTGGCTGTGCATCAGTGCACTCCATGTCAGATTCAACTTGTAATGGGCATGGACTGTTAACTGCTTCACTTTCTAAGCCAGGGACGGTATGTGTAAAGAGCTCCATGGAGTAACCCGTTGTGTCGCCTGCTGCATTCTTCTCTGTTGTTGTTTTTGCTGAAGAGGACAAGGAAGCGACTTGTCCCTGACCGTGAACATCCACTAACGACGCGCTGCTTTTACTTTTACCAGTTTCACGAGAGGAGGCAAAAGAGCTAGAGGCTGAGTCAGCAAGATAAGCCAAAACTTGCTCTTGCTGCTCCGGCTTTAAAAGCGGTTTTCCTACTCCCAGAAAAGGGAGCGTTCGAGGCCTTGTGTAGCCAGACGACGAACCTGGCTCCACAGCTCCAGACTTAGGTGCAATATTTTTTTTCCCACGACCACCTGATGCTCCACCACTACCACTACCCTCATGACCAGCTGACAATGAACGCCGCCGGCCACGACCTCTTCCACCAGACTTCCTCATTGTTTTAAAAACGTTACCAAACTAACGGTATTTGTTGCTGTCACACAACTTACACGGTGAGCTATAACTTCAGTATGATTTAGCTACCCCTTTACAGGTGAGTGAGACCAAAACGAAAATCAGGCACAATGTTACACACTCTGTTGTTGGTGGCAACAAATGAGAGAGATGCCACACACGCAGGACTGTCACTGAAGCGCAAATGTAAATATTAATCTCCCACTGATTTGTTTTTTTTTTTTTAAAAGGGAGACTTTAGAAAAAAAAAATAATAAAAAAAAATGATTTTTTAAGGAAGAATTTATAAACCAAATAAAATGAAATGATTGTTTCAGGGAGAATTTAGAAAACAAATAAAAAAAAAAAAATAGGCTTTCTATGGCCCACTGAGTGAGAGAGGACGCACACAGGAGTCAGGAGTGGCACACAAGCCCAGAGGCCAATATTTATCTCCCACTGATTGATTTATTGATTTTTTCAGGTAGATTTTGGAACCCAAATCAAGCAAAAAAATAAATAGGCTTTCTATGGCCCACAATTGGAGAGAGAGAGATGGCACACCCAGGAGTCAAGACTGGCACACAAGCAGAAAGGGCAATATTAATCTCCCACTGATTTGATTTTTTTTTTTTTCAGGGAGACTTTAGAAAAAAAAAAAATACAAAAAAAATGATTTTTTCAGGAATAATTTAGAAACCAAATAAAATAAAATGATTGTTTCAGGGAGAATTTAGAAAACAAATAAAAAAAAAATAGGCTTTGTAGGGCCCACTGAGTGAGAGAGGACGCACACAGGAGTCAGGAGTGGCACACAAGCCCAGAGGCCAATATTTATCTCCCACTGATTGATTTATTGATTTTTTTCAGGTAGAATTTAGAACCCAAATCAAGCAAAAAAATTAACAGGCTTTCTATGGCCCACTGAGTGAGAGATGGCACACACAGGAGTAAGGAGTGGCACACAAGCCCTGAGGCCAATATTTTTCTCCCTCTGATTGATGTAGTGATTTTTTTCAGGTAGATTTTAGAACCCAAATCAAGCAAAAAAATAAATAGGCTTTCTATGGCCCACTGAGTGAGAGATGGCACACACAGGAGTAAGGAGTGGCACACAAGCCCTGAGGCCAATATTTTTCTCCCACTGATTGATGTAGTGATTTTTTCAGGTACATTTTAGAACCCAAATCAAGCAAAAAAATAAATAGGCTTTCTATGGCCCACTGAGTGAGATGACACAGACAGGGATGGCACTCTAGCAGAAATGCCAATCTTAATCTCCCACAAAAAAAAAAAAAAAAAAAAGGAACTGTCCTTCAATTACTATCTCCCTGCAGTAATCTCAGCCAGGTATGGCAGGCAGCAATAAGGAGTGGACTGATGCACAAATTAAATAAAAAGTGTGGACAAACAAACAAGATAGCTGTGCAGAAAGGAAGGAACAAGAGGATTTGTGCTTTGAAAAAAGCAGTTGGTTTGCACAGCGGCGTACACACAGCAATGCAGCTATCAGGGAGCCTTCTAGGGCAGCCCAATGAGCTACAGCGCTGAGAAAAAAAAAAAAAATGTAGCTTCCACTGTCCCTGCACACCGAAGGTGGTGTTGGGCAGTGGAAATCGCTACAGCACAAGCGGTTTGGTGGTTAATGGACCCTGCCTAACGCTATCCCTGCTTCTGACGAAGCGGCAGCAACCTCTCCCTAAGCTCAGATCAGCAGCAGTAACATGGCGGTCGGCGGGAACGCCCCTTTATAGCCCCTGTGACGCCGCGGACAGCAAGCCAATCACTGCAATGCCCTTCTCTAAGATGGTGGGGACCAGGACCTATGTCATCACGCTGCCCACACTCTGCGTTTACCTTCATTGGCTGAGAAATGGCGCTTTTCGCGTCATTGAAACGCGACTTTGGCGCGAAAGTCGCGTACCGCATGGCCGACCCCGCATAGGGGTCGGCTCGGGTTTCATGAAACCCGACTTTGCCAAAAGTCGGCGACTTTTGAAAATGAACGACCCGTTTCGCTCAACCCTACGTACAAGGTTGGCACAACTTTTTCTCCCAATCTAGCGGCATTTTCACATTACAGGTAGCACATTTGCGTTTGGTAATGTTTTTAGGGCCAGGCTTGACTCCCTGCAATGAGAGAGGAAGCCGTGTAAGAAGGTATATTTAAGTGTACCTTTAAATGGGACCCCCTCTGCCACACTTACTTGGGCTTGAGGAGCGCTGGGCTCTGCAGCTGCAGGGCAAGACGAATCCATGCTTAAGCAGGTTTACCTGAGACGTCTTCGCAGCTTATATAGAAAATAAGCCTGCACCAGCGCGTGGCAATTAGCCGCCCCTCCCCCTCCGAAGTCCCAGGCAGGCGTGCGAGGATGCAGCGTGCCTCGCACGCCGTTCAGTGATCCATAGCGCTGGACTGTGTCGCTCCTGTACAGGAGTGCCGACCCGGAAGTGGAGAGTCACCTGACTTCTGGGTCGCCGAACAGCGTGCGCTGGAGGGAGACGCCGGAGAGCTCAGGGAGGCCTCCGGGTGGGCTCACCGGCCAGCTTTGTCCCCGCAAGAGGACGCAGGAGGACCGGGAACGCGGTCCCAGAATCCAAAGGAGACGGGAGGCACAGCGCAGGAGGAAACCGCGGGGGGCCCGACCATTAGTGCCCGGCAAACGAAAAGAATACAGGTACACTGCTAGAGCCGCCGCTGCAGCGCACCAGTAACCTCTCCATGCCCCATGGGGGACAGGAAAGACACTGGTTAATGGGAGGTGGGAGGGGTTTTTAACCTCTTGTGCTTCCTGTCCCCCATTAGGGTATGGAGACAACTTCCTGGTGGCTGTCGTGGAAGGCTACTAGAGAAAGGGGTTAATCTATATTTTCAGTTTTGAGTTAATTATATGCCCGTGTCCCGGGGCAGCTATTCAGAATCCAAACTGCTAACAGGTCTCTGATCCCTCACTGACCTGCCCCTTAGTTTACATAATGAATATTATATATACATAGAGAAAATAAAAAAACCTTCTGCAGGCAGGCGCCTACCGTGGCACCTGCGCTGCAGCATAATCGCATGTGTTCTGTGTATATAATTATTATGGTTGAGGTTATCCTGATATTCAAAAAAAAAATCCATTTGAAATTGGTGCCCGCCGCGCCTGCACAGTAGCAGCTATCAGTGTATATAGAGGTGATCCGATAGCTGCTACTGTGCATGTGCCAGTGGCACCATCTTGCTAGAGAGCAAAAATTCCTCCTCCAAGATGGCGCATGTGCAGTAGCAGCTATCGATAGCCGATAGCTGCTACTGTGTAGGCTTGGCGGCGCCATTTTGGAGGAGAAAATTTTGTGGACGCATCCGCATACAACGCATGTCCCTGCGTACCCAATGTTAAAGATAGGTATGCAGGGAAACGCAGGACGCATGCAGAAGTAGGTGGAGTTTCAGGGAGGAAGTATGAAGCCATCCGCTGCAAATGTGAACCCGGCCTTACTGCAGCTTAGGCACTGTGGGGCTCAGAAGGAAGGGACCTTTCAATATGGGATTTTACTTAACTCCTTCACGACATGCACTGTACATGTATGGTGCATGTCGTGTCTCTCCCTTTCATGTTGGCTCCAGCGCTAAGCCCACATCTTTCCCGGCACATGTCAGGTATTTCATTAAAAATAGCAAGAGCAATCTGTTCGCAAGCTGGGGACTTCAGCAGCACTGAATTGTCTCTAAGGAGTTTTACCTAAAAAACGGCATATGGGCAGCGTTATTTAGATCACCGTACATATCAGCTTAGAAAAGTGCATAGTGCATCGTCATAGTGATTTATAGTTAGTATCAAATAGATGTAAATTCATCTAATGCTAGCACATATAATATTGGGGTCAAGTGACTGAGGAGAATTCAAATACAATGAAAAATCACTAAAGAAAAAAAAGTGGACCTGCCATGTGTAAAAGTACTCTCTGTATTAGGCCGGAGTCACACTAGCAGTATTTGGTCAGTATTTTACCTCAGTATGTGTAAGCCAAAACCAGGAGTGGGTGATAAATGCAGAGTGGTGCATATGTTATACTTATACTTTTCCTCTATTTGTTCCACTCCTGGTTTTGGTTACAAATACTGAGGTAAAATACTGACCACATACTGCTAGTGTGACGGCAGCCTTAGGCCGGTTTCACACGTCAGTGGCTCCGGTACATGAGGTGACCGTTTCCTCAAGTACCGGAGACACTGACTCACGTAGACACATTAAAATCAATGTATCTCTGCACATATCAGCGTGTTTTACGGACCGTGTGTCCGTTTGAAAAACACGGCGACATGTCTGTGTTTGTGGGAACGCACGGATCACACGGACCTATTAAAGCGAACGCTGCTGGGAAGAAGCGATGAATACCGGCTTCAGCACCGCACGCAGGGGACAGCGCTTAACTGTAGCGCTGTCTCCTGCACGGTCCGTGTGGTCCTCAGTCGGCACACGGCTGCCGCACGTGTGCCACACTGATGTGCTATGTAAGCACACAGACAGATAATTCCGGTACCGGAATTATTTGGACGTGTGGGACAGGCCTTAGGGATAACTTCCTCCCCTCATTTATACATCTCAATGCAAGGAGTAACTGTTTGTCAATTAAACCCCCTTGGTAACCCTTGGTCTGCCTTTTGTCCATACTGCTACCTGCTGATAGTCCAGCTGGTAAAGCACCATTACTGCACCCCAACAGCACCGTTTCGCCTATTCTGGCTTCTTCCATTGGGGATATGAGGTTACAACACACTCATTTAGGACTTTAGGTTACAATCGCCCTTGCTCTCTGTAGCACAAGCGATCGGATGATTGCAGCTTCTAGTCTAAAGACTATTGAAGCAAGCGTAAATTAAGAAAAAAGTTTTAAAAAATATTAAATAAAAATTTAACTCACCACCCCTTCAGCCCCATTCAAAATAAAAGAATTAAAAAACAATACAACATACACATATTAGGTATCACCACGTTCAGAATCGCCCAATCTATTAAGCTATAAAAATAATTAAACTGATTGGTAAATGGCGTAGTGAAAAAAAAAAGTCAAAATGCCATAATTACTTTTTTTGGTCGCCGCAACATTGCATGAAAGTGTAATAACGGGCTATAAACAGATTGTACCTACACCAAAATGCTATAGTTAAAAATGTTAGCTCAGCACGCAAAAAATAAGCACACACCCAACCCGAGATCACGAAAAATGGAGAGCTACAGGTCTCGGAAAATGGCACCATTTGTTTTTTGTTTTTTTTTTAAACAAACTTTGGATTTTTTTTTACCACTTAAAAGACAACCTAAACATGTTTGGTGTCTATGAACTCGTATAGACCTGGAGAATCATAATGGCAGGTCAGTTTTAGCATTTGGTGAACATGGTTAAAAAAAAAAAAAAAAACACAACCCTAAAAGAGCACTTTTTTTTTTGCAATTTCTGCCCACTTTCCAGTAGACTATGTGGCAAAACCAATGGTGTCGTTGAAAAGTACAACTCCTCCTGCAAAAACAAGCCCTCACATGGCCACATTGACGGAAAAATAAAAAAGTTATGGCTCTGGGAAGGAGGGAAGCGGAAAAACAAATGCAAAATGAAATTGGGACTGCGTCATGAAGGGGTTAAAAGGGTGGGAGCAGTGTCGCTTTTCCAGAGTCTTTGATCTCCCAGTAACTTGGGAACCCCCTATACTTCCAGTGACAAGGGTTTTAACATTTGTAATCACAATCTTGTGTTCTACACTGAGCATTTATTTCAAGGTTTCCATGTAAATCTCACAAAAATGCGATTCAGATGAAATCCCTGATGGAACCACGCACTATCCTGAGGCAGATGGAGACACTTTGCACTCAGTTTGGCATCTGAGTATAACATTTTTTTAGGCCTGCGCAGAATGGTGATCAACTACACTTTTGCACTAAAAAGGCTAAAGTGAAGGGACAACACTGGGACACCTGCCAGCCAAAGTAACTCCATTAGTGATGAGCGAGTATACTCGTTGCTCGGGTTTTCCCGAGCACGCTAGATTGGTCTCCAAGTATTTGTTAGTGTTCGGAGATTAAGTTTTCATCGCCTTAGCTGAATGATTTACAGCTAGTAGCCAGGCTGAGTACATGTGGGGGTTGCCTGGTTGTTAAAGAATCCCTACATGTAATCAAGCTGTCTAGTAGCTGTAAATCATGCAGCTGCGGTAAGGAAAACGAAATCTCCGAACCCTAACAAATACTCGGAGACCACCCGAGCTTTCTCTGGAAAACCTGAGCAACGAGTACACTCGCTCATCACTAGACTCCATCTGTCTCATAGTGAGTGGTTCTGCGAAGGGTTTCGTCTGAATCGAGAGTTACATGGAATCCCTGACGTAAGTGCTTAGAGAGCACAGGATAAACGTGAGCCTTATTTCAATTTTTGGGAGGTAGAATAAACTAACAGTAGTTTGAGGATAGTTTTTTTTATTTTTACACCATTTGTCATATGGCATAGGTCAGGGGTGTCAAACTGCATTCCTCGAGTGCCGCAAACCATGCGTGTTTTCAAGATTTCCTTAGCTTTGCACAAGGTGCTGCAATCATTATGTGTGTAGGTGATTAAATTATCACCTGTGCAGTACAAGGAAATCCTGAAAACATGACCTGTTTGCAGCCCTTGAGGAATGCAGTTTGACACCCCTGGCATAGGTGGTAAGGTAGCTTTATTCTTCAGGTCAGTACGATTACAACCATACCAGATTTGTGTGTTAGTTTTTTTTAACCCCTTAACCTTGGGATTTTCCATTAATGCTCCTCCTTTTCCCAGAACCATATATTTTTCAGTCTATATGGCTGTGTGAGGGCTTGATTTTTGGGGAACGAGTTGCACTTTTGAATGACACTATTGATTTTACCATATGTTTTGGAAAATGGGAAGACAAAAAATCCAAGTGCGGTGAAATTGCAAAAAAAGTGCAATTCCACAATTGTTTTTTTACTATCTTCACTAAATGCTAAAATTGGCCTGCCATTATGATTCTCCAGGTTATTATGAGTTCACAGATACCAAACATGTATAGGTTTTTTTTATATTTAAGTGATTAAATTTTTTTCCAAATTTTGTAAAAGAAAAAAAATGGCGCCCTTTTCCGAGACTCCATTTTTTGGGGATAAGAGGCTGGGTGAGGACTTATTTTTTTGCCCGCCGAGTCAATGTTTTTATTGATGCTATCTTGGGGTAGATATGATATTTTTATCACCCCTTCAATGTTGTGGAAACCAAAAAACATTCTATTATTTTTTCTTCTTTTTACATTTTTACTGGTCGGGCGTTTCTGAAAGCAGCAATACCAACATTTCTTTTAATGGTTTTATTTTGAATTTGGCTAAAGAGGGGTAACTTGAACTTTTATAATTTAAAACAAAATTATTTTATGCTTTTTACAGACTTCAATAGTCTCCTTAGGAGCCTGGAAGCTGAACGCATTTGATTGCTTGTGCTTCACATAGCCGGGTTTCAGCCCTGCTAGGTGTAGCAGAAATGATCATCTATGAACGCCGGCCACAAGAGATCTGCAATGACAGGCACGAGGGTCTTCTGCAGACCCCTGGCTGTGATGCCAACTCATCGGCGCCCCATGATCATGTGACAGGGGCACCAATGGGTGGGGTTTATGACACGGTTTTGAAAAGCACGAGTTAAATGTTGCTTTCAGAGATTGACAGCAGCATTTAACATGTTAAGCATCAAATCAGCTGTCATGTGCCTGAAAAGATGCAGGCTCAGCACCAGAGCCCGCATCAAAAGAGGGGGAGGATACCCATCTGGTACCCAAACTAATTTTTTTTTTTAGGAAGTTGAGCTGAACCAAAACATCCACAGGTCCGCCCATCCCTAGTTAAGTATTACTGATGCACAAAGTTTCACTTATTCTATAAATGGCTGTGCAGCATCAACATGTTTCCAGTTGTTAAAGAGGACCTGTCACCAGACCAAGAGAGTCCAGATTTTATTATTTTACCTTCACTGCTTTCTACAGTATTTTTATTTTTTTTTAATCCATCATATGGTTCCAGGGATATTGTCTTTTGTAATTTAGTCTAAATTTCTATGGTCTTTAATAAGAGGGTAACATAATGCAGGGAAGCCTAAAGACACGTCAAAAAAGAATCCTGTGAGTAGCACCTCCTTGTAAACACCATCAAATTCAGCATTTCATAAAAAGGCCCATAATAAAAATAGGAATAAAATAAGAGAAAAAAAGCTGGACACTGTTGATCTGGTAACAGGTTCCCTTTAAGGAGTAAAGATTATAATCTTTTGCAGGATCTTCCACAAGGCTGAATTCACACGGTATCAAATACTTTAAGGCTACGTGCACACGTCAGGATTTCTTGCAGAAATTTCCTGAACAAAACCGGACATTTTCTGCAAGAAATTTGCGTGTGTATTTTTCGCGTTTTTTTCACGCATTTCTCAGGGTTTTTTTGCGGATTTTTCCGGAGGTTCTGGGATGCAATCATATAGTGGGAAATCTGCAAAAAATCCGCAAAATAATGAACATGCTGCGTTTTTTTCCACAATGCATTTTTTGTGTGTAAAAAACGCAACATATGCACAAAAATTGCGGAATGCATTCTAAATGATGGGATGCATATGTATGCATATTTCAAGCGTTTTTATCGTGTTTTTATAGTGAAAAAACGTGAAAAAAAACGCTAAAAAGGGCACATTGCCATATTGAACAAATCTAAAAGCTGCAAAGATTTTTAACCCCTTCACCCTAAAGCCTCTTTTCACCTTCCTGACCAGGCCAATTTTTACAATTCTGACCAGTGTCACTTTATGGAGGTCATAATTCTGGAACGTTTCAACAGATCCCACTGATTCTGAGATTTTTTTCTCGTGACATATTGTACTTTATGATAGTGGTCAAATTTCTTTGATGTGACTTGTCTATATTTGTTAAAAAAAAACTGAAATTTAGCAAAAATTTTGCAATTTTCAAACTTTTATGCCCTTAAGGCCGGAGTCACACATGCGAGAAACACGTCCGTGTCTCGCATGTGAAAACCAAGCTGTGGCGCCGGGACTCCAGAGCGGAGCATGCGGCCGCATAGCAACACATGGAGCCGCACAGTCCGCTCTGGAGTGCCGGCGCCAGAGCTTGGTTTTCACATGCGAGACACGGACGTGTTTCTCGCATGTGTGACTCCGGCCTAAATCAGAGAGTCATATTGCACAAAATAATTAATAAATAACATTTCACACATGTCTACTTTACATCAGCACAATGTTGGAAACTTTCTTTTTTTGTTAGGAAGTTATAATGGTTAAAAGTCACCAGCGATTTCTCATTTTTACAACAAAATTTGCAAAACCATTTTTTTTTTACCCAAAAGTGACACCATTCTAAAAACTGCACCCCTCAAGGTGCTCAAAACCACATTCAAGAAGTTTATTAACCCTTCAGTGCTTCACAGGAATTATTGGAATGTGGAAAAAAAAACAAACAAAAAACATTTATTTATAAGGAGCACCATTTCACTTTTTGAATATAAAATATGCTTAAATAATTAGCGGTTGCCATGTTGCATTTGGAGAGCCTCTGATGTGCCTCAACAGTGGAAACCCCCAAGTTACACCATTTTGGAAAGTAGACCCCTTAAGGAACTTATCTAGATGTTTATTGAGCACGTTGAACCCACAAGTGCTTCAATTTAAAACGTAGAGCTGTGGAAATAAAATATACCGCATTTTTCTCAAATAAATCTTTTTTTAGCTCCATATTTGGCATTTACATAAGGGCAACAGGAGAGATTGCTCCATACAATTTGTGATGCAATTTCTCCTGAGTGCGCAGATACCCAATATGTAGGGGAGTACTATTGTTTGGGTGCATGGCAGGGCTTGGAAGGGAGTGCCATTAGACTTTTTAAATGCAAAAGAAGCTGGAATAATTAGCAGATGCCATGTCATGTTTCGAGAGCCCCTCATGTGCCAGTGGAAACCCCCACAAGTGACACCATTTTGGAAACTAGACCTCTTATGGAACTTATCTAGATGTGTATTGAGCAACTTGAACCTCCAGGTGCTTTTTCCTACAAAAAAAATGTTTTTTTTTTGGCTACAAATTTTGTATTTTCACAAGGGCAAAAGGAGAAAATTGGCCCCAAAGTTTGTTGTGCAATTTCTCCTGAGTTCACAGATACCCCATATGTGGTCGAAAACTACTTTTGAAGCACAGTGCAAAACTCAGAAGGGAAGCAGCGCAATATTGCAGTGCAGATTTTGCTGCACTTGAGGGTGCCATGTTACATTGGCAGAACCCCTGAGGTGACAGAACAGCAGAATCCCCCATAAGTGATTCCATTTTACCAATTAAATCTCTCAATGAATTCATCTAGGGGTGCAGTGATTATATTGACACCACAGGTGTTTCACAGACGTCTATACCATTGGGCAGTGAAGAGAAAATAATTTACATTTTTACCACCAAGATTGTGTGTTAGCCCCAAGTTTTACATTTTCACGCTGGGAAATGGGTAAAAGTGGCACCAAAATTTGTCCAACATATTCTGCTGAATGTAGAAATACCCCATATGTGCCTGTACATTACTGCTTTGTCATATTTTCCTAGACTAATTTGCTGATTCCATATAAAGAGTCTCTAAGTGCTAGAAAAGCAGAATCCCCACACAATTGACCACATTTTGGAAATTATACCCCTTTGGGAATTTATCTAGATGTAGTGATGATTTTGACCCAATCTGTGTTTTCCAGAAACAGGCAGCAGTGGATGTTGCTGAGTGAAAATTGCAAACTGACGTTATAGTGACCAGTACGCTGTAGTGACCAGTACGTTGCAGTCACCACCAGTATATTATGTCCAGCTCATGCTTCTGGTGCGACACACCTGTAAATTATGTGGGCTCTCATCACTACAGAAATGCCAAATATGTGGGGTCTAGATATTGTTTAGGCACACTGGGGCTCAGTGCATGCGTCGTGACTGTCACAAAGCCAAGACACATGCAGCTGCGGAGCCAAACAGCTGATCATCCGGAGAGATCCAGAAAGCTGGGTTCACTCTGCAGCTTATTCGGTGAGCACTATATCTTGCCGAATTAGCCCTAACCCGATCAAATCCGCTCATCTGTAGTCAGCATCACAAAAACATTTATATCCAGGTATCTTAACTGTGACATTTTCTCAATAAAGTAATTTCCATCCCTTTTGTCTCCATGTAGTACTGATGTCATGTTTCAAGCTCAGAGTTAGTCTCTCCAGCTTTCCCTCTTCAGCAGCACTTCCCAACACAGGGCCCGTAAAAATAAAAGTACCGGTATCTTTATACTGCTCTATAACTATGCACCATGCTGCGCCTGAGAATAATTGCCCCTCACTGTGCTTTCTGCACAAAATATATCTCCCCCAGTATTTCTCCATAATGTCCCCCAGAACCTGCCCCTATCCATTTAAACTGCCCCACATGGTTTCTCTGCATAAAGTCCCCCTAACCCAACTGCCCCTCACAATAATATGCCCTTTCACAATCCCCCCCAATTGCCACATAATGTTCCATATAGCTTATTCCACTGTGTCCTTGTAGTAAGATAACACTCCCCCCATCTAAAATGATTGCCTATTTCATCTTCTCTATGGAGCGCTTACAGATGCGTCACCTTCCTCTGCAGCACTGAAAGCAGCGTGATGAAGTCAGCAGCGTGATGAAGTCAGCAGCGTGATGAAGTCAGCAGCGTGATGAAGTCAGCAGCGTGCTGACCTCGTTACACTGCTGCACATCAGGATGGAGGCCGACGAGCGATCCTCTGCCCCAGCGTTCACATGTATTCGAGTCTGAAAGACGGGAACATGTTTGAATTGAGGAAGAAGGGAGCCGATGTCCCCCGAGCAGCTCTGCAGGCCACAGCAAACTCTTGGGCAGGTTGTACCGGCCTGCTGTAATGTAAAATAACATTCAGATAATTGTCATCCCTGGTTCCACACCGCTGCTCTGATCTTAGCGTTTTGGCTGTAGCAATGATGTCACTGATGACTGACATCACCACTGCAGCCAATCACTAAGCTTAGTGGCTTTACATATGACATCCGGATCCATAGCGGGTGAGAACTTTCTGATTTTGTTATTTTACATTACAGGAAACAATTTGGCCCACTATTCTTAAAATATCCACTCTATTGCGATTATGAAACCTATAGCAAAATCAGCTAAAGACTCTTTCACAGAAGTATCTTAGGCAAGTGTGTAATCTGTCATAGTTGCGATTTGATCACAGACCCATTACAGTTTCCTTTTCTTGGTTTCTTTCTTTATGGACAGATGTCCTAATTTGATCCAAGTCGCAGCTGAAACTGGCCAATACAAATAAATGACATAGGGAGGGTGGAATGAATAGAACACTTGTGTACTTTCAGTATTTTATCATCCAATGGGTAGGAGACGCAAATATCCCCCCCCCCCCATGTGAGAAAAATGGATGTAACAAGGGTTGTAAAAGCTGGAACTTCGCAAAAAAAAAAAGATCCAGCACACCAAGGGGAGAAAAAAAAAAAGCAAAAAAAAAAAAAGCATGTGTGTGGAGCAGGCCTAAGGAAACAAGTAGGAAGCATAGAATCAGCTGCAGATGTGCCAATACAGCCTGAAATTACAGCTGTGTAACATTCGGCTGTGATGAGAAGCCATAACATGCCGCTCGCCTCAGGGAATATGGACTTACCGAATACTTTCATTGGAATAAAGAAGCAAACATTTGAGTCAAGTAGAAATTTTATTGTGCATGAAGATCTTTGGACCTCAGCTTCTGTCCTTTTGTAGTAACAGATGCTCCTTTTTCACGAACTGGAACCACTTGAGACAAATTAAACTTTAAAGTTGGGGCAATAGTAGGCTATTCAGAAAGAAGTATTTTCATCCGCTCTTTACGTTTACCTGCTACCTTTGTTAGGTAAGCCCAACCGTATTGGAAAATGAACCAAAATAGTCAAGATCGCTCAGAATCCAAAACGCAGACCCCATTTTTCAACAGTTTGTATTCTATCCACCATAATTTTTCTCTCATATGCAGATAAATATCAGATGCAAATGTTCTGAGTCTCCTAGCACCTCCTCTGCGTATAACCGACACAACACAAGTGACAGCTGCGTGCCGGTGACTTCTGACTGCAGACCAAACTAGACATCGGAATAACCCTATGAAATGTGAAAATCTGAATAAGCTCCAAAAACATGAAGTTTAATGTACCTTGCACCCAAGATCATTCTCCTAGCACCGAATCATGTCAATAGGGAAACCACAAAGGATTGTTTCAGAGCACAGATTATTGTTCATTACATGTAAACAAGAGGACGCATCAACCCTTCTTAGATAGCGGATATTGTACTTGTAATAGCGCTACTATTCCCAATGTAAAAAATACTGAGACGAGCCGTTATTCTTCCTATAAGAATTCTGAAAGAACCTGCCATATTGACAAGGGAAGTAGTAAAACCCAGTTGTCAAATTATTAATCTTCATCTTCATAAAGAATATAAGAAATAATACAATTTAATAGATTTTTCAGATTTTATTTTTTTTCGCGCAATAAAAGTATTTAAAAGGGTTATCCACTATGAGGACAACTCCTTCTTACACAATGTTCAGCCCTGAAAAAATAAAGTCCATTCTCATGTCCTGTGCCGGCGCCGTTCCAGCTGTGTCGTCACCCGCAGTTCCAGGGTTCTGATGTGGTGGAATGACACATGATACCCGGCGTCCAATCAGTGCTGGAGTCACGGTCTCCGCCTTCAGACAAACTGAACATGAAGATGAGCTGCGGACGATCCCCGGCTTCCTCTTCATATTCAGTTTGTCTGAAAACGGAGACAATGACTCAAGTGGAGGAGAGTATAGACTTTATTATTTTATCAGGGCCGAAAATTTAGTTTAAGAAGGGGTTGTCGTAGTAGTGGACAACCCCCTTCATAAAATACAGATGGCAGGAGAGAAAGTAGACAGGTCCTCTACATTTGGCACCGATGTAACTTCATTTTGAAAACTTCTCAATTTTAGGCACCTTTTTCCACTGCACATAATGTGCTGTACTATCGATCGTAAAATCAACTGGTTTTAGGGTGAACGCACACATGTGATTTTACACCTTCGGCAAACTGGCAGGCAAATTCCCATTTGTTATAAGCAGTCTGATTTGTAATGGCATCTGTGTACCTTCAGTCCACATCACTGATCCATTCTTTGAATTGTCAAGGGCTGGATATACCGCATGTGCAGCTACATCGGGGCCTGGAGGTGGAGGGGGGCCCCTGCAGGGTGGCTAACACCGAGTGCAATCTGGCCTGTTTATCCGGCCCCTGGCCACATTCCCCTCATGTACAGCAGGAAGGTAGCGATTAGTGATGAGCGAATATACTCGTTACTCGAGATTTCCCAAGCACGCTCGGGTGTCCTCCGAGTATTTTTTTAGTGCTCGGAGATTTAGTTTTCATCACAGCAGCTGAATGATTTACATCTGTTAGCCAGCATAAGCACATGTGGGGTTGCCTTGTTGCTAGGAAATCCCCACATGTAATCAAGCTGGCTAACAGATGTAAATCATTCAGCTGCGGCATGAAAAACAATCTCCGAGCACTAAAAAATACTCAGAGGACCCCCGAGCGTGCTCGAGAAATCTCGAGTAACGAGTATTTTTGCTCATCACTAATCCTAATATGTTGGCAGGAAGAAAGTTGCGTAAAACACTTTTTTCCCCACATTTTTGCCAGGTTTTTATTGCGTATTTCCCCCCACTCATTAATTTGGGAAAAAACACTGCAAAAATTGACATTGCAGATTTTATTCTGCTGCAAATCTGCAAGGAAAAATAAGCAGTGTGTGCATAAGACTTTAGTGATCTCAATTACTTCGCTTGAACTGTAAAACCTTGCATATTTTCTGTGTGCTCATAGCCTTACAGGTAATTGGGGCGAGTGACAGACTGAATAACTTATATTATTGGATGGTGGTGATTATAGGTAATGGGGGACACAGTGCTGCTTATCACTTTGTATTTTTAATGGTGCGTGCCTAATAGTATATTAATAGTGGGGTACATATCTGTATTTGGGGGGGGAGACATGTATGTATACAATGTATGTGACCTTGTTATTTTCAGGGCTGTGAAGATCATCGTGACAAGACGAATCATGGCTGGGAGATGCCGACATGAAAATCTGACCAGATGGAGAAGAAACAGAAGAAAGCGGCTCTAATCAGACGAGATGTCAGCGGTAAGTGCCTGGAGGTGGATATTATTCTGTATCTGCACTGTGTGATTTGGAGTGATAATGTTTTTTGTTAAATCCCTTATTGTACATTCTCACATGTGTGTGACATGTCCGTGTGCTTCCATTTTTTTTTTCGGATGGCACACGGCTCGTAGAGGTTTTTAGGTCCATTCACACATACATGAAAATCACTGATCTGAGAAGGAGATCTGTGCGGGTCAGAGAATTTTCTCTTTTGATCCGATTTTGAGGATCAGAATAGAACATGCTTAATGCGTGTGTGTAAAAGCGGGTAGCACATTATCCCTGCACACGGATACAGGGATGTAGCCTTATTATGTATAGCACAGTCCCTTAGTATATAATGTACTCACTTATATATAACACCGTCCCTTATTACGTACCATCCTCTAGTTGTATATGGTGCCATCCCTTACTATATACCGTAACTTCATCTGCTGTTATGTACAGTGCTGTCTCTTACATAGCGTATTCTTGTTATTTGTGTTATTCACAGAGCCCTCTTTTATTACTTAGTCCCTTCTCTTTAGATATAAAATGACTGCTGATGGAGCAGCTGGTGACGAGACAACCAGTCCATCAGCTCCTCCATTAGAAAAAAAGCTTTCCCATGCTCCATCAGCCGTCTTTGCATTATATATCTAATAAGAGGGAAAGGTATGTAATAAAGACAGGGGGCACTATAAATAATCCAATATGTAAGGAACGGTGCTGTACCTAACGAGAGGGCACTGTGTAATAAGGGACAGCAGTATACATAACAAAGGAGATATATATATATATATATATCTATATATCTCTATCTATATATCTCTATCTATATATCTCTATCTATATATCTCTATCTATATATATATATATATATATATATATATATATATACATATATATACATACATATATATACATATATATATACATATATATATATATATATATATATACACACACACACATATACATACACACACATGTATGTGTGTTGCTGTATATATAGGTGCTTCTCAAAATTAGAATATCATCAAAAAGTTAATTTATTTCAGTTCTTCAATAAGAAAAAGTGAAATGCATATTATATAGAGTCATTACAGAGTGATCTATTTTAAGTATTTATTTATGTTAATGTTGATGATTATGGCTGACAGCCAATGAAAACCCAAAAGTCATTATCTCAGTAAATTAGAATAATTAACACAAAACCCCTGCAAAGACTTCCTAAGCATTTAAAAAGGTCCCTTAGGCTAGGTTCAGATTGTGTTAAGGTACCGTCACACATAACGATATCGTTAACGATATCGTTGCTTTTTGTGACGTAGCAACGACATCGTTAACGAAATCGTTATGTGTGACAGCGACCAACGATCAGGCCCCTGCTGGGAGATCGTTGGTTGCTGGGGAAAGTCCAGAACTTTATTTCGTCGCTGGATCTCCCGCTGACATCGCTGAATCAGCGTGTGTGACGCCGATTCAGCGATGTCTTCACTGGTAACCAGGGTAAACATCGGGTTACTAAGGGCAGGGCCGCGCTTAGTAACCCGATGTTTACCCTGGTTACCAATGTAAAAGTAAAAAAAAAAAAACACTACATACTTACATTCCTGTCACGTTCCTCAGCGTCAGCTTCCCTGCGTCCCCCAGTGTCAGCGCCGGCCGGCCGTAAAGCAAAGCACAGCGGTGACGTCACCGCTCTGCTTTCCGGCAAGCGCGCTTACACAGAGCAGGGAAGCTGACGCCGGGAGACGCGACAGGAATGTTAGTATGTAGTGTTTTTTTTTTTTTACTTTTACAATGGTAATCAGGGTAAACATCGGGTTACTAAGCGCGGCCCTGCGCTTAGTAACCCGATGTTTACCCTGGTTACCCGGGGACTTCGGGATCGTTGGTCGCTGGAAAGCTGTCTGTCTGACAGCTCTCCAGCGACCAAACAGCGACGCTGCAGCGATCGGGATCGTTGTCTAGATCGCTGCAGCGTCGCTTAATGTAACGGTACCATTAGGGCAATCCGTTTAGCGCTAAGCGCTAGCGGATTGCGCTAACGCAATGTCTTTTTCGGGGTCGCGTTTAACGTCCCCGCTCTCGCAGATCCCCGATCTGCGAGAGCGGGGAACGGACCTCGGGCGCGCCGCGGACGCTGCAAGCAGTGTCCGAGGCGCGTCACAAAACACCGGCACATCCCTAGCGCGTGCTGAAAATGGCACGCGCTAGCGATGCGCGTTCCCATTGCTGCCAATGGTCGCGCTAACGGACGCGTTGCACGGCGTTCATTTCGCTGTGCAACGCTGTTCGTTAGCGCGGTCCCATTAACGCAATCTGAACCTAGCCAAAGTCTGTTTCAGTAGGGTCCACAATCTTGGGGAAGACTGCTGACTTGACAGATGTCCAGAAGGCAGTCACTGACACACTCCACAAGGAGGGGAAGCCACAAAAGGTCATTGCTAAAGAAGCTGGCTGTTCACAGAGTGCTGTATCCAAGTATATTAATGGAAAGTTGAGTGGAAGGAAAACGTGTGGTAGAAAAAGGTGCACAAGGAACCGGGATAAATGCAGCCTTGAAAGGATTGTTACGAAAAGGCCATTCAAAAATTTTGGGGAGATTCACAAGGAGTGGACTGCTGCGGGAGTCATTGCTTTGATGAGGTATCCAGGACATGGGCTACAAGTGTCGCTTTCCTTGTGTCAAGCCACTCATGACCAATAGACAACGCCTGAAGAATATTACCTGGTCAAAGGAGAAAAAGAACTGGACTGTTGTCAGTGGTCCAAGTTGTTGTCTTCAGATGAAAGTTTTGCATTTCATTTGGAAACCAAGGTCCCAGAGTCTGGATAAAGAGGGGAGAGAGAGACAATCCAAGAAGAGTGATCTATTTCACGTGTTTATTTCTGTTAATGTTTATGATTATGGCTGACATCCCATGAAAACCTAAAGGTCATTATCTCAGTAAATTAGAATACCACCAACTTGAAAAATGATTTTCAAATCTGAAATGTTGGCCTACTGAAATGTATGTTCAGTAAATGCACTCAATACTTGTTCGGGCTCCTTTTGGAATTAGTTACTGCATCAATGCGGCGTGGCATGGAGGTGATCACCCTGTGGCACTGCTGAGGTGTTATGGAAGCCCAGGTTGCTTTGATAGCAGCCTTCAGCTCCTCTGCATTGTTGGGTATAGTGTCTCATCTTCCTCTTGACAATACTCCATAGATTCTCTATGGGGTTAAGTTCAGGCGAGTTGCTGCCAATCAAGCCCAGTGATATTGTTGTTTTTAATCCAGGTGTTGGTACTTTTGGCAGTGTGGACAGGTGCCAAGTCCAGCTGGAGAATGAAATTTCCATCTCCAAAAACTTGTCGGCAGAGGGAAGCATGAAGTGCTCTAAAAATTTCTTGGTAGGCTGCGCTGACTGTGGTCTTGATAGAGCACAGTGGACCTACACCAGCAGATGACATGGCTCCCCAAACCATCACTGATTGTGGAAACTTCACACTAGACCTCAAGCAGCTTGTAATGACTCTATATAATATATAAGTTTTGCTTTTTGTATTGAAGAACTGAAATAAATTAACTTTTTGATGATATTCTAATTTTGTGAGACACACCTGTACATAGATAGAACCACATACTGGCAGTACGTTGAATTTAACCCTTTACCTTGCAGATTTGGCAGCAGAATTATTTGTGGTTTAAGGCTATGCCTTTTATGAATCCACCTTAAAAAAAAAGTCTCTTATTAAATATAACTTTTATAAAATACCTTTATAAAAATCACATGCAACACAGAAATATCTATAGTTTGTCAGGCGTATACCAAATGCCTTAATCAAACACTAGACAAGTATATCTGATACAAAACTGACAATTTATGGAAAAATAATGATCTTTAACATTATAATTTAAGAAAAAAAATGTAAAAACATTGCCGAGCATCTGAAAACACTTGACATATACTTTAAACTCCCTTCAGCAGCCGGGCAGCACAGGGACTAGGCTGGCTTCTAAAGGCCTATGTACAATTTTGGCAATGATTCGTCAGGCAGTTTCCTATACAAATTATTATATGTGACATCAAAACCAAAAGCTTGAACTACAATAGATGATTATATTTGGACAGACCTTTGAAATATTTATAGAATGAATACTATATACAAATCTCTAACTTTTTCCACAATATTCCTGGAAAATTCATGTTAATGGAAAACTTTACAATGTATTCATATTAAAGGGTTAAACCAAAACAAAGTTTTCATATATATTATACAAGAGTTCCTTATCTCATATTTGCTGCTTGTTCCTCATATCTGACATCTTATAAAGGGAATATGCAAAGATTTATTTCCTATGTGTCAATACTAATACTACTGTACACCCCTCAGTTTTGTAAAAGTTTTATTGTATCTTTTCATGGGACAACACTGAAGATCTGACTCTGATACAATGTGAAGGTGTCAGTGTACAGCTTGTATAACAGTGCAAGCTTGGTGTACTCTATAAATAACTCAACATGCAACCATTAACCCCTTCATGACACCAGATTTTTTCGGTTTTGCGTTTTTCGCTCCCCTCCTTCCCAGAGCCATACATTTTTTATTTTTCTGTCAACATGGCCATGTGAGGGCTTATTTTTTGCAGGACAAGTTGTACTTTTCAACGACATCATTGGTTTTAGCATGTCGTGTACTGAAAACGGGAAAAAAAAATCCAAGTGCGGTGAAGTTGCAAAAAAAAAAAGTGCAATCTCACACTTGTTTTTGTTTAGCTTTTTTGCTAGGTTCACTAAATGCTAAAACTGACCTGACATTGTGATTCTCCAGGTCATTACGAGTTCATAGACACCTAACATGTCTAGGTTATTTTTTATCTAAGTGGTGAAAGAAATTCCAAACTTTGCTATACAAAAAAAAATAAAAAATTGCGCAATTTTCCATTACCCGTAGTGTCTCCATTTTTCCTGATCTGGGGTCAGGTGAGGGCTTATTTCTTGCGTGCCGAGCTGCTGTTTTTAATGATACCTTTTTGGTGCAGATACCTTCTCTTGATAGCCCGTTATTGCATTTTAATGCAATGTTGCGGCGACCAAAAAAACGTAATTTTGGCATTTTTTATTTTTTTCTCACTTCGCCATTTAGCGATCAGGTTAATCCTTTTTTTATATTGAGAGATCGGGTGATTCTGAATGCGGCGATAAATATGTGTAGGTTTGATCTTTTTTTGTATTGTTTTATTTTGAATGGGGAGAAAGGGGGGTGATTTGAACTTTTATATTTTTCATATAGCACTGCTATGAGCACCGACCACAGGGAGGCGCTCACAGCAATCTGCCATCAACAACCATAGAGGTCTTCAGGAGACCTCTGGTTGTCTTGCTGACGCATCGCTGACCCCCGATCACGTCACGGGGGTCAGTGATGCGCGCATTTCCGGCCTGATGGCCAGAAGCGGTAGTTAAATACCGCTGTCAAGAGTTTGACAGCAGCATTTAACTACTTAATAGTGGCAGGTGGATTGCGATTTCACCCGCCGCTATTGCAGGCACATGTCAGCTGTACAAAACAGCTGACATGTCCCGGCTTTGAGGCGGGCTCACCGCCGGAGTCCGCATCAAACCAGGGGTTCTGTCCTCGGACATATTCTGTCCGAGGACAGAAAGGGGTTAATATCTAAACCATTGGCAAAAAAGTGAGTACACACCTAAGAGAAAAAGGCCAAATTGTGCCCAAAGTGACAATACTTTGTATGGCCACCATTATTTTCAGCACTGCCTACCTCTCTTGGGCATGAAGGTAACCAGACCTTCACAGGTTGTTACTGGAATCCTCTTCCACTCCTCCATGACGGAGCTGGGGGATGTTGGAGACCTTGTGCTCCTCCACATTCTGTTTTTGGATGCCACACAGATGCTCACTAGGGTTTAGGTCTGGAGACATTGCTTGGCCAGTCCAGCACCTTTACCCTCAGTTTCTATCTTTTGTTGCCAGAGGTTTAGACATTAATGGCTGTGTGTTGAGTTATTTAGACAGCACACCAAATGTACACCGTCATACAAGCTGTACACTGACTATGGTGATGGCCCACAAAATATATATGATAAAATATTTACAAAAATGTGAGGGGTGTACTCACTTTTGTTATGTACTGTGCATCGGATAATGCCAATTGCTCCTCTGATCCCCGCGTTTACTCGGAGGGGTTGGTGGAATTCTCATACTCTAGGGTTGATTCTCCTGAGTGTGTGCATAGAAGTAACATTGGTGGGAAGTCAAAGGCAAACTCCTTTTCTCAAAGCAATACAATGATGTCCTGTAGAGGAATGGAAAAGTGTGCAAGCTTCCTTCTAATATCTCCCGCAACCACCCACAGGTTGTTTGGTGTATTGCTGTTCGTCTTCACTTAAAGGGAATCTGTCAGCAGGTTTTTCTATGTAATCTGAAGACAGCATGAGGTAGGGGCTGAGGCACAGATTTCAGGGATGTGTCACTTATTAGGCTGTTTGTTGTTTCAATACAAAGTTTTATCACCAGGAGATTATCACTGCCTGGACTACAGCCATGTGAGCCTTGGTCCGGTCACACCCCCTCCTCTGATCAGCAGCTGTCACTAGTCAATGTACACAAAAAGCTGTGGTGTGCGCGGGGGAAGCTCTCTGAGCTCTGTTACATCTAAAAAGTATGATTTTGTTATAACTGCTGCATCCAGTAAACTAAGTGTCACATCGCTGGAATCAGTGTCTATTTTCCTACATTATGCTGCTCTCACACGAGGTAGCAAAAATCTGCTGACAGATTCCCTTTAAGTACGTAAAACCAAGATGCAATACCCCATACAGCTGCGGCACAGTCTTTGGTACAAAGCAGCCATATTTTGTATAGCGTTAAGGCTCGGGATAGATGGTGACGCAGATGTTCCTGACACTACTGATTTGTGGCACAAAACAAAAAAAATGCTGTGTACGAGTCACGGTAATGATTTGTTCCTTTAGCCTTAGGGTGGACAGCGAGTGATTGAAAAGGTATTTATCATTGAGGACCTTGCATATATCAATCAATACATCTATATCTCAATTAAAGGGGTTCTCCAAGACTATGATATTGATCGGCTATCCTTGGGATATGTCATCAGTATCAGATTGGGGGTGTCAGGCGTCATACTCCCACCAGCTCAACAGTTTCCATGCAGGCTGACTGTACAAAGCTGGAAAAACCACCCTGCAGTATGCGGTGTAGCAGCTGTCAAGTATTGCAGCTCACAAGATGAATCAGGGCCTGTGCCCTGGCCGATCATGGACAAAGAGTGGCGTTGCTCGAGATGTTGATGAGGGGGTGTGCTGGAGTCAGACGTCCCTGACTCGTTATAAGGCGCCCGCCTCTTAATGAATCCGGAGCGGCGGACACGAGGCGTGTTCCTCACCACAATTTATACTCCAGTGGAGTAAGATTTATGAATACTGCCACTCCTCATGAATTTGATGAGAAGTTGTCACGCCCCTGTCCCAACAACATCCATATTTTCGGAGGAGGGCATAAATGGTGTGAGAATGCGAAAAAACACAAACTTTTAGTCCAGCCTCGAATTGTGTCAGAATGTGATTTTTCAAAGCTTTTTACACTAAAATACTGGGATAAAAAGCTTTGATGAATCAGGCCCATAATGTACATCACCGTTTCTCCACATTTCCAGAGATTTGTTTTTTAGTTACTTTAATATTTGCGCTTTATTCATTATATGTTTTGCGCCACTTTTTAAGTTGTCTGCATTTCATTTTATTTTTTCTCGACAGCTTTGCCTATCCAGATGTTGTAGACAGATTCATGAAATGTTACTTTTACTAAATGTCAGGTCTCACTCCAGTCTCACCGTGGAATAAGGTTTCTGGAGAGGTTTTACAGTTTGGTGCATTTTGGTCAAACGTGTGTCTTTTTAAAGATTTTGAAAAATTTGGCACAAAAAAAAAAAACTAAAGTGAATATCTCAAGACGAACACAAAAAAGTAACTTCAGGAAATCGGGGGCTTTATTTCCAGCCACAGCCAAACCTGGTAACGGCTGATCGTGGCAGGTGCCAGGTGTTGACCACCATGAAGTCGTCAATGTTGTAGTCTGGGAGACCTCTTTAAAAGTATCTGCTGTTTATTTCTACATTTATTTTTCGTGTTGGGAGACGAGCGACGATCGACAGATCTCAAGGGTGTAGACGGCACATCTCCAGCCTGAGAGCAGTTCCCCAGTATTGAAAGCAGCCATCATAATGGTGAAAACATGCAAAAAAACCCCCAAAATCCTAAATACTCACTTCCATAGCCGAGGGTGGGTAAGGTGAACACGTGTAAGTACAAGACTTATTCCCCGGGCATGTAAAAACTTAATGAAACTATTACAAGACAAGTCACATTCTGGAGGTGTGTGCATAGTGAGGTCAAATGAAATATTCCTTATGTAATCCTCAAGACGATGTGTCTTACTACTATTAGTAGATTTACGGGACCTCCAGCAGGTTAATATAAGGAGTTGTGTGTCCGTCTACCCTTCGTGCCCTAAAAAAATGAGACCAATGAAATTATATAGCAGCTATTAATGGATTCAACCAACCCAATAATATCAATCAGCATCGGGAAACGCGCCCTGACAACTCTACAGAAGTACAAGGCAGACGACCAATCTGAAACCTACAGGCAGTCCCATGTACGTATACAAGGCACATGTTTCTTCTGGAAATGCTGGCATAATAAGGAGAAGCCCACCCCAAGCTGATACGGCTGTGCTCCAGCATTTCAGAGTATACAGGAATATCTATTGCTGCTCGGTCTTCACTTTGGAGCAGATAAGAGACGGTGCTGGAAGATCGGACATCGAATACAGGACGTCTCATCTTGCATCCCTTCCAGAAACTTTTCGTATGGTCAGTGTCTAACAATACAACACATTGGGGGCTATTGTCAAGCAGACGGCCTCTTAACCCATTCACTGACAATCGGCCTTGGCATGAAATGGATTAATGGAATCAGGATAGCACCATTGCCAGAAGAGGGTGTTCTGGACGCTATGTCGGCAGCAGTCACGCTATGGTGGGAAGCAGAAGACACTTCGAAGGGTCAGCCTGCCAGCATACAAGTCCGACAGCAAAACTGGATGAATAGTTTCCGTTCGCAGAGTTTGCTGGACTTCACCATCTCACAGAACATTTCGTCCGCTAATTCACAGGGAAAAAAACATAGCAAAATATCAGCATATTATAATGTCATCGTGATAGAAAGGTTGCAAAGAACTGATTTTCTGTTATTACCCTACATGTTAGGCTTGCGTTGTGATAAGTGTGACCTCAGCCTTCGTGTGATCTAAAATTTGTAAAGTCGCCCTTCATGTACACGTGAAAAATTCCTGTCTATAGAACATACGGGTATACTTTGCTCCAACACATTTGAAAGTAACGTCATCAGAAAATTCCTATTTACATCAGGTTTTTATGTTAAATGTATATATACACTAAAAATAAAAATGCAACTTTCACACTAGGCGTTCTATTACACTGGTACCTACTGTTCAGTGCAGAAAACTTTCAGCAGTCTCATAAAAATTGACAATTACCATTAAAGATAAAGGAGGCAATTCATCAAAGCTTTTTCGTCAGATCTCTGGTAGAAAAAGCTTAAAAAAGTCTCACTTTCTCTGTGCAAATAAATGCGACTTCTGGCGGTTTCAGGCCATTCTCGGGGACTAGAGAGTGGCGGCCCCTGCTTGTCAAATTCATGACAAGCGGGGGCGTTTGCTACACCACAAATCTCATTGTATTTTTAGAGGGTATCTGATCCGCATTTGTAAGCCAAATTCAGAAATTACTCCACAACACAAATGCAGTTTTTCTCTCTGGGTTCCACTCCTGATTTTGGTTTATAAACACTGATTAAACATTGAGCAAAAAAATAAAATAAAGGCGCTAGACTCACCATTGGTACAAGTGTGATTTGTGACACATGACCCGCTGAGTAGGCTGTAGCCTTCTTTGCACTTGACACAATTTTTCCCTGTGGCCTCACAGATCAGGCAGTTCTCTTCACACCTAGACAGCAGAAGGGATGGTTACACAGAGCATATTTCATAACCACATTTCTAGGAGCATAAACTCATTTTCCCAAAGAATCTGCACTGGAATGAGTGTTTGGGACGTGACATTATGGAGATAAGAGAGAATGATATAGAACAAGTAGAGCTTGTTACAAAAAGAAATCTAAGACTAGCAGCAACTTCAAACACATGGAGAAAGTAAAGGGACAGACTAACATTAATTTAGCTAAGTTATGGAGAAATTAAATACATTCAGAAAACGTAGAAATTTTCTAACATTCTCAGGTTTGCTTCCATCAACTGTGCTTTTCTTATATTGTGCAGCATCACAGCGCATTGGTCATGCACCTCCAATGTGGCTTCACATGTATCTACGACATGCCAGAGGATCATTGCTGGCTAGAGATTTACCTTTAAAAGGAATCGCACCAGCAGCCAACGTTATCGCAAACAGCATTATAAGAAGAGCTCAATTAGGTAATCACCGCTTTATACGGCAAAAGCAGAGGTCAACTTAAAGGAGGTTTCCCCATTAACAAAGTACATTTTAATTAATAGATCTTGGAATAAAATAAGTTCCCCAATTTGATGTGTTTAAAAAAAAAAAAAAAAAAAAGCTCCTCTGCCGAGATAATCTTATAAATGTGCCCCTGCTGTGTACTGTGTAATGGCCGTGTCTGACCGTACAGGGACATGCTCTGATCACACCACAGCTCCTGGGCAGGGGAGGAAGCAAAACAGTAATCTCGTTAATAAGGATTTGCTTTAGGCTGCCGTCACACTAGCAGTATTTGGTCAGTATTTTACATCAGTATTTGTAGCCAAAACCAGGAGTGGAACAATTAGAGGAAAAGTATAATAGAAACATATGCACCTCTTCTGCATTTATCACCCACTCCTGGTTTTGGCTACAAATACGGATGTAAAATACTGACCAAATACTGATAGTGTGACCGCAGCCTTAGAGGATTTTGCAGCTTCCTTCAATGATAACCAGTGATCACCAGTTTTTTACTTGCTAGTGATCAGCAAGTCATTGTGCATATAGCTAATATATTTTGAAAAGTAGCTGTCCTGGTACGGCAATGCCTTTATTTTTTTATATTTTCAATCAAAACAGGAAAACTTACCTTCGGCATATTTTATGTGGCAACCCAGGCACTTCCTCAGAATAAAAGCCAGGACCGCAGGTTGTGACACAACGCCAGTCATGCAGATGATAGTCCTTGGCACACTGTGTGCACTGGTCTTTGCCAGTTCCTAATAACCAAAAATCCAATTAAAAGGGGGAAAAAAAGTATGAAAACCATTGTAAATAAACATAGGCAGACACGATGCTCTCAGTTCTGGAGAAAATGCCAGTGGTCTGGAGGGGAATTATGGCCCCAATACAGTTGTGGTGTTTGTGTTCTACAGTATATTTTTTGTGGTTTCCAAGACCAAAACTGCAAACAGATCACCATCTCTGGTTAGAAATACCCAGGGAGCTTTTGACCAACTACCTCACAAACAAGCAAAACTGCAAATGCCGCTTGTTAAATTCAATGATTAGCATGGAATCCCTTTGCAATGGGAAGAGTGGGAGGCACATTTACGCAGTAGCGCAGGGTGGGGTGCCAGTGCCAAGTTTCCCCCTAACCCATGGACCATTTGCATTAAAGTCCTTTGTACTAGTCCAATATGGAAATACTTATTCCTCAGCAAAACTGGAAGTGAGAGGAAAGTCAGAAAATTGCAGCAGATGACATAGTAGCACATGTCCAGTGCACAGAGTTCAATAATCCCCATTATCCCGAAGAATGTAAGTCCACAAGGACAGGGTCCACTCCCCTCTGTACCAGTCTGTCACTGTAAATTTGTTTACTGTTAACAATATATCTATAAGGGTGGTTTCACATTTGTGTTTTTTTTTTGGCGTTTTTGCGGTAAAGAACGCAAAAAAAAAGCATGCGTTTTTCCCCCTATATTTACATAGTAACATAGTAACAGTTAGTAAGGCCGAAAAAAGACATTTGTCCATCCAGTTCAGCCTATAATTAACTATTTTGTGTGACTTATGTTAAGTGTCGAGTTCCCACTGCTGCACAGGGGGAATCTCGAACCATGTCCACCGGGTCTCCCATTCTCCTCCAGCCACAGTGGAACCTGCTCAGCAGAGACGTCAGTCCCAGAGTCTGACTCAAGCTGATACTGTGCGCATGCGTTTTTTTTGTATGCGTTTTGACGCGTTTTTGCAACGCATGCGTTTTTTTCTGCATGCGTTGTGTTGCAGAAATGCAACATGTAGTATTTTTAGCGGCTTTTTTTGCCGCAAAAAAACGCATGCTTTTTTTGCGGCAAAAAAATGCATTGCTGTCTATGTAAACGCATGCGTTTTTAACCACATGCGTTTGCATGCGTTAAAAACGCATGCGTTTATAAAAAAAAAAACACACTGATAAACCACCCCACACCATAAAATTGATAAAGGGATCCTACCCCTAACCTTACCCCTAATCCCTTTAAGGGTAGGGTCAGGGGTAGGGTTAGGATCCCTTTAGGGTTAGGATCCCTACCCCTACCTCTTTCTGTTTATAGTGTGTTTTTTACTTTATTTTGATGATTGGCAGCTGTCACACATTTATCTGCATGCGTTTAAAAAACGCAAACGCATGAAAAAACGCATGTAAACGCGTTAAAACGCCACTTTTTTCACCACATGCAAAAACGCATGCGTAAAAAAACGCACCGTTTGCACGCGTTTACATGCGTTTTTTCATGCAAGTGTGAAACCAGCCTAACCCTGTATGTAGCCCCCTTTTCACATGTACAGCACCATGGAATTAATGGTGCTATATAAATAAATAATAATGTGTTAAATCATTAGCTGCTCAGCCTCATCTCAATTGCTGCTTTGCAGAGTTCAGCAGTTGAGGAGTGTTTGTCATCTGTTGCTGCACTCTGCATAGGCAGTGACCAAGATGACAAAGCTCACTCTTATACTTTTATAAGTAAATTCATCTTGACTGCTATACTCTTCATAGGATCTGACCAATATAACCAAGCAGACCCCATTTTAGCTTGCAGGACACTCACTCACCGAGCCATTAGGCCACTTCAAAAAGAAACTGTGCTTAACGACATTGCTCAGTGCACTGGAGATAACGTAAGAAAGGTCTTCTTGCATCATTTCACAGTGGGTTGGGGTCAATTTTACACCTTCATAGAATTTGGTACCCAAGGTAACTACCCCTATGGCTGCCATATGCGCAGTCGCTGCCTGTACCCATTAGATCCTCATAGAATTCGATTTTGACTCCTCTGTATTGCATACGACTGGCTTTACCAGGTAGCTACATGAAGAGAGAACTTTGAGCGATTTCCTAAAAAGCACTACAAATAATGTATTCAGCCTTTTCCTAAGGAGAAATAGAATGGTACCAACCCAGGTATGTCAAAACCGCAGGACAGCGGTTGGTTAGCGGTAATCATGGAATTATCGACAGCGGCTTTAGTAAAATATCAGAGATAAAATAAAAATAAAGGAAATTGCACTCAAAGATGCAGTGTGATTACAGACACAGATGCTTCGCATTCAGGTAACACTTCATTGACTCTAAGCTTGTATGGCGGAAATGACAGAAGACTTCCCACATGTGAGGTCATTGCATTAATCATGGAACTGCCAAAGTAATGAAGGCATCAAGGATTTGCTTGTCTGCTAATGAGCTTGTGGTTCTAATATAAATCAGGCAAAGCTCAAGATTCCCTCCGTCATCCTGCCGTAAGATAGTAAAATCTAGAAACACCTCTCAGCCTTTCCAACATTGGCTCACATCATGGGTACACTGGGCCACCCAAACACTTCTTAAACTGTGTGTGTGTGGCAAAGCCACAGAGCAGACAAGCGTCCCTCTACCATGATCCCAGGATCAGAGCTGAAATCATGCCTCCACTAGATAAACAGGAAGAAAGCAGAATATTTCAGTAATCTGATCCAAGAAACACCACTGGCGTTCCCAGGAGCAGATATGGGGAAACAATATGGAAAAACAGCAGCAGACAGGCCACAACAGGCCCGTGCTCTGTTATGTGACACATTTTGGCCTTCACCACCTTGGTTTTTTCAGTTTTTGAGTTTACCTTTTTTGCTCCCCTTCTACATTTTTGCTCCCCTTCTACATTTTTATTTTTCCATCAATATGGCCGTGTGAGGGCTGTTTTTTGGGGGGACAAATTGTACTTTTGAACGATACCATTGATTTTACCATATAATGTACTGGAAACGGGAAAAAAAATTCAAAGTGCGGTGAAATTGCAAAAAAAGTGGAATTCCACAATTTAATTTTTTTTTCTATACCATGTTCACTAAATGCTAAAACTGACCTTCCATTATGATTTTCACATGCTTCAATAGTCTCCATGGGAGACTAGATGCTGAGATGTGTAGCTAAAATTGCTCACTTGCGAGAGCACCGGTGGATGGGCGGCACTCATAGCTATCCGGCTATCACAACCACAGGGGTCTCCTGCAGACCCCGGGATGTTATGCCAACCCATTGGTGACACGCACTCATGTAACATGGGTGCTGATGGGTGAGGTTTCTGACCCGCTTCTGGAGAGAGCATGTCACATGCCGCTGCAGAGAATGAAAGCGGAGTTTAACATGTTAACAGCTGCGGGTGGATCGTGATTCCACTCGCAGCAGTTAAGGGCACATGTCAGCTAATGAAATCAGCTGACATGTGCTGGAAAATTTGCGTGCTCATCGCTGGAGCCTGCAGCAAACGGGGAGGCGGCCTTAGACGTTCCTATAAATATAAGGTCGGAAAGCGGTTAGAGAGTAACAGTCATTTCAGTTTGTATTTCATAAATCAATAGTACACCTGAAAATAAACCTTGTAATAATATCAGTTAAATCCACTTCTTTCTTTGCCAGGACTGATCATTCGTTTGCAAACTTCTCACATCCTAGATAAAATCTGTGTTCAGTGAAGATAGATTCTATGTTACTGACATAGGAGATGGCAATTGATTTTTCTCAGATTCTTTGTAGAATGGAGGGGGATGAGGCGCTCTACCTCTAGCTCTTCCCTCCTACATAGAATCTCTTCAGCAGCAACTGTTACCTCCTAAAATTCTATGTAAAAGGAGGAGGAGGATGCGGAGGGAGGAGCGAGAGGTGGAGCTTATTTCACTTTATCCCCCTCCCATCTACATAGTTGGTTTTTATAAGATTGTCATCTCCGATGTAGAAGTGAGGGGGATGAGGAGGGAGGAGCTTTGCCTCTAGCTCCTCCCTTCTACATAGAATGTTATAAGCACCAACTGTCACCTTAATATTCTATGTAGAAGGGAGGGGGAAGCGAAGGGTGGAGCTAGAGCTTCTTCCTCTATCCCCTCCCATCTACATGGAATCTTATAAAAAACAACTGTCATCTCCCATGTAGAAGGGAGGAGCTTTGCCTCTAGCTCCTCTTCTACATAGAATCTTCTAGAAACCAACTATAATCTCCTACCTCTGTAATGCAAAAATCTATCTTCACTGAGCACACAATTTACCCAGGAAGAGAGTATTTTGAAAACGATCGATCAGTCTTGAGAGAAAATAGATTAGTAGATTAGTCGGCTAAGAAATTACAAAGTTTATTTTTTTCATGTGAACGTTTAGTTGTATAATAAAAATTAAAATGACGGTTTCTCTTTAACCGTTTCCCTTATTTATATCTGAAGTTGTGGTAAGAGATTTTTTTTTTTTTTTAAACGTTTATTCTGTGGGGTATTAATCAAGTGTATTGAAAAATTGTAATTCACATTGTTGTATTAATAAAAAGAAGCACACAAGCCCAATTTTGTTGCATTCTGCGGATAATCCGAAGTGTATGTATTCATGTATTATCTCATTAAAGTACTGGAAGTATTATGCTTCATTTCAGCACAAGTAAAGTTGGCGCTTACATAGCGACAGTTACAGATGACAACTTTCCTAACACTTCATGACACAAAGCTAAAAGATCACATTGCCTAGAAGAATGAATCGGAGCAATTCAAAGCATATGTGCTGCCTTTAAGAATCGTTCTTCTAGAAAGTTGAAGTGTGAATTCCCAATTGAGCAAATTAATATTCTGCAACATGATAAAGTGAGTGCCCAGATCGGTTTCTCACTACATGGCTGACAAACTGTACAGAAGAAAAAAAGAAAAAGTTTAGCTCAGGGGAAAAGATATCTTACCCACACAGGACTGGCATGTAGCATGGCATCTGTCACATTTCATCACCGCCATATTATAGAACGTCCCATGGTCACACTCAGGCACGCACATTGACCCTGAAAGGCTGAAGAGAAGGAGTTGATAAAATAAAAGTTTGCAATATATCACTTTCATATGAATTAGTAATGAGTGGAAACAAGTGTCATTTTCCATACAAAATATAAGATAACGGGAAAGAAATACCCTAAGACCTGTCAAGCAAGCCAGTAATTTACAGTTGAGATACTTTGTGACATTGTTAGCGCAGAGCACCAGGAGAATGGAGCCTGCCTCTTGTCTACTGCTTCCAATCTCTTGGTGCCACCAATGATACCCAATGTATGCTCTCAGTCTACTAACACCCTGGCTTACGTCACATGTGGCTTATACTATAGTGGCTTGCAAAAGTATTAACCCCCTAAAAATTTCTGGTGCAAGCAATTACCTTCATAAGTCTCAAGCATACTGAAAGGAAGCCCACCTGTGTGCAGTCTAAGTGTCACATGGTCTGTCAGTATACACACTTTACCTTTTCTGAAAGGCCACAGAGGCTGCAACACCATTAAGCAAGAGGCACCACTAACCAAACACCATGAAGATCAAGGAAATATACAAACAAGTCAGGGACAAAATTGTGAGAGGCACAAGTCAGGGTTGGGTTATAAAATATATAAAACATCCCCATCTCTGATGAGTCCCCGGAGCACCATTAAATCCATCATCATCAAATGGATAGAAAATGGTACCACAACAAACATGCTAAGAGAGGGAGTGATGCCCCAGGGTCCTGGTTGTCACAGTGGCATTGCTTTCCTCACGGGGAGAGATGTCACGCTTGGAAGCAATGAAGGATTCCCTTTAACAGGTAATCAGCACATACAATACCGTTCTGACTCCAGGCCAGAGGGGGGAGCTCTACACCCGACTTCAGGGGAGCTGCTCTCTCTGGTCGGGAGGAGGAGTTAGTTGCTAGGCTGTTTCTTGGCAGTTGGGAAGATTTAGATAGTTGGTGCCAGTCAGCAGACTGGAGCAGTCTGAGGCAGAAGGACAAGTGATGGGCCATTCAGCCTGAATTGCTGTAGCTCCTAGATAGCGACATACAGAAGGAAGAACAGCTTTAGCGAATGTGTCGGAGGGCGAAGCACAGGAAAGTGACAATAAGGCCGGGATCACACATGCGAGAAATATGTCAGAGTCTAGCATGGTAATACCCGGCATTGCTGCCGTCACTCAGGAGCGGAGAGTGCGGCCACATAGCAATACTTGCGGCCGCACGCTCCGCTCCAGAGTGACGGCGGCAACGCCGGGTATTACCATGCGAGACTCGGACGTATTTCTCGCATGTGTGATCCCGGCCTAAGTGAGAATAGCGGTGACTAAGCTACCTCCCTGACAGAGCGCAGATACCGGTAACCAGAAGACCGAGGTTGTGTCATACTCTAGGAGTCACAGCAGAAACCAGTAAGACAGCTAGACTACATGTAACCTGTCCATCCTAACACCCAGGAGACATGGTGACACAGAGCCCGGGTCATGATAGAGACACTGTAAAAATGCTCGAGTCACCTGTCATACGGGTTTGTGCCCTAACCTACATGGGGGAGAGCGAGAACTGAGAGGACCTTGCGAGAAGCCATAGGCAGTAAGGGACTACAATACCACTGTGCTATTAGGAAGGCTTTTAACTCCACCTGGTTAAGGGGACTCTGAACTCGCTTCCAAGCCGGTCGGGCTCTGTCTGTACTTGTGATCTGGTACCCTGGGCTGTGGCTGCCTGCTACCATCAGTAAAACCGGTAAAGAGACTGCACAACTGTGTCCTTCGTTCTTACTATGCCACTCACCATCCTCCATCTATACAACATGAGGAGCCAGCTTCACCTGTGGGAAGCCATACCATCTCCCCAGTGGACCCCTTTAAGCAGCGTCGGTCCCTACTGACCGAATACCACAGGTGGCGTCACAAACATTTATTATTTCACACACCCCTTTAAAGACCATCCCATTTACATGGGTGCCCAGGGCCACGGAGCGGGTCGCCGCCGCCGTGACACATCCCTTTAAGTACCGGACCCGGTACAGAGTACCCCACGGCCCGGACAGGCGTTCCAAGGGCTGCACACAAACTCTAACCCTGGGCAAGGAGGGCATCAGATGCAGCACAGAGACCAAAAGGTAACCCTGAATGAGCTACAGAGTTCCCAAGGAAAGACTTGAATATCTGTCCATATGACCATAATAAGCTATACACTCCATAGAGGTGGCCTTTATGGAAGACTGGGCAGAAAAAAAGTCCTTACCAACAAAAATTGGAAGTCTCGTTTTGAGTTTACCAAAAGACATGTGGGAGACTCCACAAATGTATGGAGGAAGGTGCTGTGGTCAGATGAGACCAAAATTGAACTTTTTGGCCACAAAGGTAAACGCTCTGTCTGGAGCCAAATGAACACAGTTCTTCGCCTCAAGAGCACCATCCCCATACTGAAAAGTGGTGGCAACATCATGCTGTGGGAATGTTTTTTGGCAGCTGGGACATGGAAGATGGTCATATGAAGACTTATCCAAAGCAATTTACAGCTGAAATTGCTGCAAAAGGAGGCTCTACAAAGTACGGACTTCAGGGGTGTGTGAATAATTATGGACACTAAAGTTTTCAGTTATTTTGTCTTCATAACCCGCAGTTTTCTATGCAGGTTATTAGGACAGATTTAGGGCAGCACAGTGCTCAGTGGTTAGCATTGCAGCGCTGGGGTCCTGGGTTCAATTCCCACCGAGAACAACATCTGCAAGGAGTTTGTATGTTCTCCCGTGTTTGTGGAGGTTTCCTCCAGATTCTCCAGTTTTCTCCCACATGCCAAAAATATACTGATAGGGAATTTAGATTGTGAGCCCCAATGGGGACAGCGATGATAACGCATGTAAAGAGCTGTGTAATTAATGGTGATATTCTCTCTCTCTCTCCGCAGTACATAGAGCCAGATCCAGCTAAAAAACGGATCCGGTGCATCAGTTTGCATCCGTTTTTTCACTATGTACACCGGATCCGTTTTTTTAGCAAATTTGCCGGATTGTGCCTGAAACCAAAAACCTGATGTGTGAAAGTAGCCTTAGGCCATGTTCCCACGATGAGAATTTGATGAGCTTTTGATGCAGCAGATTATCTACACTTATTGTATAAATTAGGCTACTTGTATTTTTTTAAATGCAATTTTCCATACATTTTATTTTTTAATTGTATTTTTCAATGTGTTTTATTGTGATTTTGACGCTATGGTTTTGTCTCTTGTTAGGGAGTCATGCTTTATATAAAGTGGCTGTGTTTTTGATACTTAAATCTTGATCAGTAAAAGGATGCAAATTCTCAATGTAGAAAGATCATAGAACAGTAAAATTACCTAAAAATCAGTCTGTACGAATGTTTTTATCAGGAAAGAAGCAAAGAAGAAATCATAAAGAAGCAAAGTAATACCAGCTAATTATTGTACCCGAGTAGAGTTCAGCCTTCACTGAACCTCCACTTATGACAGATGTATACACCAGCTCATTGGGACATCTCCTTTATCAGAATGACTCCTTGAGCAGGGCAGCGGCAGGGATATCAACTCTCATCATTGCCCTATAAATCTGCCAGCATAATGCAGGCCGCTGTTTACAGCAGTTGAGCAATTTGGAAAATTACAACCCAAAATGTCCCAAGTTCAATATTTATTACTCCAAAATTAAAATATATACAAAGTAGTCATGAAATTTCATTAACAGCTGGACACAGCTTGAAAAATATTCCACCCATTAAATGACATGGAGCAGTGCTTATTTCCAAAAAAAGTTATATACAAACACTGCACTAAAGAAGCTCTTTAAAAGGAATGTGGCATTAGAAAATGACCTTTGAATCAGATTTTTATATTGAATGTATTTTTTGCAAAACAAATGTAAAGGTTTTTTTTTTTCAATTTACAGCTTGCATAAAAAAAAGAAAAGCTATAAATTTTGCAATTTTCACACTGGCCAAAAGGGCTCATACTTCATGTCCTTTCAAAAAGAGTTTTCAGTAGGCTCTCTATCACAGACATGATTACAGCAGATTGCAACTTGTGATTGGTGAATCCTGTGCTCCTCCTCCCTTCACAATGATCTTAGAGCAGGCTCATTAGATGCTGGAATACAAAATATATGGTCTGAGAGCGTCCATTGTTGCTAAAGCACAGATGGATTTCCTGAAAGGAACATAGATTTCGGGAGTATAGATAAATCTCAGTGGCCAATGTGAAAACTGCAAATATTTTTTGTATTACAGATCACTACACCTCCCCCCCCCAAAAAAAAAAAAACACAACAGCCCCCCTCACATTTATAAAAGGGTTGTCCAATCGTAGGCTACAAGTCTGCAGTCACTGACTGCAGACTTCTGAATCCTCACATTGTGTGCATTGCACGCTGTGAGGATCCTCCAGCTCCAGGAGCAGAAGCAAGTCCCCACATATGTGACTTGCATACATGTGATCACATATCGACTAGATGAGGGCACACAATCTAGTCAGAATGTGGATGGAAGTGAGCAAATCGCATACTAGCGGTCACATGACTGCCCGCTCCTGGCGCCAGAGAATCCTCACAGCGCGCAATGCACACAATGTGAGGATTCAGAAGTCTGCAGTCAGTGACTGCAGACTTGTAGCCTACGATTGGACAACCCTTTTATAATTGTGAGGGGGGCTGTTGTGTTTTTTTCACGTGTTTCTCAACGCAGTGATCCAGAACACTGCCCCCAAATATGCAAATGCATGTAGAGGAGCTGCAGAGACACCATCACGTGTTTCTCAACGCAGGCAGTGAATAGCCAGCTCCTCTACATGCATTTGCATATTTGAGGGCAGTGTTCTGGATCACTGCGTTGAGAAACACGTGATGGTGTCTCCGCGGTGTTGGATGTTTTGGTCTCCACGAGGTCAATCATCTGTGCCTTTATAGACTTTCTACTAGGCACTGCTCCTGATAGCCAGTTTCCTACTCCACACTGATGAGGGGCAAAAACCCCGAAACAGCTGTCTGTGGATGGATACCATGCTTGGCATAGGTGGTTTTCCTTTATTGGATGTTTTCCTTTATTGGGTGCTGCCCTTCCCTTGGTTGTTCCTTCCCGGGGAAAGGCCTGGCTATTCACTGCCTGCATTGAGAAACACGTGATGGTGTCTCCGCAGCTCCTCTACATGCAGTCAAAAAGTGACTGCAGACTTACAGCCTGCAACCAGACATCCCTTTTAACATAAAAACTTGATTAAACAGTAGGTCATTTTTTATGATGCATTGTCTTTAAAGGGTAGGATATTAAAGTGAATCTGTCAGCAGGTTTTTGCTATGTAATCTGAAGACCACATAATGTATGGGTTAAAACACAAAACTCAGCAATGCCTCTCTTATCAACCTCCATGCTTTTGCTTAATTGCAATAAATGTTTTAGAACTAAGAGCTCATTATTGCTGGGACACAAAAGCACGTGCCTAGTAGTCTGACTCCGCCCCTTCTGTGATAAGCAGCTGCCTGTCTATAGACACTGTGCATAGAGAGCCTGGTGAGGGCAGCTTTATCAGTTATATAGCCATCTATAGTGTTGACCCGGAACCTTCTGAAGAAGACAGGTTTTCTTCTCAAAGATCATTATCCAAAATACTTCCTATCAGTTTGACCTCTGCATGGAGTCTTCGTAAAAATGCAATCCAAAACAGTCTGAGCAAAACCTAATAAGGTCTAAAACCCCATTATCTCCCCAGTTCCACATTTACACTTCTGCGGTGAAATCCACCATTAGGAAGGGAAATAAAGTTTCACGTAGGTTTACACTTCTATCGCTTACTGGAACCTGCCGCCATCCAGTTCCACATCTTGTCACTCCGTGATCAAATGATTTCACTTTCCTCTTTAATGTCGAGTTTAAAAAGACTGATGCCGACTGGAGGTGTATGAACTACTGGAAATTCTTGGAAAAATAAAAAATATATATATTTGAAATAAACCATAAAAAGGAAAGGCGACAGCAAACCTCTCACTATGGCATCAAGCACATGTTGCTATGACAACTGCATTCAAAATCTCAGAAGAGAACGAAAAACAATCTGCTGATATTTTGTTCGTTGTCTCTTTAACCAATGCTTAATTTATTATTCCGCAATCTTTAACTACCGAATATAAACGAAAATTACCGACTGCAAATCAAGGTAAAAAATAAATAAATAATATATATATATATATATATATATATATATATATATATATATATATATATATATCTCTATTGGAAAAAGGCTTAAAGAGGAGAGCGACATTCAGAACCAAATTCATTCATCACGCAGTTAAATCAGGCACTTCTGAAGGTTTAGACTGGGTCTGAGCTCTCTTGTATCTACCAATAGTCAACATATTTTACAAAATTGTAATACAAAAGCAATGTTGAGCTATTAGCCAAAAAACAGGACACAAGCAAATAATTTACAACCAAACAGTTGGACCATAATGTCGAAGATTTGCCGTATAGGTTAATCAGCCACTTTGGAAGGTTCACATCAGATTCCAGCTCTCTTGGACTTGCCCTACCCTACGTAATTACAAAAAACTGGAATGCAAAACAAAATACTACATTTAAAGCTCATCAAAACACCATTAGAGATACGTAAAATGTCATAACTCAGCACGTCTTATTTTTGCGCATAACTCTGACATGATGGTCCCTCATCAGTAGCAAATTAAGTTGTAAGCACACAAACCGTTAAACCAAAGAAACTTGTGCGACGTCAGGTACTTCTACTAGTGTTCTAAAAAAGAAAATATATAATTTAAGGTAGGTTTTCGAGCATTAAAAAAAATGTATTAAAAAAAAAATCTAGTTTACCATACTATACAATGCTAAAAACGATTTTGTACAATAATGACTTTGTACATAGTTTTTAAATTATCCCAATGGATTTAGGAAAAATATATATCTGTGTACCGTGCGACCATGCGACATGCACCAACATGCCACGACATGCAACATGCCACGCAATTTTCTGCGCCAGAGGGGGAAAGCCGACAGCCGGGGGCCAATATTTGTAGCCTGCAATAAATATCAGCCAGCAGCTGTCTACGTAGCCTTTACTGGCTATTAAAATAGGGGGACCCCCAAAAAAATGACGTGGGGTCCCCCTATATTTTATAGCCAGAAAGGCTACGCAGACAGCTGCAGGCTGATATTCATAGCCTAGAGAGGGGCCATGGATATTGGCCCCCCCGGCTACAAATACCAGTCCGCAGCCGCCCCAGAAATGGCGCATCTGGAAGATGCGCCAGTTCCGGCACTTAGCCTCTCTTCCCATTCCCGTGTAGCGGTGGGATATGAGGTAATAAGGGGTTAATGTCACCTTGCTATTGTAAGGTGACATTAAGCCGGGTTAATAACGGAGAGGCGTTAATAAGAAGCCTATCTATTATTAATCCAATACTAGTAAAGGGTTAATAAAACACACACATTAGGGAAAAAGTATTTTAATATTCTTCATTTAACCATACTTACCATAGTTCAGCGCCTGCAAAAAAAGTAAAATATTAAACCGTATACTACCTGTCCGCCGTAGTCCAATTAATAACGAGTGTCCCACGACGATCTCCCCTATAGAACAGTGACATCGGGTGATGTCACTGCTCTATAGGACCCTTAGTGACACACTGACAGGAGACAATGGCTCCTGCAGTGCATCACTGAAGAGGTTAACCTTAGTTCAGAGTCTCACTTTCTGGCAAAGCTGCCTGAATAGCAGTGCCAGATGTGAGACTAGGGACTATTTTCTCACAGGGGCGTAGGAGTACATTGTGGGAAATACAGTGTGGAAGCATACCTTCCATCATTGTATTCCTGGAGCCCCTGGAGAGCGGTCACATCAGCTGATGCTACTGTTCTCCACGGGAGATCGTCGAGGGACACTCGTTTACATTGGATTTCTGCGGATCAGGGAGTATATTGGTTTGTTATTTTAATATTTTTACAGATGACACTGGCTTCGGGGATCAAAGTGACAAGTAATGGTGACTATATACTCTGTTATATGTACTGTGTCTATATGCATGTATTGTACGTATGTGTTGTATGGTGTATGCTGCATGTTGTATGGTGCATGTTGCACCATGCTGTCGCATGTAGCATGTTGTTGCATGTCGCATGCTGTTGCAAGTCGCGTGTTGTCATGTTACATGTCGTCACATGTTGCACGTTGCATGTCATCGCATGTCACATGTTGCATGTCGCATGGTGCATGTTGTCGCATGTCGCCGCATTTTGCATGTAGTTTGTTGCATTGCTACACCCAGAAACCCCTCTAACCTTATTAATATTCCCTGCATGCCTTCTGTCTCTTTGAATTGTGCCCTTTGGAATTCTCGCTCTGTGTGTAATAAACTCTCCTTCATCCATGACTTCTTCCTTTCTAATTCTCTTAACCTCCTGGCTCTTACTGAAACCTGGATCCAGCAGTCAGACACCACCGCTGCTGCTGCTCTTTCATATGGTGCACTACACTTTTCTCATACCCCAAGATCAGACAACAGAGCAGGTGGAGGCGTTGGTCTGCTCCTTTCACCAAAATGTACTTTCCAAGTTATCCCCCAAGTACCCTCACTTGTCTTCCCTTCCTTTGAGGTCCATGTGGTCAGACTCTACGTCCCCTTCTCCATGCGAGTGGTGGTGGTGTATCGTCCTCCCGGCCCCTCTCATCAGTTCCTGGATCACTTTGCCACCTGGCTTCCACACTTTCTTTCCTGTGACACCCCCACCCTTATCATGGGTGATTTCAACATCCCTATTGCCTCTCCCCTCTCCCCATCTGCTTCTCACCTTTTGGCTCTAACCTCCTCTTTCGGCCTCTCGCAGCATACTAACTCGCCAACACATGAAGATGGAAACTCCCTTGACTTGGTCTTCTCCCGGCTTTGCTCAGTGGATGATTTCACAAACTCCCCTCTCCCACTCTCTGACCACCACCTTCTTTCATTCTCTATCAAGAACTGCCATCCCGCTCAGGTCACCCCCACTTTCCACACTTATAGAAACATACAGGCCATTAACACCCAGGAACTTATGAAGATCTTGCAGTCCTCATTGGCCCCAATCTCCTCCATCTCATGTCCTGATTCTGCTCTGAAGCATTACAATGAAACCCTGCAAAGTGCCCTGGATGAAGCTGCTCCTCCTATACATAAAACAACTCGGCACAGACGGCAACAACCGTGGCACACGCTGCAAACACGTTTCCTGCAGCGGTGCTCCAGGTGCGCAGAACGTCTGTGGAGAAAATCTAATCTACCCGAAGATTTCATCCATTATAAGTTCATGCTAAAGACATACAATTCTGCCCTTCACCTCTCCAAACAAACCTACTTCAACACCCTCATCACCTCCCTGTCCAATAACCCTAAACGTCTCTTTGACACGTTCCAGTCCCTACTCAACCCAAGAGCGCAGGCCCCAACCACGGATCTCCGTGCTGACAATCTGGCCAATTACTTCAAAGAAAAAATTGACCATATTCGACAGGAAATCATCTCCCAATCTCTTCATACCATGCACTGTCCTCCCTCCCCCACTGCATCTAGTTCACTCTCTGACTTTGAACCAGTTACAGAAGAAGAAGTAAGCAGGCTCCTTGCATCTTCTCGCCCGACCACTTGCACCAGTGACCCCATTCCGTCACATTTCCTCCAGTCCCTTTCCCCGGCTGTCACCTCTCACCTAACTAAAATATTCAACCTTTCCCTCACTTCCGGTATTTTTCCCTCCTCATTTAAGCATGCCATCATACATCCATTACTTAAAAAACCATCCCTCGACCAAAACTGTGCCGCTAATTATAGACCTGTCTCTAATCTTCCCTTCATCTCTAAACTCCTCGAACGCCTGGTCCACTCCCGTCTTACCCGCTATCTCTCAGATAACTCTCTTCTCGACCCTCTTCAATCTGGTTTCCGCTCTTTACACTCTACTGAAATTGCCCTCACTAAAGTCTCTAATGACCTACTAACAGCTAAATCTAATGGTCACTACTCCATGCTAATTCTCTTGGATCTCTCTGCAGCATTTGATACTGTGGATCATCAGCTCCTCCTCACTATGCTCCGCTCCATCGGCCTCAAGGACACCGTTCTCTCCTGGTTCTCCTCCTATCTCTCTGACCGATCCTTCACTGTATGTTTCGCTGGTTCCTCCTCCTCTCACCTTCCCCTTACTGTTGGGGTTCCTCAAGGATCAGTCCTAGGCCCCCTCCTCTTCTCTTTGTATACTGCCCCTATTGGACAAACAATCAGTAGATTTGGCTTCCAGTACCATCTCTATGCTGACGACACCCAACTATACACTTCGTCTCCTGATCTCACGCCTGCCTTATTAGAAAACACCAGTGATTGTCTTACCGCTGTCTCTAGCATCATGTCCTCCCTCTTTCTGAAACTAAACCTGTCAAAAACTGAACTCCTCGTGTTTTCTCCCTCTACTAACCTACCTTTGCCTGACATTGCCATCTCCGTTTGCGGTTCCACCATTACTCCAAAGCAACATGCCCGCTGCCTTGGGGTCATCCTTGATTCTGACCTTTCATTCACCCCCCACATCCGATCACTGGCTCGCTCTTCTTACCTGCATCTCAAAAACATTTCTAGAATTCGCCCTTTTCTTACTTTCGACTCTGCAAATACTCTTACTATTGCATGTTGTCGCATGTTTCAGGTCGCATTTTGTCGCATGTCGCTGTATGTCGCATGTTGTCGGTGCATGTTGGAGCATGCTGTCGCATGTCGCTGCATGTCGTCGCATGTCACATGTTGCATGTCTCATGGTGCATGTTGTCACATGTTGCATGCTGTCGCATGTTGTTGCAAGTCGCATGTTGTTGCATGTTACATTTTGTCGCATGTTGCATGTCGTCGCATGTTGTGGCATTTCGTCGCATGTTGCATGCTGTTGCATGTTTCATATAACATGTGTTTTGCATGTCGCATGTGGTATGTTGCATGTGGTATATTGCATGTCCCATGTAGTATGTTGCATGTCACATGTGGTAGGTTGCTAGTCGTATATCGCAGGGTGTATGTCGCAGGGTGTATGTTGTAGGGTGTATGTCGCAGGGTGTATGTTGTAGGGTGTATGTCGCAGGGTGTATGTTGTATGTAATCTGCTCTTAGATAGATGAGATAGATAGAAAGAAGGAATGAGAAACTTAGAAGGAATACCATAGATAGAATGAGATAGATAGCTGTAAAGAAATAGAAAGATAGATAGATAGAGCGATTTTGTTACAAAACGTAGCAGTTCTGGATGGGAAAAGTTTACCGGCGTCCAGGACAACACAATTTGCATATGACGACTTCCGGGGCACACCGGAAAACCGCGCATGCGCAATGATGTACTGTATACTTTACCAACAGTTGGGCAATACATACTGCGCCTGCGCTAGAGCCTAATGCAATGCGCAACTGCAAAAAATGAGCGCGATTTGTGCTATTCACAGATCGAGTTACGTCTGACACGGCGAGGAGCGGGGGGAGAAACAGCGATTTGGCAACGCCCATCGGACCGGACCGGAGTGATTGACAGCCGAAAAAACTGCGAGTTTACAAAGGTATTTTGGCAGCAAAGGTGGCGAATCAGGGGATAATAAAGGCACTATTGTAAAGCACAGCTCAGGCCCTATTGAACGCTATTTTTAGCTCATATTGAAAAAACGGGGTGACAGGTTCCCTTTAATAAAGAGTTTTTGCAAGACCTTTTTCTAGCCCTTTCCTGTTCAAAATTCTTACCGCTCGGCAGAGTTCTTGCTTCTACAGTTGTGGCCAAAAATTGACAGTTGGTTTTCATAATATTTGCTGCTTTTATGTCAGATGTTTCTATGGTTACTTAAGTACAATTAAAAGCATTTCATAAGTTTTTAATCTTTTAATCACAAAATACATCAAATTTATGCAAAAATGTAATGTTTACAATATTCACCCTTAGATTTTCAGACTTCTGTCCTTTGCCTTGGCCTCCTGGATATCAGCTTCTGGGACAGATACTGACTGGTGATGACCATTCATTCTTGTCTAACCAAGGCTTGGAGTTTATCATATTTCTATTTTTGCTTATCCCCTCTCTTTTTGAGGATTGACTACAGGTTCTCAATGCGATTGAGATTTCGGTAGTTTCCTAGCCATGGACCCAGAGTGTCAGTCTTGTTCACAGAGCCACTTTGTTATCACTTTTGTCATGTGACATTATGTACGATGCTGTTTCCAAAATGGAGACAATCAAATTGCTACTAAATGATTGGGATAAGTTGCTCTTGGAAGGCTGTGTAGATGTCATTCTTTACTCACGGCAATTATCCTAGGCAAAGTGGTGAGTGAGCCCACTACATGGATGAAAAGCCCCAAACACATGAATGGTTTCAGGATGCTTTACTGGTGCCAAGACACAGTAAATGTAATGGTAGCCCTCCCCTTTTCTTCTCTGGAAAATCATTCTTCCAGATGTCCCAAACAGTCTGAAAGGTGCTTCATCAGAAAAAATAACTAACTCAGTCCTTGGAAGAACATCAAACTGTCCTTGATGATTTTTTGGAGACTTTTTTGCTGATTTTTTGACACCAAGCCAGCATCCAAAAGCTTTAGCTTCACTTTGCGTGCAGATGAATGACCACCTGCCTGCTGCAATTCCTGAGCAAGCTCTGCACTGCTATAGATCTGTAACAGATGGTCCTGGTACTTGTGGTACTTTCTTGGGTGCCCTGTAGTCGTCTCCACAGCAATTTAACCACTCTTTTTTAGGATTAAGTTAATTTATATTGCAAAGCATGACATTGCATTTTTTTGCAATTCATCTGATCACTCACTCAATCTAGAGTTAAGAGAAATTGCAACAAACTGAAGATTTTGTGATGTAAGTTAAGGTTCAGATTCCATAGGAGCCATGATCACAAAAGTATAGGATTTTAATTTATATCAAAGACTGTTTGCAGTTGTCTCAGTTTAGATGCCCAAGCAGAGAAACATGTTCTGAAGGTCAGAATACATTTTTTTTGTAATTAAAAGTTAAAAAACATAAGTTTGTGAGTAAAGAGGTTGTCCCCATTCAGAGAGGTTTTTCATATAAGCTCTGCTATTATGAACAACAACAAAAAATAAAGTTCTCAGTGGCTTGTGCCATCTATATCAGCAGTTCAATTCTCTGCAGTGCTGCTGACGGGACAGCATCGCTGCAAACAACAGACAGAGCAGCATATGAGACTCAGCGCGAGACATGGGCAGGGTAAGGACACTGTTATTGTTATTTTTACTACTAATGGAGCTTATAGGAAAAACTTTACCAAAACAGGACAAACCCTTTAAGTCTACGTTCACATTAGCGTTGCGCGCCGCTGCGTCGGCGACGCAACGCACGACGCACAAAAAACCGCGCGCAAACGCACGCAAAAACGCTGCGTTTTGCGACGCGTGCGTCGTTTTTTGACGAGAATCGGACGCACGAAAAATGCAACTTGTTGCATTTTCTTGCGTCCGACGCTAGCGTCGGAAACGACGCACGTGTCGGAAAACGCACCAAAAAAACGCACGCGTCCCCCATGTTAAACATAGGGGCGCGTCGCCGCTGCATCGCCGACGCAACAGCGACGCACATTAGCGGAACGCTAATGTGAACGTAGCCTAAGATATTCAGTTATTCAGTGTGTAGAAGCCACTGAAGGACCTTAGATTGCAGTAAAAGGATACTTTGAAAATATTGCCAAAATATTTTTGGGGAAAAGAAAAAAATCCCCAAAACTAGTAGCAAATTATCTCAAATACATATCATAAATGTTTGTGTAGTAAAATAATTTAGTAAGAAAAACTTGAAAACAAGCAACAGCTAAGCAAAGTTAACACTGCCCACTTATCCCAGCTGAATGTTTTGCTAAGGATTTCATGTTAATTGCTCTTCAAAGCACAAAGTATACTTTATACATAAAATATTCACGCACTGAAGATGTAGAAGTCAGAATGTAGAGGTTTTACTAGTATTGGTGCATCGAAGCAGCACACTGCGCATATTGTCTCGCGCACCCAAGAGACCGCATCCAGTAATCACTTGATTGACATCCAAAGAGGTGAAGAGAAAGCCGGTACTATTCTGAGTGACACGGCTCTGGCAAGATTCGATTCTGTGCACAAACCATAACCCAGGGGGAATCACTAGGAGTTACTTGAGCAATCGGCAAGAGCAGTAGAGAATTGTGATGTACCTGCTCCAGGTTATGGCAAGAATAACCTTTCTAACGTGACAAGCTCTGCCCTTTATAATGCTCAGGCCCTTCATTCCACATGACATCTGCCATAGTCGTGTCACATCATGTTAAAGTATAAATTTTGCTTTGGTTAAACAAAATCTGCAGAATAGTCATTTATTACACTGATTGTGGCTGGAAGCATTACATCATTTTTTTTTTTGAGTTTCCAAAAACTAACTAAAGATCAGAAATAATAATAATAATAATAAGATATTCAACAAATCAGCCCATGTAGTGGACTGCTTGACATTTTTTAGCTTGCAGAATAGCTGCATCGTGGTATAGGTGCCGAAATCTTTCTACAGGAATATACAATGTGGACAGGATCGTTTTCACAGTTGAAGCAAATTAAATTAATGTCCTGACATTCTCTGAGCAGCCTCAGTCTTCCATGTCCTAGAGATGTGCTATAGAATTAAGATCTTGGGACTGGAGCCAAGGGAAGCAATTAAACAACTCACTGTCATGTTCCTGGAACCAATCCATAACTAAACGCCCCTCGTGGGATGGTGCGTTGTCTTGCAGAAAGCATCCACAGCGCTACAATGAAGGAATAAATGCTACAATGCTTAGATAAGCCCTACTATCCAGACATCCATCCACAAGTATCAGAAGAAACATGTCCTACCCTATTGCTCCACTTCCACCAGCCTGAACTATTGACCTCTCACAGGAAGGTTTCGTCATTTCTGCTGTTTGTGCCAAATTTTTAATTAATTTGACCCTCCCATCAGCATGCAACAGAAATCTAGAATCATCTCATGAGGAAATATTTTTCCACTGCTCACTGATCCAATTTTTTGCTGCCTGTTATAGCCCGTCCGTGCAAAGCAACAACCTGACCTGTTTTTGAACATGTTAGGTGGAGCACCAGGATTGTAACTGGCTATAATTTGCTTGACTGTTGACACCTTGTTTTCTTCCACAGTATCAAATATCTTTGTAGTTTTTCTCAAATCACGCCATTCTGTGCCGGCGATAACCCAACATGGTTTAGAGTTTCCAAAATATTGGCCCCAGCTAATACAGCAATGATGACCACTAGTAATAAGCGAACATGCTCAGATATAGCGTTATTCGTGCATGCTCATGTGTTATCAAAGTGTTTTGGGAGTGCTTGGGTAATATGTTCGAGTACCTGCAGCTGCATGCTTGGCGGCTGTTAGACAGCTGCAACAGCTGCCTGTTTGTTAGGTAATCCCGCATGTGTTGTGCCTTCTACCACTGCAAAACAAGCAGCCGTAGGGACTCGAATATATTACCTGAGCACGCCCAAGATACCGTACTCTGATAACACCCGAGCATGCTCGGCTAACACATTATCCAAAGCACGTTCGCTCATCACTAATGACTGCACCTCATTCAGAATCAAATTGCTTGATCTTCCCATTCCGTGACGGAATTATGAAAACGTCTTGCACTCAGGGGGTCACATATGTAATTTCCATACAGTGAAACCCTAATCATGAAAGAATGTTTCCAATAAAGTGATCACTCAGTGCAAATGTTTTCACTGAATTCTCACTATGCACACTGAGCCAAAGAGATCCTTAAAGGTGCGTAAACTATTAATCACCTGTCAAAGAGGTCATTAATTTGAGATAGGTAGGCATCAGACACCATGCACCCCCACAGCTGATATTTCCTCCTGCTGCCGAGTACAGAAAATTATTTGCTTCTCAAGAAATAGTTGATATTTTCATTGTTTAGTCCCAGACAATGATTTTAAAAAAACTCAGTAGCCATGCAACTGTCAGCTACTATGCGTCTAGAAAAAGAAAGTTTTCGCTACATTAAATGTAGAGAAACTTTTGGCGAGAATAGAAGATCTACATTTTTATATCTAGATTTATATGGGCAGATATGAGACACTACAGGGATGGTGTCAGGTATGTGAACATTACTTTTGTTGAGTCATTGGAACAAAGCCTTTAACTTTTAATTTTTTTCCACTACAATATAAAGGATCCATAAAACAAAGTCGCTGTTCAGGAAAGTGGTCCTGAAAGTCATTAGACAAACAAACTGGAAGAAAACATAACATGAGTGAAATAATTCTTAACATCTTAAAATTAAGAGTTTCTGGCCAAAATGCATTAATGTTCTCCTAGTAGGAGTTATACCACAGGATCTTTATTCATCATGAAGACATTTCCTTCAATGCACTAGAAAAAAGGAAAAAGCTTCTAAAATGAATGTGTCCATGTGACACCGAGGAGATCAAAGAAGCACGTGCTTAAAAAAGGTTGTTCCTGCATTTTTTTACACCTCATTCTACAAACCAACAGAGTGTCCTTTCAGGCCCACCTCCAGATTACCTATTTACCCAAGCTACAGGAAAATATTTGCTCAAATCAATATGGTTCTTTGAAAGCAAACATTCAGCCTTTTTCAAAAACAGCTTCTGCATGGAGACCATCACTCCAGAAAGAAAAGGAGTGGCTCTCATATCCGAGCCTATGATTTTATGGCACCAATCTTTTCCATGGCGGGCAACATTATCCTATTAGGAGACTGGTGCTAAAATTAGTTTGTGGCTGTGTAGGGTAATTAGTGGGTGCATAATTGACAGCATCTTTGAGGAGGCTTGTTCCTTCTTTTGGATCACGATCAAATGAGACAAGCGCTCATGATTGGCTCCATTTAAATATGACCATTAATTTCAGTCTGCTTTCTGGATGATTATTTTACACTGGAATGAACTTCTGACCTTTTTCACAACAGGAGAATGTCAGCATATCTTTATTAGGGGTGATGAGACCTTGACAGTTCCCAGAAAAAGGTAAACGTGCATGTTATAATCACCCAATTATATCCTGACATGCTCTTCAAAACCTGGTCAACTCGAGAGCCCAAGCAAAAAAATTGTCTTATTGTTCGGACATGTTGTATTTTTAGAATTTTATTTTAATGGAGTTTCCTCACACATTCCAAAGACATATTAAAGGGAATTTAGATTGTGAACCCCAATTGCGACAGGGATGATGAAGTCTAAAGTGCTGTAAAATTACTGGCGCTGTATAAGCAAGTAAAATAATAAAACCAAGTGTACTGAACCTTTCTGGACATTGGTTTTCATCTTATACTTTTATATAAAATTGCACAAAGCAGCCTGTATGTAACCAGACTGACCACATCAGCAAATTAACCCCTTTCCACAAAAGCCAGTTTCACCTTCCTGACCAAGCCAAAATATTTGAAATCTGTCATGTCACCTTATCAGGTAATATCTTTGAAATGCTTGAGAATAGCAAATGATTCAGAGACTGCTTTTTATGACGCATTGTACTTTGAATTCGCAGTACACTTAAGTCTATATGGTTTGCTGCGATTTCCCCAAAATTTTGAAAAAAATTGCAGTTTTTGAACTTTTTATTTTCAAGCACTTAAAACAAACTTGTGAATATTTACCATATGTCTAATATCCGCATCAATTTCTTGTGGGTTGAGCTTAAAGAGTAACCATCATTTTAATTTTGATCTCATAAATCAATCGTACAGGTGAAAATAAGCATCTTTGTAATATATCTTATCAGATAAATCTGCTTCTTTCTCTGCCAGAATTGATCAGTTATTATTAGTGATGAGCGAGTGTACTCGTTGCTCGGGTTTTCCCCAGCACGCTCGGGTGGTCTCCGAGTATTTGTAACTGTTCAGAGATTTCATTTTTGTTGACGCAGCTGCAGGATTTACGGCTGCTTGACAGCCTGAGTACATGTGGGGGTTGCCTGGTTACTAGGTAATCCCCACATGTATTCAAGCTGTCTAGCAGCCGTAATTCATGCAGCTGAGGCAAGGAAAACAATCTCCGAGCAGTTACAAATACTCGGAGACCACTCGAGCAACGAGTATACTCGCTTATCACTAGTTATCAAAATTCACAATTCTGAAATAAAATCTGTATTCAATGAAGACCTTCTCATTACTGAGATAGAAGATGGCAGCGGCTACTGATAAGATTCCATGTAGATAGGTGTGGGAGGAGCTTTGTCTAGCTCCTCCCACCTACATAGAATGCTATCAGTAGCAGCTGCCATCTTTTATCTCAGTAATGGGAACGTATTCACTGAATGATTTACCTCAGAAATGAGAATTTTGATAATGGCTGATCAATTTTGGCAGAGAAAGAAGATTTATCTGATAAGATATATTACAAAGTTGCTTATTTTTATTTGTCCTATTCATTAAATAAAAATGACAGTATATGAGAAATTCGTGGTTCATACAGAACCACTGACAATTATGAGACAGATCTAGTCGCTTTGGAATTTATCTGGCCTCTGTTTTGGTGGTGTTCCTTTTAGAGTTGCAAAAAAGGGTTAACTGTGTATCGTGCATGCATAAAAAGAAAGATCCCACCAGAAACAGAGGAAAGATGGAGTCTAAAGTATACAAACTGCATCATTACAGTGAATGGTTCGGTCAGTGGTTGTGTCTGAATCCTGTATTTTGGAGATTTAGGCCCCAATTCATCAAATCTTTTAAGTCCGAAAACAGTTGTAAAAAGCTGTGAAAAGTTGCTAAGGCTGTGTAAATATTTAGCGATTTTCACCCATCTCCAACAATTTGAGTGGAGTTCAAGTGAGTCAGGGCGTAGCAGCCAGGCGCGGGCTGGCCCAGGTGGCAGAAATGCATATGCCCCCCGGGCCGGTGTCTAAGCAGCTGCACAGGGCCGCTGGAGGACTGGCAGTGACTAATACATAGCGCACCTGTAGTGCGCGATGGTGTCCTCCCGCCAGCAGCCCTAACATGCAAGCTGCAGGGGTATGTGATGAGCAGGCTCCTATGCGCCACTGCCACTCTGAGGGAGAGAGCCAGCAGCCAAGATGAAAGGTCAGCATACCGGCATACCCGCCTGTGTGTGCACGGAGCTCCGGCTTCTCCTGCTCTTATCTGCTATCCCGGCAGAGAAGGAGAGACGGGGGAGGTGCCGGACAGTGCAGAGCTGTGAGCAGGAGAAACTGAAGAGCTGCACATGGACATCAGCCACCCCTGCACCACAGAGGAGAGTGTCTGTGTGTGTATGAGGAGAGAGTGTGTGTGTGTGTGTGTGTGAGCTGCGTGCGTGTGTGTGTGAGCTGCGTGCTTGCGTGTGTGTGTGAGCTGCGTGCGTGTGTGTGAGCTGCGTGCGTGTGTGTGTGTGAGCTGCGTGCGTGTGTGTGTGAGCTGCGTGCGTGCGTGTGTGTGTGAGCTGCGTGCGTGTGTGTGAGCTGCGTGCGTGTGTGTGTGAGCTGCGTGCGTGTGTGTGTGTGAGCTGCGTGCATGTGTGCGTGTGTGAGCTGCGTGCATGTGTGCGTGTGTGAGCTGCGTGCGTGTGTGTGAGCTGCGTGCGTGTGAGCTGCGTGCGTGTGTGTGAGCTGCGTGCGTGTGTGAGCTGCGTGCGTGTGTGTGAGCTGCGTGCGTGTGTGTGAGCTGCGTGCGTGTGTGTGAGCTGCGTGCGTGTGTGTGAGCTGCGTGCGTGTGTGTGAGCTGCGTGCGTGTGTGTGCTGCGTGCATCTGTGAGCTGCATGTGTGTCATTATACAGTGGGGCCGTGCGTGTGCGTGTCATTATACAGTGGGGCCGTGCGTGTGCCTGTCATTATACAATGGGTGTGTGTGTGTGTGTGTGTGTCATTATACAGTGGGGCCGTGCATGTGCCTGTCATTATACAGTGGGGCCGTGCGTGTCATTATACAGTGGGGCCGTGCGTGTGCCTGTCATTATATAGTGGGGCTGTGCGTGTGCCTGTCATACAGTGGGGGGCTGTGTGTGAGTGTGTGTGTCATTATACAGTGGGGCCGTGCGTGTGTGTGTCATTATACAGTGGGGCCGTGCGTGTGCCTGTCATTATAAAGTGGGGCTGTGCTTGTGCCTGTCATTATACAGTGGGGCCGTGCGTGTGTGTCTCATTATACAGTGGGGCCGTGCGTGTGCCTGTCATTATATAGTGGGGCTGTGCTTGTGCCTGTCATTATACAGTGGGGCCGTGCGTGTGTGTCTCATTATACAGTGGGGCCGTGCGTGTGCCTGTCATTATATAGTGGGGCTGTGCTTGTGCCTGTCATTATACAGTGGGGCCGTGCGTGTGTGTGTCATTATACAGTGGGGCCGTGCGTGTGCCTGTCATACAGTGGGGCCGTGCGTGTGCCTGTCATTATAGAGTGGGGCTGTTGCGTGTGTGCGTGTGTGTGTGTGTGTGTGTGTGTCATTATACAGTCGGGCTGTGCGTGTGTGTGTCATTATACAGTGGGGCTGTACATGTGTGTGTGTGTGTATGTCATTATATAGTGGGGCTGTGTGTGTGTCATTATACAGTGGGGCTGTGCGTGTGTGTGTCATTATAGAGTGGGGCTGTGCGTGTCATACAGTAGGGCTGTGCGTGTGCCTGTCATTATATAGTGGGGTTGTGCGTGTGTGTCATTATACAGTGGGGCTGTGGGTGTGTGTTTGTCATTATACAGTGGGGCTGTGCGTGTGCCTGTCATACAGTGGGGCTGTGCATGTGTCATTATACAGTGGGGCTGTGCGTGTGTGTGTCATTATACAGTGGGGCTGTGCGTGTGTGTGTCATTATACAGTGGGGTTGTGCGTGTGTGTGTCATTATACAGTGGGGTTGTGCGTGTGTGTCATTATACAGTGGGGCTGTGTGTGTGTGTGTCATTATACAGTGGGGCTGTGCGTGTGTGTGTCATTATACAGTGGGGTTGTGCGTGTGTGTGTCATTATACAGTGGGGCTGTGCGTGTGTGTGTCATTATACAGTGGGGCTGTGCGTGTGTGTGTCATTATACAGTGGGGTTGTGCGTGTGTGTGTCATTATACAGTGGGGTTGTGCGTGTGTGTCATTATACAGTGGGGCTGTGTGTGTATGCCATTATACAGTGTGGCTGTGCGTGTGTGTGTGTGTGTGTCATTATACAGTGGGGCTGTGTGTGTGTGCCATTATACAGTGGGGCTGTGTGTGTGTCATTATACAGTGGGGCTGTGTGTGTGTCATTATACAGTGGGGCTGTGCGTGTGCCTGTCATTATACAGTGGGGCTGTGCGTGTGCCTGTCATTATACAGTGGGGCTGTGCGTGTGCCTGTCATACAGTGGGGCTGTGCATGTGCCTGTCATACAGTGGGGCTGTGTGTGTGTCATTATACAGTGGGGCTGTGTGTGTCATACAGTGGGGCTGTGGGTGTCATTATACAGTGGGGCTGTGCGTGTGTGTGTGTGTCATACAGTGGGGCTGTGTGTGTCATACAGTGGGGCTATGTGTGTGTCATTATACAGTGTGGCTGTGTGTGTGTGTCATTATACAGTGGGGCTGTGTGTGTCATTATACAGTGTGGCTGTGTGTGTGTCATTATACAGTGGGGCTGTGTGTGTCATTATACAGTGGGGCTGTGTGTGTGTGTCATTATACAGTGGGGCTGTGTGTGTCATTATACAGTGGGGCTGTGTGTCATTATACAGTGGGGCTGTGCATGTGTCTGTCATTATACAGTGGGGCTGTGCGTGTGTGTGTGTGTGTGCCATTGGTGCATTCACTCTGTCATTCTTTGGACTGCAGACTTGTGCTTCTCACATTGCTGGCAGTGCTGTGGTCATTTGGCGGGTGTGTGGCTGTAAGTTTGTGATTTGCATACATGCGGTCACATGCCGACCAGACTTGCATGGCCTAATGCAACTGTATTGAACAAGGCCCAAAACAGTCTAGTCGAAATGTGGCTGGGAATATATATATCGCATGCTTGCAGTCACAAGACCACCTGTTGCCGGCACCAGAGAATCTTCATAGCGCATGATATGAGGATTCACACATAGTGTCTGTAGACATGTAGCATAAGATCCGACAACCCCTTTAAGGATGAGCCGCTACTCATGGGCCACTGCTGTGTGCTTGCCCCCCAGGCTAAAATTTGCCAGTCAGCCCCTGGTAGCAGCCCACGCTCATCAAATTAACGTTCAACAATTGCATCCCTTACTCCGAGTATTACTCCAGAGGAAAAATGCCAGTCTTGATGAATCGGGGCTTTAGAATTAAAACCCAATTTAAGCACCTAGTGTAGAATACAGAATAAACTTGAATGAAGCTGTATTCTAATTTTCAGGAGGCAGAGTGAACATATAAACAGCAGCTCAAGAAGTGTTTTCATTCCATTTTATGCCATTCACCTTGTAGTATAAGTGATAAGCAAGGTGTATCCTTCGAATACAGTGATTCTAGATTTAGATTTGATTTTGTTACTTCTACACTTTTTTTTTTTTTTAACAAAAATAATATTCGCAAATACCTCCAATTAGAAAGGTCGTATAGTTTTTTCTGATTCGCTATGTCTTTCCTCATGTGCAGGCATTGTAGGACCTTAGGTATCCATGGTTACGACCAATAGCAGCTAGCTGTCACTATATCAGTGGATATAATGGTTATAACCATGGAAAAAATATACTACATTTACTTGAGGTATTTGCTAATATTACATCTACTACATATTGGGATAGGAGATGGGAATACCCCTTTTAAGTTTTGGAAATCATCATCAAGATACAAAACCATAAAATAGAGATATCTTGGTACCAGAAGCCAATTGACCATATAACATACCTCTTAAAGGGCCACTGTCACCCCCTCCAGCCGTTATAAACTAAAAGAGCCACCTTGTGCAGCAGTAATGCTGCATTCTAACAAGGTGGCTTCTAGTTTTTTGTTCATGTATTCCCAAAATAAAGCGCTTTGAAACTTATCCAAAATACCTCTTTGTCCATGGAGGCGGGTCCTCACTCTCCAGCTTGAACCGGTACTCTGCCGTCACTCACATCTTCAGGGGCTTTTGGCGCCACCCCCTCCGTGCTTTTTTAGTTTCAAAACCGGCGCCTGCGCTGTGTACAACTGTGTGGGGCAGGCGCAGTGAGCTCTGGCCGTCTGACGTCCCAGCCAGGCTTGCAGGCTGCTCCTGTGCGGGCAGTGCGGCCACCCACCTTGGGAATCCCAGCCCCGCAGTGTGTTATGCATTATGCACAGTGCGGGGCTGGGATTCACAGGCATGGCGGCCGCACAGGCACAGTCTGCAAGCCTGGCTGGGACATCAGACGGCCAGAGCTTACTGTGCCTGCCCCACACAGTTGTACACAGCGCAGGCGCCGGTTTTGAAGCGAAAAAAGCGCGGAGGGGGCTGCACCGAAAGCCCCTGAAGATGTGAGTGACGGCAGAGTACCGGTTCAAGCTGGGGAGTGAGGACCCGCCTCCATGGACAAAGAAAGGTATTTTGGATAAGTTTCAAAGCGCTTTATTTTGGGAATACATGAACAAAAAACTAGAAGAGCCACCTTGTTAGAATGCAGCATTACTGCTGCACAAGGTGGCTCTTTTAGTTTATAACGGCTGGAGGGGGGTGACAGTGGCCCTTTGAATGGGACAGTTTTTATCCCCATTATCGATAATCAAGCCATCAGATATGTTCCAACCCTACAGATCATGGGGGCCTCAAAGACCTTTTTGAATCTGGCTACCATCCAAGCATAATTGAAAAACAGATTGCAAGAGACACCGGGATATCAAGGAATCATCCCCTACATTACAAAACTAAAGAAGAAAGCAACAGGTACCTCTAGTAGTCACCTACAATCCAAAATCGGGAGATGTAAGGAGTAGCTGCCTGGAAACTACAAACTTCATTACAAAAAGTTGCCCAATAAAATTCATATTTCAAGATCCCACCCTTCTTTGTTTTAGGAAGCACTGCAATCTAAGAAGCATCACTGAATGAAGCTCCATGTTCTCCCCAACCACCACAGGATAGTTTCCCTGCAACCAGAAAAAATGTCAAACCTGTCCATTATAATGACCACAGATAATATAAAGATTGCAAGCTCACATCAGGACTAAAAGATCCCAGGGACTTTAATCTGCACCACATCCTACGTGGTTACTTAATTTTATGCAGCAAATGTCTGACTGTGGGTATATGTATGGGTGACAGGACAAGCTTAGAAGTAGTATGGATTCGCACTGCCACACAAGAAAAAAAGAAGAATTGCTAAATATTCTGTAATCCTGATAACCGCATCAATGACATTCAAAGGTAACGTCAAATCCCAGAGAGACAGGAGAGTCTGGGAGAACAAACCTATGGCAACCTTTGACACATTTAGAGCAGGAATAAATGTGTTGCATGGATTTATGTCTTTCTACATCAATTAAGGAATGTGCTCCTCAGACCTCAAGAGAGCACCACAACACCAGACCTCAATCAGTTGACAAAAGGAGAGTGAGTTTTAACCCATGAACTGCACCACTATTCACTGCCACAACTGTCTCTCCCCTTCCCACACTGATCATTGTTCTTCTCCTCACTTGTCTCATTACTGCTTTATTCTGTCCTGTTGTGTATAAATATATGACTCTTCAGATTTTGTGTTATACTGAGCCTGATGAGATCTGAGTAGTATCAAAAGTTTGCCATTTGTTACCATCTTTTCAGTTCACCATTAAAAGGTATCAACTACCGAGGACACAATTTTTCATATTTTACTGTAAAGGTTAAGTAATAAGACAATTCTATAAATGGGGTCATTCCAGATAGAACGATTCTAAATATGTAGTTTTTTTGTTCATTTTTTTTTTTTAACATAAAAGTGTGTTTCCATTAGTGAAACATTTTTCCATTATTTTTGTTGCTATTTTTACAGGTTTTTTTTAATTTAACCTTTATTTTCTTATTCCCTTTATGAGTCTTGACCTTTAATTTGCCTAATCAGAGGTCTAACACCCTGTAATACCTTTGTATTGCAGAGTATTAGATCTCTCAGTGATACAGGCCAAAACACCTGGCTGACCCAGAAGTCATTTTTTGCCCTCTGATTATCATGACAACCATCAGTACCCCCCCGATCACTAAGCATAGGAGTGAGGTCAGGGTGGCGATGTGATGAGGAGTCTTTTTACTCCCAACCCTGTAAATGCAGCCGTTGCCATTGAATGCAGCACCAAGAGGACTAAAGAGCCAGGGGCAGCGCTACAGGAACTCGAATGTCCGTTAAGCCGAGCTCCCACAGTGATCATCACTACTACGTCCATTTGTGGGAACACCTTCCTATATAAGATGTACTATTATGTTGAGAACAGGTTACGTGAGATTATCTTCTCGGAGTCTGTAACCTATCCACTTTTATAGTTGAATTTAACTAGGACTACACAACAGATCTAATTTCCCATCTACAATAGTTGAATAAAGTACTGTCATGATAAAAAAAACATGAAGTTAAAAGCCATTAAGAATTTTCTATAAAATTCTACAAGGACTGGGTAAACCATAAAATGAATCTGTCTGTGATTTAACAATACAAATTGTATTAATGTAAATTATTTACATTAATAAATAGTTCTTAAGACTGGGCGAGGCTGGTGTACATTGAATTTCACAAAATCGAATACAGCCATTTTGACATGGGATTTTCACAGTAAGTCTATTAACTTCATCAGACCCAAGATCTTTTTAATAAAGTATGCAATTTATATTGTGAAATCTGGTGACAGATCAACTTGGTTCTTAAATGTTGATGTTGGAGACAATTATAGAAGTTAGACTTTGTCCACTTAAATGCCCGCCGTGTATGACTATCCATATAAGCAGGATTAAATTAGATATTAAACCAGTGCCCATATCTAGATCTTAGAGGACAAACCTGCACAGAGCCTAAACAAGCATTCAAGGCATGCAACCGACATAATTTAAGAGTCACCATTAAGCACAAAGGTCTAAAATATTAATTTAAAACATCAGTAATTAAGAAAAAAAATTCCCAGCAAATTTTGCCAACTCAGTCTGTGACTTGTTAACCATGACAACTAACGTGACAAGTTTGAGATTTAATTTCGCTGACTTAAAAAAAAACAAAACAGGGGAATCCGAATCGGGTGATACGGTTCCCTCTTCTCTAATTAAATTCAAATGTTTCTATGGATTTTCATATATCAACAGCTAAACATGCAGCTGGGGACTTACCTGAACCCATCCCTGCACACCACGCATTTATCAGGGTAGCCAAGACATTTCTTACAGTTTTGGTGACACTTCAGACATCTCTTGAGACCTTAAAAAGAACATAATACGATAAGTCTCAATGAACTAATGATATATAAAAGTCACATCAAAAATTATTTTCTTTGCTCATACGAATGAAGATAAATTGAATTGCGACAGCGTCATTAAAACGAATATTCAAGAGAATCTATCAGCATAATATTGTCTTCTGCTTAGGCCTCCTTCACATGTCTAATCTTCTCGTATGTGGTCTATCAGTGTTTTATCTGATAGAACATCTATCCATTAAAAAGAATCACTCAAAAATGCGTCAAACGTTCTTCCAATTCATTTCTACTGTAAACCATGTTGCTGTTCAGATGTTCCGTCTTTTGAGCGTTTGTTTCTACTTCAGGTCATGATAAACTCATGGTGGGGAAAAAGAAAGTGCTACCTTTTTTTTTGAAGCATCTCCTGATGGGAACCACTCTCAACTAAGCACTGTCCAATCAAATGCTCAAAAAAGGCTATAGGAAAGAAAAAACTTCCAAAATGTTTCAAGAACCTCCCAAATAAAGAGCGTTTCCAATAGAAAACTAGACATTTTGACTGCCTCAAAAAAAATCTCATAATGCACATACCCTTTTTACTCCAGATGACCATGGCAGCACTCGCATGGCCGAGTGCTGTGCGATTTTTTTCTTGCACCTATTGACTTACATTGGCGATTCACATCCGAGAGAAATGAGGACAACGGCAGCATGCTGTGATTTTTTTTTTTTTTTTTTTAAGAGTCTGATTTCAGCTGACAAAAAAAAAAGTCGCAGATGAGTTGTAACTCCTCGATTAACATTGATCAGAGTACAATCCAATTTTTTATCGGATTGCACTTGTCCGTTCTTCTTGCAGATGAGTATGAGCCCTGAATCTGGATATACACAAGTTAGCTCTTGGTGACAAGCTTTTTTTTTTTTAGCTGAAAGTAGTTTATTTCAACAAACCACTGACAATCCCCCAGATCATTAGCCGGTCCTAATGACTTCGAGTGCATGGCCAGCTGAAGTAACAAAATGGAACTGACCCTTGACATATGTTGACCTTTCATTAAAAATATAAAAATACATTTTTAAAAATAAAACCAAAATGGTGGTAGCAGGATAATTCATAAGCACACCTATGCATAGAAAGTATAGGGTAAAGCAAACATTTACTTTCTTCAGCGTAGGCTCCCGCTGGACAAGACGTCGTACAGGTATTCATCTCAGGTTGCAGGTAGAACCCTCTCTTGCACGAGTTGCACTGATTCTGCCCCCGTCCAAAGCAGGAGTCACATCCTCTGTGGCAGCGTCTACATCTCCTACCGGCAACATCTGCCATGTATCCCATGGGACAGGTGCTCACACATTTTCTGAATACACCATAAAACAGAAATAATTAAGGTTATCAGTTTACACTGGTCAAAATGCAATATCCACTTCCAATGGCCAACGCTGCAACAGAGGAACTCAGAAGTCAGTGTGGTCACAGAAAAACGGTCTAGAACAGCAGTGGGATAGCTGGAGTATCATAGGGTGCTCAGCGACCAATATAATATAAAAATATACATTAAAAAGTAAAATAGCTGTACTTACCACTGGCCTTGCCTCAATAAACCATACCCAAACTTATCACAGGACTCCAATTGTCTCCCGAGTACTCCCTCGCTCTATCTGAACTTTGCCTACACCGTCTCCCCACCACTAAGATTTCATTCACATGTCAAGTAATCACCCATTAGAATGGATCAAGCAGTAATCCATTGTCGTGCAGACAACTTTATCTTAAAAAAAAAAAAAATAAAGAAAAAATTATTTTAGCTGGATCAGTTTTTTTTTTTTTTTTAACATTGAATTCTAAGGAAATTGGATCCGTTAAATAGCCATCCATTTTATTCCATTTGAAGCTGATCCTTCCAAAAAAAGTTCTGCCTGCAAAATATTTTTGCCAACATATTACTGCTGGATCTGTTCTAACAGATGATTACTGGACATCTGAACATGGCCTAACACGATCTGTGAACATGCTAATTTCTACAGTTCTTATTGCCTATAAGAAGCCATGTCCTCTGTTACCTGCCAGACTTGATACTCCCAATACTATAGTGGATACAGTTGTGACACTGCTCTGAACCAGGCCCATCACATCCTCTGTCTCCACATTCTGTGTGGCAAGGACCTTAGAAAGAAAACATGTTTGTTAATAAAGACCTTAGAATTGGTGTGCAAACAGAGAGAATCACATTATGGGGAGCGCATTCTAGGGAGAAAAAAAAACTAAAAAAAAAAATTTTTTTTTCTGATCCTTTAAACGTGTCACTTGTCAATAGAGGTAGTAGGATTGATTTTCTGGGTTTAAAACTCTTTGTGGCAACAATTTACTTACCTTCAAACGGTTACCGATGGCCAGTCATCTCTTCAATACATCTATTTTAATTTATACGTGAATTTTTCATGATCAATCATCTTTTCTCATAACACTTGTGCAGTTCTTGTTATTTCTCCTAAAAACTGATGAATAAATTGTCCACTGGGTGAGACTGGCTCAGTGGTTGATACCTTTTAATGGCTAACTGAAAAGACTGTAAATTGCAAACTTTCAAGACTACTCCAGTCTGTTCATCAGGCATTCTGTGCCTGATGAAGAGACCGAAGTAGTATTGAAAGCTTGCATTCTATGCCTGCCTGATGAAGAGACCAAAGTAGTCTCGAAAGCTTGCATTCTATGCCTGCCTGATGGAGACCAAAGTAGTCTTGAAAGGTTTTCATTCTATGCCTCATGAAGAGACCAAAGTAGTCTCGAAAGCTTGCATTCTATGCCTGCCTGATGAAGAGACCAAAGTAGTCTCGAAAGCTTTTCATTCTATGCCTGATGAAGAGACCAAAGTCTCGAAAGTTTGCATTCTGTGCCTGATGAAGAGACCAAAGTAGTATTGAAAGCTTGCATTCTATGCCTGCCTGATGAAGAGACCAAAGTAGTCTCGAAAGCTTGCATTCTATGCCTGCCTGATGGAGACCAAAGTAGTCTTGAAAGGTTTTCATTCTATGCCTCATGAAGAGACCAAAGTAGTCTCGAAAGCTTGCATTCTATGCCTGCCTGATGAAGAGACCAAAGTAGTCTCGAAAGCTTTTCATTCTATGCCTGATGAAGAGACCAAAGTCTCGAAAGTTTGCATTCTGTGCCTGATGAAGAGACCAAAGTAGTATTGAAAGCTTGCATTCTATGCCTGCCTGATGGAGACCAAAGTAGTCTCGAAAGCTTGCATTCTATGCCTGCCTGATGGAGACCAAAGTAGTCTTGAAAGGTTTTCATTTTATGCCTCATGAAGAGACCAAAGTAGTCTCGAAAGCTTGCATTCTATGCCTGCCTGATGAAGAGACCAAAGTAGTCTCGAAAGCTTTTCATTCTATGCCTGATGAAGAGACCAAAGTCTCGAAAGTTTGCATTCTGTGCCTGATGAAGAGACCAAAGAAGTATTGAAAGCTTGCATTCTATGCCTGCCTGATGAAGAGACCAAAGTAGTCTCGAAAGCTTGCATTCTATGCCTGCCTGATGGAGACCAAAGTAGTCTTGAAAGGTTTTCATTCTATGCCTCATGAAGAGACCAAAGTAGTCTCGAAAGCTTGCATTCTATGCCTGCCTGATGGAGAGACCAAAGTAGTCTCGAAAGCTTGCATTGTATGCTTGATGAAGACTTGAGCCATTAAAAGGTTTCAACCACTAAGGACTATCAAATTCTATCTACTGGCTAACACGGTACAAAAATATGCATTTTCCCCACACTCTGAATCTTTACATTCAGATGGGCTTTTACAAGTGGAGAGGTAGAATCCAGCTTGCAATTTATTCATAAATATTCACGAAGAACAAGAGGAACAGCACAATGAAAAAATTATGAGAGAACATGCTTGAGAACCCAAGCAATGCAAGAATTTGCCAAAACAACAGATCAGTAGCGGTAACATGTCTGCGTTATTCACATAGAAGAAAATAAAGGTGCCATGTTACACAACTTTGAATTACAATACAAATTGAAATGTTACTTCAGGTATTTGGAAAACTTAAAAGGTGTTGCCCAATACTGGACAACCGCAGCTTAATCATTTCAGGACCAGAATTAAAAACAAAAGCAGTGTATACTCGCCTCCTGCAGCACCGAGTGACATTATTGTATCACATCTCAGCTGCAACCACTGAACCTTGAGGAGTCGCAGCAGCTCATCAATATTCCATTATGGCGGACGTCCAGTCTCATGAAATAGTTGAGGCTACAGCTGAACAGGGGCTACTCATTGGCCGCAGCAGATGCGTGACCAAACAATGTCACGTCACGGCCGCGAACAGTGACACTGCAGGAGAGTATAAATGGTTTTTATTTTAATTCAGGTCCTGAATTTATTAAGATGGGGTTGTTCAGTAGTAGGCCGCCCCCTTAAGTGTTGTCTTCCATGTGTACAGAAAAGGCAACTAGAAGCTAGCAGTGATTTTCAATTTTCTAAAGGCCAGCATCTGTAGCACCAGGATAGCTCCAAAATGACTACACTGTACCAAGTTATCGGTGTCTACCATTTTAATTATAACTGATCTCACTAGTTTTACAAGATATTTAATTGCACAGAAATTTTATTTTTCATTTACTAGTCTTCATGAAAAAGTTTCTACCAATTTGCTGCTACAGACCATCTGTGAGCCCTTTATCTATTGGATTGATTTACAAAATGTTACAAATCCAACAGTACTGCTACTCATGGCCCTCTCCCCCCTCAGTGTTAGATATTATAGCAGGGAGGGCATTATACAGAGATCTGCACAATGCAGAAAAGAGAAAGCATATACTGCCTCAGGAAGGGCAGAGAAAATAGGCTATAGAAAAAGAGTCAAAACACATGAGGACGTGCAGTATAGAAGCTGTGCTAATGCATGAGCTAATGAAGACAGCAGTATCCTTGATATGTCAATAGCTTACATCCAGCCTATATTACTGGGAGAAACACTCCCACAAAAGAATAATCTGAAGCTTAGCATAGGTTTCAAAATGCATACCAGGAGGTCATGAAAATACATGAAAAAAGAAACTTGGTACAATTTTATTAACTAAAAGGTAACTAATAACATATGTGAAAGATCTTTCCATGTTCATAGGCTTTAACACATTTTAAAGAATAAATGAACAACTGTGAATGTGTATATAATAACATTTTTAGTTTTACAAGCTGCAATAAAGTGTGTGATTCAGAGATTATAATGGTCAGTTTCTAGTGCATACATCTCCATGATGCTAATCTCTCAGTCATTTACTTGCAGGCAGAAGATGGGTGCAGAAATATGGCCGTAGTGACTGACCTAGCAGTATAGAGATGTTCATGCCACTCAATACCACGTGGCTGATTTCATTTTTCACATCATTGTGCAACTCTCTATTACTGCAAAACTTTCCAGTGTTTCATGATAAGTAGAACTTGGAGAAGCATCTTAACTTATGATTAAGTTTTCTGCAGACACAGATTACCATCATTTCCCCTCTTTCCTCTGCAGCTGGGAGCAGCTTAGCCTCAGTTTACATTCTTGATCTTTTCAGCATCGAAGCTACAAGTTCAAGAATGAATCCCAGCAGCTCAAATCATACATTATATATGCAACCAGTCCGAAACCAAGCAGAACTTGAGTGGAAAAGCAAAGTTACTTTCCGCTCAAATTAATAAGACATCTTGGAGACATAATACAAAATAAGTCCAGAAGTCACTACCCTGGCATTACCCGCCTCGATGCCATGCACACATCGAGTATATCGTTTACATTCATCTCTGTGCTCAGGTCAGAAACTTTTAGTGTGGAAATCTTAACTTGTGAAGCAAAGAAAACTTGATCATATGCCATTTTGGTTATTAGTAGAGCTGCGTTAATATGCTTGCCGAATAGCTGCAGCAGGAACCCGGCTAACTGGAGCGCTCCCGATAATCAGCAGTTCCTTGGCGCAGCTGCATGTGTGACGGGTGTGTGACAGTCACAATACACAGGCTCTCCATGCAGCCTGAACAGGGCTGCCACTAGGAATTTCGGGGCCCCATACTGGCAACATTTTCGGGGCCCCCTGGAGACTCCACCCAGGCTCCACCCCAGCTCCGCCTCCATCACGCAAACCTTCCACAGTCCCATTGCCCTTTCTTGGAAAAACTCCCCTTCTGCACCACGTTCTCACCAATCACACATTACCAGTTCCCATCACCAGATCACATACATAACGTGTATCTTTTGTATACTATTTTGTCCGGGCTCTACTCTACTGTAACTTATTAAACATTTGTTAAAATATCCAATACAATTTAGCTATATTTTTGTTTTTCAATTTTTAAAATAACCAATAATACCACATACAAGGAACAAAGACCGCCACACCATGACCAGATCACATATTACCACAACACAGTGACCGATTACTACAATACTGATCATCAATAAAATAAAACACAATACTAAAATCACCATAAGTGCCATTATACACAGGAGATCTGTACTTAGTATACAGTGTCAGTGTACAGGTAATACAGGGCTCACCGGTGACATTGTACACAGGAGCTCTGTATATAGTGTCAGTGTACTAGTAATACAGGGATCACCGGTGGACAGTGTACAGATAATACAGTGATCACCAGTGACATTATACACAGAAGATCTGTATATAGTGTCAGTGTAAAGGTAATACAGTGATCACTCGTGACATTGTACACAGGAGCTCTGTATATAATATACAGTGTATACTGTGTGTGTACACGTAATACACTGACTCACCAGTGACGTCTCGAGATGAAGTCTTCCATCTTTATTTTTCAGCTTCAACCAGCACAGACCGCCATCACTTCTTCCACCCAGGGCTCATCTCTGCAGGAAATAACACAGTTATTTAGAGCACTGCTTGCAGAGCACATTAATTTTTCCCGACTTCTACAATACACCAGATGAAGAAAAAAAGGTGACAGTGTCGCTCAGTAGAGTAATAGGACCCCCTTCATTGAAAACAGTATCCTCTAAAAATAAAATACATCACTGCAGTAATAATAGCCCTTGATTAGCCTAGAAAGTAATGATATTTCCCATCCTGGCCCCCTTGTGCCTCATTCTTGGCTCCAGCCATGTTCTCCCATCCTGCCCCCATATGAGCTCCCATCCTGCCTCCATATGAGCTCCAATCCTGCCCCATATGAGCTCCAATCCTGCCCCATATGAGCTGCCTTGTTACCTCATCTGAACTCCCATCCTGCCCCATCTAAGCTCCCATTCTGCCCCATATGAGCTCCCATTGTGCCCCATATGAGCTCACATCCTGCAGCTATATGAGCTGCCATCTTTCTCCCACAATAGCTGCCATCCTGCCCTCATAAGCTCCCGTTCTGCCCCATATGAGCTCCCATCCTGCCCATATGAGCTCCCATCCTGCCCCCTGTGAGCTACCATCGTGCTCCCATATGAGCTCCCATCCTGCCTCCATATGAGCTCCTGTACTGCCCCCATGAGCTCCCATTCTACCCCCATGAGCTCCCATCCTGCCCCCATATGAGCTCCCATCCTACCCCCATATGAGCTCTCATCCTGCCACAATATGAGCTCCCATTCTGCCCCCATATGAGCTCCCATCCTGCCCCATATGAGCTCCCATCCAGCCCCCATATGAGCTCCAATCCTGCCCCATGAGCTCCCATCCTGCCCCCATATGAGCTGTCATCCAGCCCCATGAGCTCCCATCCTGGCCCCATATGAGCTCCCGTCCTGCCCCCATATGAGCTCCCATCCTGTGGCTTTCAGTACAAAAAGAAAGTAAAAAAATTTTTCCTTACCTGGCCACGGCCCAGCGGTGCCCTCTCCCTCATTTATTTGAGGTGTGGATGCGCCGACGCATGACAGTGACGTTATACGCCGGCGACGTGTGCGCCGATGTCAGCTGCTGGCCTGTGATAGGCTGGCGGCAGGTAACTATTGCTGTGCAGAAATCCGGTGGCTTTCTGTACCGCAATATATTGCAACTGAATGTGCCTCCTCAGATGCACATTTGTTTGAAAATTGCGGGCTAGGAAACCAGATTGCAGCACCACTTCTTGACAGTTCGGGCAACTGCCTACTATTTTTACAAGCAGTGTCACTGAACCCGTGAGAGCCCCCTGAATCCCACCACTGCAGTCAGTGACTTAGGGTATGTTCCCATGGTCTGTAAACGCTGGGGGTTGGACGCTGCATACAACCGCCATGTCCAACCCGCAGCGTCCAGATGTTAACGCATAGTGGATGGCATCTGAAGAAATCTCATCTCCAGTATGCGTTCACGGACGCCTCCGGTTTCTCTATGCATACGCACATGTGGTGCGTCTTTCCAGACGCAGCATGTCAATTTAGCTTCGGAGACGCTCCGTCTCTGCAAGATCAATATCACCGTCCAATGTATTGGACGCGGTGATTCCACATGGTTCAATGAACACAGGCGGAATCACCGGTGTTCAAAAGCCGGCAGCGCTTTGGAAGGAGCGGACATGTGCTGTGTCCAAAGCGCTGCTGGTTTCTGCCTGTGGAAACATACCCTTAGGGTCTGTTTCCATGGTCAGTAAACGTTGTGGAATGGATGCGGCATCCAACCCGCAGTGGCCAGATGTTACAGCATAGTGCTGCTTCCCTGTGGAGACGGACATGCAGCGCGTCTTTCCAGACAGCAGCATGTCAATTTATCATGCGGAGATGCTCAGTCTCCCAAAAGTAAAAGTCCCCGCACACTGTTTTGGACGTGGCGATTCCGCCACGTAGTATATTGCATATTGCCCAGTCACATAGTATATTGCCCAGCCACGTAGTATATTGCCCAGCGACATAGTATATTGCACAGCCCACGTAGTATATTACCCAGCCACGTAGTATATTGCCCAGCGACATAGTATATTGCACAGCCCACGTAGTATATTGCCCAGCCACATAGTATATTTTCCAGCCACATAGTATATTGCCCAGCCACATAGTATATTGCCCAGCCACATAGTATATTGCCCAGTGACGTAGTATACAGCAGAGTCACGTAGTATATTGCCCAGCCACGTAGTATATTGCTCAGTCACGTAGTATATTGCCCAGTCACATAGTATACAGCACAGAGCCACGTAGTATATTGCACAGCGATGTAGTATACAGCACAGAGCCACGTAGTATATTGTACAGCGACGTAGTATACAGCAGAGCCGCGTAGTATATTGCCCAGCTACGTAGTATATTGCCCATCCACGTAGTATATTGCCCAGTGACGTAGTATACAGCACAGAGCCATGTAGTATATTGCCCAGCCACGTAGTATATTGCCCAGTCACGTAGTATACAGCACAGAGCCACGTAGTATATTGTACAGCGACGTAGTATACAGCAGAGCCGTGTAGTATATTGCCCATCCACATATGTCACAGGTTTTAAAAAAAACAAAAAACAAAAAAAACATATACTCACCTTCCGAGGGCCACATGTAGTTCGATCAATTGACCGTGACGTCATGGCAGGTCCTTCTCCCATACCACCGGAACCTGCCGCTTGCATGGAGCGGTCACCGGAGCGTAGCCAGGAGCGGGAAAGGTGGCGGAAGGTGAGTATATAATTTTTTTTTTTTATTCTTAACATTAGATGTTTTTACTATTGACGCTGCATAGGCAGCATCAATAGTAAAAACTTGGTCACACAGGGTTAATAGCGGCGGTAACGGAGTGAGTTACCCGCGGCATAGCGCGGTCCATTACCGCTGGCATTAACCCTGTGTGAGCGGTGACAGCTGGGAGTATGCGGGCGCCGACTGCAGGAGAGTAGGGAGGGACTAATCGGAATGTGGCCGTCGCTGATTGGTCGCGGCAGCCATGACAGGCAGCTGGCGAGACCTATCAGCGACTTGGATTCCATGACAGACAGAGGCTGCGACCAATGAATATCCGTGACAGACAGAAAGACGGAAGTGACCCTTAGACAATTATATAGTAGATATATATAAACTTCTCACCTGTGTCTTGCCTCTCTGTTGTGTTTTCTGTCTCTCTTATTACATCTTTTCTCTCTCCCGCTCTGATTTTTATATTTCCTTTCTGCCTCTTCTCCCTGCTGGTCTCTGGCTCCACCCCCGACATTTAGCCCCGCCCCTCCATGGCTCTTCACAGTGTGAGAGCTGTGACACTGTTGGAGGGGAGGGATCCGATGATTCTGCTGCTGCCTGCAGGTGCGGGGGTGAGTCACAGCATGTGCTACACTGCAGCCACTCTCTGCACGGCCGCGCGCACTGCCAGCGTTCTGCTCCAGTCCTCATTATGCAGAGAGGGCAGGAGCAGAGAATGAGTGCCGCAGCCACGCTGATACCCGGCGTTCCAGCACGCCGGCTTAGTACCAGGTGAGCAGAAGTGAGGGGCCCGCTCGGGGCCCTCTCTGCTCACCGGCCCCCATACGCCAGTAAGGGCTGTAATGCCCTGATGGCGGCCCTGAGCCTGATTATCGGGAGTGCTCCAGCTATCCAGGTTCCCGATGCAGCTTCTTCGGTAAGCGCTATAGCTTGCCGAATAAGGAGGGAGCCGACGAAGTTCGTTCATATCTACTTATTAGCCATGCAGATTTTTGACTTTGGAACAAATTGCAATAATTATTCACAATAATCTGTAAAGAGGTTACGGAGTTAATGAAAATGTATACAACTTTCAAAGGCTAGGTTCATATTTCCATATGGGCTCGTTTTTGCTTTTAAAATTTAGAAACCGAATGAAGGTCTAAAATGGAACTGCTACGTAAATGATGCAAACAGAGGCAGATGTGCATAATTGATTATTATGGGATGAGTCGGGGTTCTGTTATGTGTCAGCCTTTAAAAAGGAAAAGTTCTACATGACGAGCTTTTTAATCCGTTCGAAAATCAGACAAAAAATAAAAATAAAGATGTACCCCATAACACTCAATGAGCTCGCACTTCACAATCACTTCTGCAACAGATCCATTTGGTAAATTAATTCTCTTTTTTGTTCCTAAAACGGAACAGACCATCATAATGACCAAACTGAAATGCTGACATAGCCTAATAACCTTTATGTTACAATTTCTCACCATAATTGAGATATTTGTTTGTAGGCAGTGAATGAGAACAGTCCTCGTACTGAACGTGCAATCCAGGACTCCGCCATTCTTGGTCTCAGCTGAAAAGTGGATCAAATTGTATCTAGTCCAAGCAATTGTCTGTGAGCCAAGTAGTATAAAGTAGCTGCACAAATATCTGCAGTTTGATACAGTGTCAGTCTGAATTCCAGGCGGTTTAGCGGAGAACAATCATTAATTAGACTCGGTACAATTGTATCCAGTGAATTCAAGTAATGAAAAACTAAGGACATTCCTTAGCAGGGTATTTTTCAATGAAAAAGGTCGAAACTCTTTCTTTAGGGTCTCAGTTGCTACATCTTTAATGACTTGACTTCTGATCAACTAATGTTGAGAAAAGACTAATTACACATGCAAGAACAAGAATACATCTGTTAAGCGACTTTGTACATGCATGACATACCCTAGACTTGTACCTGAATACTCGTCCTCTTCCTCAAAATCCAAGTGACTTTGAAAGAATGCAACTTTAGATGGCTCCATATCGATGCTGGATAAATCCAGGGCTTTTGTTCTTGCATAATGAAAGCTCAGAGGGTGATATGGATGCTCAGCAGTACCATGAAGTATCAGGGTCCATTCTTTCAGCTTCCCTAGAAAACAAATTGGTAACTTGATAAATGATAGACAAATCAGAATGTTCTGTACTCAGAAGGAGCAACAAGATACCAACGCGGTGGCGGAAGATAGAAAAACTGATTTTTTTTAATTTTTAATTTTTTTTTTTAGTAGGGCGACTAAGGCTGGGAGCTTACGATCCGGAACTAGCAGCGCTTTGTAATATCTCTTGTGGAGACGCGGTCTGGAAAGACGCGACGCATGTCAGTCTCTGCAGGTGTCTGTGGATGCATGGTGGGTATGGGATGTCACAATGCTGTAACATCTGGCTGCTGCGAGTTTGACGCTGCATAAATACGCAGCAACTCCGGATCGTGGGCACATACACTAAGACCAATGTCTTCACTTTGTAAATCCGTACATAAAGAATACAGTTTGGAATATATTTCATAAATCAAAATTATTCTTAAAAGTTTTCAGACTGGTTAAAAATGTAATCCCAAACCAGATCTGTTATATTACCCAGTAACAAAAGAAGTGAAAGTTCACATGAGTCATAAAATTAATATTCTATTAAATACATTTTTTTTAAACAATTAAAAAAAAAATAAAAAATCAGAAAAAGTGCTGCTAACAGAGGAAGGACACAGACTATTTTCTGCACATAAAGTACTAGAAACCGTGTATCTATTATTGTGGCTGGTATTGTTGAGTGTAAAATTGTAAAACATTTTATAATATTATAGTAGTGCAAATCAAAGAATAAGATTATTTTAGGTGGTCTGTTGTGGAGATAAGAATTTCATGAGAGTTATTTGATTTGCACTCATAGAATTATAGATAAAAACAAAAAATATTTTACTTTCAACAATAGATAATCATAGATTGCATTTGTCATTATGAGTAACTTCCAAACACAATACAGATACACTTTATTATCTGTATATATGGTACTTCAGTCTGTAACCTTCCTGGTTCAGATTTTATTGCAATAATGTATTTAATAAAATAGCAACTGTATGACTTCTATGAACTTTTACGTTTGTTACTGAATAATACACCAAGCTGGGTCACGATGACATTTTATTCAGTTTGAAGTGTTTATTCTGATTGTGGGTTTGTTTATATAAGGACTTTTTATTGTTATGATGGTTAAAAATGTAAGTAGTGATACTCGCCATCATCGATTGCATATGGACTAGTGATGAGCAAATATACTCATTGCTCGGGTTTTCCCGAGCACGCTTGGGTGACCTCCGAGTATTTTTTAGTGCTCTAAAATTTAGTTTTCGTCGCCGCAGCTGCATGATTTATTGCTGCTAGACAGCTTGGACACATGTGGGGATTCCCTAGCAACCAGGTAACCCCCACATGTAATCAGGCTGGCTAGCAGCTGTAAATCATGCGGCTGCATCAACAAAAACTAAATCTCCGAGCACTAAAAAATACTCGGAGACCACCCGAGCATGCTCGGGAAAACCCGAGCAACGAGTATACTCCCTCATCACTAATACGGACGCATCTTGTGCCACCCTGAGAATGGAGGCATAAGAAATTATGTTCTGCCCCCAGGGCTGTGGAGTTGGAGTCAAAGCCCATTTTGGTGGATCATGGAAATTGAGGAGTCGGAGGTTTGGCTTAAAGACTCCACAGCATTGTCAGGGCTGAGGAGTCGGAGTCGTGGAGTCGGAGCCCATTTTGGGCCTGCCCGCCCCTGGTTCATTATCACCAGAAGCAACCTGTGTGGCTCACACAGTCCAGATGGATGTGTAAAACTACAGGATGCCCCGGTGAGGATGCGTTCGTTCCATTTAACTAAGGTGGGTGTGTTTCACAGCAGGACAACCTGGAAGTAACCACCTATTATAACGGTGTCTGAAAATAACGTTTGGGTACTGCCATTATTTAAGGAAAGGAGCTAGAATGTGATATATAGCATATAAAATAGCTGCAAATGTGGTTTTGTATATCTACCCAGCTGACTTGATGCTGCTGCTAATGCCACAAAAAACACTCCCCTGATGTATCAGTAGAAAAAGTAAAGTGTTAGTTTGTGAGAGCACCTGTGGCAAAGAAAATCCTTTGTATGGGGTAATGTGTGGCTTCTGACTGATATGCCCCTCCAAAATATACTACAGGATTTTGAAAAACATCCCTATGAACCCCAAGGGTGAATAGTTAAGGGCGAGATCGTACTTTTATTTATACATTCCTGAACACTGAATATTTTCATATGGTTTTATGTCTACAATATTTTCTCTAATACAATTTATGTTGTGCTTGTATTGGACATCATTGATCTGCTTTGTGATACATAAGGTGGACAAATCTGGCATCATACAATTGATTCTGAACATTGTGGTCTATATTTGTGGTTGTTTTGTCTTTGGATGGCCAAGAGGCTTTTTAATCATTTTATATTAAAATAAATATTTTAATAGTGCTACCTTTGCTGTAACTAGTGTTAATTAGTTATTAGCTAAAATGTTTAGGTTAACCATGTAGTTCCATACTTTAGCGCACCCCAAGGCAGCACATGACTTATTTCACAAAGCATTTTTATTTCAAAAGTATGCAAACTCTCTTAGTTGCATCTCTTTGCATTTGGAAGTAACATCTGTTTCAGAAGTTGTCAGCACCTTCCTGGCGTTATGCTGTTTAATACAATGTCATGAATAAATTACCATTTGCGGGATGAACTGTATATATTTATCTCCTCTATATTCATCAGGGTTAATTGCGGGCGGTGTGGAGCACACAAGGGACAAATCTATTCACAAAGTGACTCATCTGTTTTTGCACAAAGTTATTTTTTCGCATTAACTGTAATTTTTTTGACAATTTAATAAAATGAAATGAGGAGGCAACGCTATGAAGTGCATGACAGCAGGGACATTATTGAATTTGTGCATTCAATAAAAAAAAAATACACAGACATAGCCAAAAATTACCATATTTGGCATCTATAAATATTATATATGAATATTACAGCTTATATGGTGTAAGTTGTTAAGATGTAACTAGATTTATGACAAGAGCGATACTTACCGTAGATAAACTTAAAAAGACCAAGAACCTTATATAACCGACATGCATTTTAACAGTTAAACTGAGAAGTTAAATGTGTGTTTCTGACGGAAATGTTTTGTTTTCAGAGAGAGAAAACACATAATATGAAAAAGCTCCATGACTAATGCTCATTATAGACTCATGTTCTCACCCTTCCTGGCCCATTTCTCGCACACTGACAGATGTTCAACTTATCGCTGTTTGATCTGGGATCAGCACGTGGGCTGACAGTCCATTTCTTATGTAAGTTGGCTGCTGCTCCTCACCCACCCAAGAGAACATCTTGTGGTCAACATCCTCTCAGGGCCCCTGATTTTCTTTACTTAGCTGATGTCAAGCCGGGATCCTCCTTACTAAGCAAATTAATGGTAAGCGATGTATGAAATGGGAACGGACTCTACAGAGTATGCAGATCTTCACTCAAGACATTTTTTGTAATGTTTATAGGCAATCGCAAAGAAGGAGAACAGGTGAAGTTTGACATAATGGTCTTCTAAACAACGTGCCCCAATGGATTATTGAGTACCAGCTCTTGGGTCATCTGCAGTTCCTCATCTTTGGCCAAGATGGGATATCTTGGGCCAAGATGGGGTCACTAGGACATGGACATTCTCACTGACAACAGTACTAAAAGTCTACAATCTCAGCCAGGAGACCCAACATTGGTTCAGATTCATGAAAACCGTGTAAAAGAAAAATTGACTATTGCCCAAAGCAGCCTTTTATATTTTTAAGCACAAAATATAAAACTGACTGTTTGCAATGGGCAACAAAAATTATTTCTTGTGTGTTGGCTATACACATTAGATGACTGTCAGCTAAACTATAGCTCGGTTGATATCTCTACTCCATTAACAAAGACCACCAAGCTCGGCCAAGCACTCGTGTGTTCTCTATGAGAGCCAATGCCGGAATTATCTTCCCAGTGTAAGAATCGGCCAAATGAATTCCAAACACCTGATCCTTATGTTCCTCAACATTGTCTGTCATGTGACATTAGATGATATGCATATAGAACCGAAATCAGAGGGAAGGACTGGTCCCAATTTTTGGTCTTCATGTTTAGCAAGAATTTCTATTATAAAATTCAATTTTGGTCATTTTTTCTCCTCATATGCACACATATATATATAGGTCTCATTTTCTTTTATAAGGTGTTTATATGAAATATACATTTTATAGTGTTTGCGTTAGCGAGTGTATGTGTGTATACATACACACATATATATATAGCTATAATGCAGTCATCAAAGCAAAAGGTGGCTACTTTGAAGAACCTAGAATATATGACATAAAAAAAGTGTGAAACAACTGAAATTAAGTATATAATTCCACATGTGTTAATTCATAGTTTTGATGCTTTCAGTGTGAATGTACAATTTTCATAGTCCTGAAAATACAGAAAAATCTTTAAATGAGGTGTGTCCAAACTTTTGGTCTGTACTGTATATACACATACATGTACACACACACAAACACATCCACTCGCTAACGCAAACACTATAAAATATATATTTCATAGAAACAACATATAAAAGAAAATGAGAACTATATATGTGTGCGCACATGAGGAGAAAAAATGACCAAAATTGAATTTTATAATAGAAATTCTTGCTAAACTTGAAGACCAAAAATTGGGACCTGCCCCCCTATGCAGCATCCAACACGTCACTTAAGCTGGGCAAGAACCAGATATACCTAAATACTATATTCAAATATATAGGAAACTATATTAATTAAATGTTAATGTGCGTCTTCTATTTAGTCTGCCCATTTTCCATATACCACAAATAGAACAGTTACCCTGGGTCTCAGGATTACGCAGCTGTGATGGAATGTCATGAATTTCCAGCATCCATTCCCCTTCAGCTTTTTCACCCCAGCAATGAACAGTCATGAACTCCCAGTTCTTGAAGCCTTCATTTGAGTAATCAAACGTCCTGTAAGACAAAACAGCTGCTTATTCAAGAAGTTTAGCCCCTAACTACTGCTCACATTGTGGCTGCCTATGTGCTAAGAGACAGGTCCGCTGCTCACGCTAATACATAGACATCTGAGCGCTTTTTGCACTGAAGTCAAAGTCCACAGCGATGTCCCTTCTAGGCAACATCTTGAAGGGTAAGGTGGGATTCTCACATATGCGTTTCTTAGCTCAGATTGCAATGAACAGACCTGCTGCAAGTCTCCTGACCCAAACTCTACAGCCTGATATATGCCTTTATATAGTTTGTGTTAGGAGACCCCCGGGCAGTCTGAGAATCACGCTCCGTCCTCAAATAGAGAACACTTGTGTGTGCGAATCCAGTTTTTCTGGATTTTATAGCAGATCGTGCCCCCAATCCACATCAAAAGCTGCTAAAAATAAGATTTCTTCATGCAGACTCATCACAAAATCCACATCAAAACTGCTTAGACAAGCAATTATACTACAGCAGCTAATCAGCCATGATGTTTTGGGAATCTACTTGTCACCAACACAGCATCACCAATTGGTGTTACCCTAATCATGGACACAGGACTGTTCTCATGGATATCCAAGGCTGTGCGCACACAGTTTGATAAGTGCAGTGCAGAAACTGATTGAAAACTCTCCAAATCCTCCTCCAAATCTCAAAACTCCTCAAAATCTAAGTTTCCGCACAATTTCTATCCTGTAAACTCAGGCAAAAGACTATCTATATAGCCTAAAGCTATATTTTGGAATGGTGAAATTTCTGATTACACATTTCAAGCATTGTGGTTTATTCATATTAATGTCAGCACAATGTTCGAACCTTTCAATGATAACTACAGTGAAATAGATTTTGTGGTTTTTCACTCCTGACAACCAATGTCGTTGTTGAAGACAAATTTACAAGAGGTTTTCTATTTTTTCTACATCTAATAAGATTATAAAAATGCCAGCAACCTTTCCCCCCCTTATATATTTTCTTACATTTCTCCCTCCAGCAATACCCATCTCTGGCTGTAAGGAGGCTGGCTGCAGAACGAGCCCTCCCCCGATGCACTATATTTTACAGAAGACCAGTATCAAAGCTCGGCCCCTGAGCAACAGCCCCACCACCTAAACAATCTGCTAGCAGAAGCCAAGATCATGGAGAAATTGACCTTTGCTTCCAGAGTATGCAGATATATCCACATGCTAATATACTGTACACTCTTGGCAATTTCAATAACTTACCATGGGTTAAAAAACGAAAGGAAAAAAACAAAAAACCCCTTTTCTTCCTCACAGATTCAACCTCAGGCTTTCATTGCCAATCTTGTGCATCTCTGTCCCTAAATGCAAATGTCAGATGCCCTTCATAACTGAATGCTGGTCACAGTGTTGATATCACCATGCTGTGGCCAGTGATTGGCTTCCAAGGTGACCAGATGAATACCTACGGAAAATTCTGCACACATGGACAACGAGACGGGTATAAGTAACTTACCTGCGGGCCAAAAGTTGAGATTTTGTCCCTGATGGAGAAATTAGGTTTATCTGTAGGTCCCCTCTACGTGGATGGGATATGGTGACCCTCACAACAACATGCTCGAGATATGCCACATGCTGCCCGCTGTGGTCTGCACAGGCGTCTGTCTGTGTGGTGGTTCGTATGAGCTGGTCAGCTCTGATGAATCTAATTTATAGATTAAAAACACAGAGGGGAAACGGTTAAAAGGGTTATCCATAGGATATGTCATCAATATCAGATTGGTTGGGACTGAACACCTGGCACTGCCACCAATCAGCTGGTGGTGGCCAGACGTAAACAGTGAATGGAGCCGAATACCATAGCTTTATACTCTGCAGTTGGTGTCCCAAGGGTACGGAGGATCAGCAACAAGCCATTATGAGTTTGCAGATACCAAACATGTATAGGTTCTTTTTTATTTGAGGGTTGAAAAAAATATCCAACATTTGTTTAAAAAAAAAGTAACTGAAATGATGAATGCAGCGCAAAAAAGTATAAAAACACCAAAAACTTGACAAAAAAGAGGTGCAAATGCAATAATAAAGTGAACCCAAAATCTTTCCATTTATGTTACTTCGTACAATGCACACAAAGGACACTTGTATATTTTGTAAGATATGTAGCGTGTTAGATTTCAACTTGAGCATCCATTGTACAAGTGAATTTCCTGATTAGAGCATTTACACACAGATGTCAGGGCAGAGTTTCACACTCCCAATGGATATCACTGCATGTCAACAAGTGATTTAGGAAAGTGTTGAACACGCCATGAATATTCAGTGTCCCATTTCATTTAGTGCATTTAGCAAGTACTTTGTTTTGTGCACAAATCACCCATTTAACTCCATCTTTAAGAACTATTAAAAGCATTTACCATATATTGCAAGGTCCTGGGCTTCAGGGCTACACCACAGTAAATGCATGGCCCAGGTTTATGGTATATTAGGGTTAGAATGTCTTTACAGTGTACTTTTTGTACAAAAACAAACAAACAAAACAAAAAAAAAATCGATATCCGGGGACAGACTGACGTTGTGAAATGCACAGATCTTTCAAGGCATTATGTTAAAAATAAAAAGGAAATTAAAAGCAAATGTTCATAAAACATTAATATATTAGTAAGAATACAAAATAACCAAGATAACTTTTATAGTTTAATAAACTGAAGCGTTTGAGATTTAATAGTTTTTTTTGTTTGTTTTTTTTAAATTAAATACTGTGGTTTGGGGATTGGGAGTATATTGGCTTGACAGCTGTAAACATGTAGAAAAAAAGCATTTAGAGTCATTAAGTATAGGAAAAATCACTGAATATGGGACATTAATCTCTGCCCAGATCCCAGAGCAGCGTTAGGACAATATTCAGGGAGAGGAAGGAGGTTAAGAATTGACCAAATCTATTGTGAATGGTGGATCGACATAACGTCCCTAAGGCTTCTTTTACACTTGCCTTGATTTTTGCAGGCCGTATTACTGTAATTTTCATGGTCTGCCACAAAAACAGGCCACAAAAATCTTGTGAATCGCCGTTTTTATGGTTTCTAATATGGTATTTGCGATCCCCAAATACCTTCGTGAGATTGTAAAGCAAAAACTAGCTTCCGTTGTTTTTGCTGCCCCATTGATTTTCAATGGGAGCCGTGTCCGTATATTGTGAAAAATATCGAGCAGCCTCGATATTTTTTCACGGCCATAAATACGGCCCTGACGGCCATACGGCGTTCCAATAAATTTATGCGGCCCGTTTTTGCCACCCCTTAGAAATCTATTGGGGCTGCAAAAACACGGCAAGTGTAAAAGAAACCTAAAAGCCAGAATACAATTGGACCCAGTCCATCCATATGCTAGTTATAGACGCTTCCTTTAGTGGTAGATGCTTCAACTAGTTCTATTTTAACGGGACTTATCCCCATGAAGATGTTAAAATATGAGGCAATAGGATTGATAAAATGAATAAAATACGAGGTTTAAAAAGGATAATACAAAACAGAATGCACAGAAATGTCTGAATACCAGCATAGGCTGTATTAATGTGCGATACTTGATTTAATATGTATACAGATACACATTTATAATGTATGATTAAGCAAGGAACCTATTCGCACCGTACATGATTCCTTCAACACATCCAAAATCCAATAAAAATGGCCGCATTTTCTGGATACGGATGAACGATTGTAAATATGACTAACAATATTACAGCTGCCACAAAATCTGGTTTGTAGAGCATCAATACGAAAAAAAACAACATTAGGCAGGAGGAAAGTGATGACAAGAGAAACCAGAGGAGGGAAAAGGGTAGATCTTCTATATAAGACCCAGAGTAACAAAATAATATTATGATAACCCATCAGTGTCAGTGATATTTGCACAGATTGCCGTACGCACACATTACTAGGTGACCTAGTATGAATGCAGCTTTCACAAGTCTCCTTCGAGGCACACAGCTGGGACTGACAAAATTACTCAGATTAAATGTAAATATTTTAGCAAATTCTCAGGAGAACTCCAGGCATTTCACAGAATGACTTCATCTACAGGGTTCCCAAAAACAGCACTATCTGCTGGCACCCAACACAGAAATCAATCAGCTACTGACTAAGAGCTGGAAATGTCAGACTTCATGGCTATCAACAAGAAAAACAGTTCTGCACCCAATACAGAAACAAAGTTGTATGGCAAATTCAACATTTTGCTCCCTAGACAGCACAGTAAACTACCAACAGTATGGTCTTCTAAACCGTGTCGGATGGTATCGCAAGCAGATTTTTGCATGCCCACATAAATGGTAAATTCTTTAGTATGTGCACTTTTCATCTATTTTGTATAGGGAAAAGAAAACTACAGCGTGGCAACTAAAACTGAGCAGCCCCACAAGAAAAAATAAATAAATAACAGCATAGAGTTGAGGAAAATGACTCCCAGGACCAAGTGTAAAAGGTACCGTCACACTAAAACGACGCTGCAGCGATACGACAACGATGTCGATCACTGCAGCGTCGCTGTTTGGTCGCTGGAGAGCTGTCACACAGACAGCTCTCCAGCGACCAACGATCCCGAAGTCCCCTGGTAACCAGGGTAAATATCGGGCTACTAAGCGCAGGGCTGCGCTTAGTAACCCGATGTTTACCCTGGTTACCAGCGTAAACGTAAAAAAAAAAAAAAACACTACATACTTACATTCCTGTCGCGTCCCTCGGCGCTGTGCTTCTCTGCACTGACAGTGAGCGCTGGACAGCCGGAAAGCACAGCGGTGATGTCACCGCTGTACTTTACGGCTGGCCGGCGCTCACCAGTCGGTGCGGGAAGCTGAAGGCGAGGGACACGACCAGACACCGGGAAGGTAAGTATGTAGTGTTTTTTTTTTTTACATTTACACTGGTAACCAGGGTAAATATTGGGTTACTAAGCGCGGCCCTGCGCTTAGTAACCCGATGTTTACCCTGGTTACCAGTGAAGACATCGCTGAATCGGCGTCACACACGCCGATTCAGCGATGTCAGCGGGAGATCCAGCGACGAAATAAAGTTTCAAACGATCTGCTACGACGTACGATTGTCAGCGGGGTCCCTGATCGCAGTAGCGTGTCAGACACAGCGAGATCGTAAGGATATCGCTGGAACGTCACGGATCGTGCCGTCCTAGCGATCAAAGTGCCACTGTGTGATGGTACCCTTAAGGTACCGTCACACTGAACGATATCGTTAACGATATCGTTGCTTTTTGTGACGTAGCAGCGATATCGTTAACTAAATCATTCTGTGTGACAGCGACCAACGATCAGGCCCCTGCTGGGAGATCGTTGGTCGCTGGGGAAAGTCCAGCACTTTATTTTGTCGCTGGATCTCCCGCTGACATCGCTGAATCGGCGTGTGTGACGCCGATTCAGCAATGTCTTCACTGGTAACCAGGGTAAATATCGGGTTACTAAGCGCAGGGCCGCACTTAGTAACCCGATGTTTACCCTGGTTACCAGCGTAAATGTAAAAAAACCAAATACTACATACTTACATTCCCGGTGTCTGGTCAGGTCCCCCGCCGTCAGCTTCCCGCACTGACTGGTGAGCGCCGGCCAGCCGTAAAGCAAAGCACAGCGGTGACGTGACCGCTGTACTTTACGGCCGGCGCTCAGTCAGTGCTGGAAGCTGAAGGCGAGGGACGTGACCAGACACCGGGAATGTAAGTATGTAGTGTTTGTTTTTTTACATTTACAACGGTAACCAGGGTAAACAGCGGGTTACTAAGCACGGCCCTGAGCTTAGTAACCCGATGTTTACCCTGGTTACTCGGGGACTTCAGGATCGTTGGTCGCTGGAGAGCGGTCTGTGTGACAGCTCTCCAGCGACCAAACAGCAACGCTGCTGCGATTGACATAGTTGTCGGTATCGCTGCAGCGTCGCTTAGCGTGACGGTACCTTAACAGGCCAAATTAATCAGATTAAACACGAGTATAGTTTGGACAGAGTATACCCCAGAGGATTAACTGTCCAAGGCCAAACTGTACCCAGGGGTGTAAAATAGCCTAGGCCAAACTATTCTCCCACCCCCACAGGCTACAATATACTGTACCTCTATATTTTATGAGCTTATGTAAATAAGATTTTAGATGCCATTTTTTAATAATTTAAAACTTGCACGTAGTGGGAAGGTATTTGTGCTGTTAATCACATGATGAATATTGATCTTACAATATAACGTGACTGGTAATGGACAACAACAGTCATTACATCTGAGATTACACGGTTGTCCATTAACATAAGTGCTTTTACCTTAGAATGCAATTGTAACTTGATCTTAATGATCTCTTCACTGGTTTTCTCACCGTCTCTGGTTGAAAAGTGTGCAGATCGGTTTCTATCATACTCAGACACACGGTTGCATTTAATCTGTAACTACTGAGAAGTGCGGTAGGAATCTTTACCTCATTATATCTTTGCGGAAATTAATATTTTTACTGATTGAAGATTTTCTGTTTCATGTACTAAAAGTCTGTGTGTTTAGAACTTTAATATTTAAGTCCGTTATCCTATCACGTAACTTATCTGACAAACATTAACCCACAATGAGATGGTGAAAAATGAAGTAATTCTTGTGTACATCACTCAACACTTCTGATATTAAGAAGTGTATTATCTGGCATGAAGGGGTATGAAATGGCTTAGGTCATAAGACACCCGAGGTATAATCAGGACTAGGCCGCTTTAACCCCAGGTGTAGTCTAGACTTGGGGTATACTATGGTCTGTTACAATGGGTCTAGTAGTCACGCTGGCAAGTGCACTATGAATTTCCTATCACCTATCGGCATCCTTGGGATCTCTTCTGATTAGTGGGAGACAAACTCATGATATTACAGATGAACACTAATCAGACAGGGCACCAAGGATGCAGACCGGTAGATGGAGGTTTACAGTGCTCTGGAGTACAGATATGACCGCTGGACCAGCGTCCTGGGAAAAAGTTTTGCTTAACTCTAGAGAGATATGCATTCTACAATTCTAGGTCATATCAATTGTACCCTACAAGGCGAATAACTCCTGAGAAAAAAAAAAAAAAGACTGCAAGAAAGACTATATTTATAAAGAAAAACTGACAGGGCCACAATTGTGAGCTCCAAATTAACTATTCTTAAAGGAAAACACATAGCGACACATTAACCACTGTATATACATCTAAATTAGAAAGGAAAACGCACCAAATTTGGCAAACTATTTTGCAAATTGTTTCATTCAAGTTTATTCTGAATTCAGACTTTTTTTTCAATGTACTGGATTTCTTTTTGGTTTGCATGTCAGCTTTTACAATTAACTGTATATGTGGTCTGACTTTCTTGTAGTGATTTTTTTTTTTTTTTTAAGTTTCTCCTATGAACTACTCAGTGAAAAACAACAGCACTTTGATGACACAGATCACACACGGATCCACAGAGTGCTACAAGTTTTTTTTCCCATGGACACAATCACTTGGATCAAATTAGGATACGTCTTCACCTTTATTTTTTGCAAAGCATTAGTCTGCATAACAACTAGACATAAGCGTGTACCAATTGAAATTAATGTATCTATGTTCTGACCTCCCCCCTTAAAGGCGTTGTTCACTACTCGCAGAATGCCTTCTCATGACCTAGGTTTTCCCCTTATAAAATAATAACACTTCTATTCACCTCCTGTGCCATTCCAGCGATGTCAGCACTGGTTCTCCCGGGGATAGCATGACATTAGGTCACATGTTCGCAGTGGCCATCGGCGCTGGATTCACACTCATCGCCTATGGAAAAACCACATGCATCTGGAGGAAGTCAGAGCTGCTGCTTCCTTACAATGTATGTCATTCATCCGATGGCAGGGAGAGTGAAGCTGGCGCGGATTGGCCACAGGAAAGCGTCATGCAATCCCCAGGAGAGCCAGTGCCAACATTGTTGGAACGGCACAGATGGGGAATATAATTATTATTTTGCAAGCGGGAAGCACAGAGTTGAGAAGGAGTTGTTCGAGTAGAGGACAATCTCTAATTAACACATATGACAAACACAGACATGTGAATGAGCCATTATTAGTGATGAGCGAATATACTAGTTACTCGAGATTTCTCGAGCACGCTCGAGGGTCCTCCGAGTATTTTTTAGTGCTCGTAGATTTAGTTTTTAGCACCGCAGCGGAATGATTTACATCTGTTAGCCAGCATAAGTACATGTGGGGGTTGCATGGTTGCTAGGGAATCCCCACATGTACTTATGCTGGCTAACAGATGTAAATCATTCATCTGCGGCAATAAAAACTAAAACTCCAAGCACTAAAAATACTCGGAGTACACCCGAGCATGCTCGGGAACTCTCGAGTAACGAGTATATTCGCTCATCACTAGCCATTATGTGTTTAAAATGTGGTTTTCTGCCGCACTAGAAAAACATGGCTCCAGTGGAAAGTGAAATGGTATATGATGAGTAAAAAATATTGTTGCTATGAATTGTTTGACAAAATTCTTTAAAGATGCACTAAATTATAAAGCCTGAGCCACTGAGATCAAATTTTTCGGATCATCAAGTCCAAGCTTTCGCCTCCTTTATGTTTGAAATAAACTATTATAACTCCATATTGACAATTCTAGGCTTTCACCTTGGTCGTCTGTCCGATGCTCCTACACACACATGTTGAGGTGGCACAGTTCTCCACTTCTTCGCCTCAACCACCATCGCATCGGCATCCACCAATCCAAATCCATAGAGATGGCTGACTGAAAAAAATAAAAGTCTGACAATTTCCTTTCTTTGACTGCAAAACACATTAAACCATAAAAATAGAAAGTTGGATAAAACATTTAAAAAGAGGTTTAGCCGGTCTCCGTGCTGTTCTTAACATCAGTAGATAAGGGGAGAGACCGATTTGGTTTTTGGGTACAAAGCTGGAATGAATTCCAGAACGGGACATGTGCTCTACCTTCAATATTATATTCTGTACATATAATATATGGCTTGTATGGCCACACTTACAATGGCTGTGGGAGATTGCTCTCTATAAACATAGCTGGTATCCAATATCCCAGACACCTGCAGCAGGCCAAGGAATGTGCAGTGTTCTTGGTTTTTAGTAACTAAAGCCGACTGCGCCCGCTCCGACCTGCTCAGAGGCCACACATTGAGCACTTTGGAAGAACTGATGTTTTATCAGCTGAAACTTGTGTAACACGGACACGAATGAATAGTTGACTTATGTAAAATACGCTCATTTTGTAAAAATCTGGATCACATTTTTAACCAATTGGATCTTACAAATGAGTTCAATGAAAATCATGCTGAAACAAGAGGCCCAGAGCGAGGGGGGTCTTTGTATGGACAAGGGAATAATAGGGATAGCATATGATGACTGCAGTTCCTGTATTTTGTTTCTGACCTTTACGTCCAGCTCCATTTGTTCTCCAGTCTGGGGCTCTGAGATGGACGGATCGGGAAGTCTTCACCAGTATATGCTGGACATCTCGCCAGTTGAGTGTTGGGCTGCATTACAGAAAAAAAGGGAACAATAAAGTTAGCGAATTTGGAGGTTCTTGGAATGAACTACAAACAAAAGATAGAAAGAAGGACAACACGCAGCCATGTTTTGCTAGCAAGGTCCAAACGTGGATATGCCAAAGCCAAGACCATGCCCCATACTCCGCCCTTTTCTTAAAGTGTGCAAAGCACATATAAAGTTACCCAGTTTGGCCAATATCTGTTTTCTCAAAGGGACACAAAGAAAAGCGAGTCACGTGGTTTCTCACTGCCAGAAGTCATTGTAACATAGTAACATAGTTAGTAAGGCCGAAAAAAGACATTTGTCCATCCAGTTCAGCCTATATTCCATCATAATAAATACCCAGATCTACGTCCTTCTACAGAACCTAATAATTGTATGATACAATATTGTTCTGCTCCAGGAAGACATCCAGGCCTCTCTTGAACCCCTCGACTGAGTTCGCCATCACCACCTCCTCAGGCAAGCAATTCCAGATTCTCACTGCCCTAACAGTAAAGAATCCTCTTCTATGTTGGTGGAAAAACCTTCTCTCCTCCAGACGCAAAGAATGCCCCCTTGTGCCCGTCACCTTCCTTGGTATAAACAGATCCTCAGCGAGATATTTGTATTGTCCCCTTATATACTTATACATGGTTATTAGATCGCCCCTCAGTCGTCTTTTTTCTAGACTAAATAATCCTAATTTCGCTAATCTATCTGGGTATTGTAGTTCTCCCATCCCCTTTATTAATTTTGTTGCCCTCCTTTGTACTCTCTCTAGTTCCATTATATCCTTCCTGAGCACCGGTGCCCAAAACTGGACACAGTACTCCATGTGCGGTCTAACTAGGGATTTGTACAGAGGCAGTATAATGCTCTCATCATGTGTATCCAGACCTCTTTTAATGCACCCCATGATCCGGTTTGCCTTGGCAGCTGCTGCCTGGCACTGGCTGCTCCAGGTAAGTTTATCATTAACTAGGATCCCCAAGTCCTTCTCCCTGTCAGATTTACCCAGTGGTTTCCCGTTCAGTGTGTAATGGTGATATTGATTCCCTCTTCCCATGTGTATAACCTTACATTTATCATTGTTAAACCTCATCTGCCACCTTTCAGCCCAAGTTTCCAACTTATCCAGATCCATCTGTAGCAGAATACTATCTTCTCTTGTATTAACTGCTTTACATAGTTTTGTATCATCTGCAAATATCGATATTTTACTGTGTAAACCTTCAACCAGATCATTAATGAATATGTTGAAGAGAACAGGTCCCAATACTGACCCCTGCGGTACCCCACTGGTCACAGCGACCCAGTTAGAGACTATACCATTTATAACCACCCTCTGCTTTCTATCACTAAGCCAGTTACTAACCCATTTACACACATTTTCCCCCAGACCAAGCATTCTCATTTTGTGTACCAACCTCTTGTGCGGCACGGTATCAAACGCTTTGGAAAAATCGAGATATACCACGTCCAATGACTCACCGTGGTCCAGCCTATAGCTTACCTCTTTATAAAAACTGATTAGATTGGTTTGACAGGAGCGATTTCTCATAAACCCATGCTGATATGGAGTTAAACAGTTATTCTCATTGAGATAATCCAGAATAACATCCCTCAGAAACCCTTCAAATATTTTACCAACAATAGAGGTTAGACTTACTGGCCTATAATTTCCAGGTTCACTTTTAGAGCCCTTTTTGAATATTGGCACCACATTTGCTATGCGCCAGTCCTGCGGAACAGACCCTGTCGCTATAGAGTCACTAAAAATAAGAAATAATGGTTTATCTATTACATTACTTAGTTCTCTTAGTACTCGTGGGTGTATGCCATCCGGACCCGGAGATTTATCTATTTTAATCTTATTTAGCCGGTTTCGCACCTCTTCTTGGGTTAGATTGGTGACCCTTAATATAGGGTTTTCATTGTTTCTTGGGATTTCACCTAGCATTTCATTTTCCACCGTGAATACCGTGGAGAAGAAGGTGTTTAATATGTTAGCTTTTTCCTCGTCATCTTGATTACCATTGTAATCAATGGTAACCTGTGAGAACCTGGCACTAAAGTTTTATTTTTGCTGCAGTGCCACCACAGGAATTACACTGTCTATTGAGATGAATGAGGGGGTCTGTGTAATACACTAACTTGTCAGGCCCCTCAGAGTGAGACACCCTCTCCACCATGGCTAAAAGAGGACTGAACATAAAATTTCCCTCCTCTGAAAACAGAATTTCCTAATAGGAGAATATAAAGGCATCGTCCGCTTTAGAATTCCCATTTTAAAACCTTATAGCAATAGCTGTAATTAGTGGTCAACTATTTATTAAAGTTTAATGCCAAAACCGACCAATAAAAAGCATTACTTGTAGATGATCACTTTTGAAATAAGTCATCATGTTTTACCAACATCATTAATGGGATTGTGTCATCAGAAAATTACCTATAGTTTAAATCCGGTTTTCATGTTACACACTTTCTTTTCTCTCTTTTAAATGAGACAGGATTTCACTGACCGGTTACATCTCTATTCACAGCAGATAATACAGGATTCATTAATCACAATAGGCCACAGCGAGTTTCCACGTCCACCTTGCCTTCACAATGACCTTTGCACATACTGATTAGATGGTTCAATATAAGATTTCAGAGTTTATTCATTGTTGTTAAGACTCTTAACTGGTCAGAAAATCCGCCTGTACATTAAAGGGGTGGTCTGAAGGTCAAATACATTTTAATTTAAGTCCCTGTCTATTTAGTGCAGAAATCGAAATGAATTTCTAAAAAACCTCCACTAAAAAATTCCCTACGGTTCCCTAACTACACAAACTGCTATTGCATTTTTTTTTACTACTTCCTGGCTGATGAAGCTTTGAGTATCCCACTGCATCCTGGGATACTCAAATGAGGCATCATCGGGGGCACTGCTGCAATTTCTGCCCTCTCCCTGAAATGAAGCGTCATCAGTGATGTTTGTTTCGGGGGTAGGGATAGTCCCTACTGCGCGCTGATTTTGTATGATGTGCACAATCACAGCACGCTCTGTTGCCGATTCAGATCAGTGGTTACCGTATGAGTCGGCAACAGAGCAGCGTGCACTGTCAATGCCTGTTGTCAGGATACCCAGCATTCAGAGACCAGTGACATCACTTGCGGGGTGCGCTGGTCTCTTAACACTGAGTATACGGACAAATGCTGCTCTGTTGTCGGCTCACTACTACTGACATGAGCCCGCAACACAGCGGCAGCTATGATTGTGCACATGACACAATGACAGAACGCAGGGACTAGTCCAGCCTCTGAAACAAGCATCACTGATACTTCATTTCAGGGAGGGAGCAGAGTCTGCGACAAAGACCACAACCTCTCCCTGGGACCTCAAGTATCCCAGCAAGCATTGGAATTCACAAACGAAGCGTAATCACACAGGAAATAGAGGAAAAATACAATAGCAGTTAGATAGTTTAGATAGGGAATTTTAGAGAATTTTTTTATTTAAGTAACTAAGACGACCAACTCCCCAAATCAACTTTTCAACAGATATCTGCCTTCGAGTCAACACCATTTAGTCGCCTTCTAATTTTAGAGAATTTTTTTATTTAAGTAACTAAGACGACCAACTCCCCAAATCAACTTTTCAACAGATATCTGCCTTCGAGTCAACACCATTTAGTCGCCTTCTAATTTTAGAGAATTTTTTTATTTAAGTAACTAAGACGACCAACTCCCCAAATCAACTTTTCAACAGATATCTGCCTTCGAGTCAACACCATTTAGTCGCCTTCTAATTTTAGAGAATTTTTTTATTTAAGTAACTAAGACGACCAACTCCCCAAATCAACTTTTCAACAGATATCTGCCTTCGAGTCAACACCATTTAGTCGCCTTCTTTTTAGACTCACAATCTGTAATTTATTAACTAACCAACCAAGGTAAAGATGTTATAACGCAACTGCGAATGGGAGACAGGCAAACTACTTTCAAAGAAAAGCAGAACTTTGTGACTGGGCAATAATTGGGGACAATAAAAACCTGATTTGGCTGGCTAAGTGGTAAGAAAAATTCATCTATACCTACAAAAAAATTTGCAGACCCATTCACAGGATGCGTACACCATGTATCTAGATGCCACCAACTTACTTTGCTTCCAATGCTAAAGCAATAACACCAGCCACCATAGGAGCAGAGACTGAAGTCCCAGTGTGATCATCTGTACATTTCTGTCTGAGATCTGTTGTGACCTACCAATAGAAATTTGTATAATTATCAAGCAGGAATAAGCAAGATGCTAATCAAATTAAAGAGGTTGACCACTATTTTATAGACGATGTCTCAATTTTTTAATTTTTATTCTTGAACCTTCTTAATCATGTGTGTAATGCAACACAAGTGTAATAAAATACCCACCAAGCATGTTCCTCATCACTTTCCAGTACTGCTCTGGTCCCCTTCTGGCCCACCTGACCACTCTTCAGCTTTGCCGGCACGAACTCTGGTGAGATGCTTCTTTTTCAATGTAAATGTATGAGAACCAAACAAGCCCATGTGAGGGGTCAGCTACACAGATTTCAGGTCACGTGGGCCAGAATGGATAACCGGATAACAATCTTAATACACTTACACCACATTACATACATAATAAGCAGAAATTAGGGGAAAACAAACATTTTGTTCAGACATCTTTGGTAAATGTGTTGGGGATATGATTTTCTGGCACATAGTATACAACTATTACAGGTTCTCCTCCTTCACCTGTTAGTACATCCTTTCTCACAGACTGCACAGCTCTCTGGTCTACAAAATGGCGGCTGATGGAGGAGCATGTGACCAAAGCGGTCCATCAGTTTCCTCCAATTGAAAGACTGCTTCCTTTGGAAGTGTTTTTGGTGTTTTTCAAGTGAAAGAAGGGGATCGACAGATCTGCTCACATATTCCTCCATCAGCAGCCATTTTGCAAAAAGGAGATCTGTGCAGTTTGTGAGGCTGACTAATGTTTCAAAGTATAGGAGGTGAACCTATAATCTACTATATAATTGTCTAAGGGTCACTTCCATCTGTCTGTCTGTCTTTCTTTCTGTCACGGATATTCATTGGTCGCGGCCTCTGTGTCATGGAAATACAAGTCGCTGATTGGTCGTGGCAATGGTTGTGGGCGTTTTGCCACGACAAATCAGCGACGGGCACAGTCCGGCGGCAACATGGCCACTCCTTCCTCCCCGCAGTGAGTGCCCGCTCCAAACTCCCCTACAGTCAGCGCTCACACAGGGTTAATGGCAGCGCTAATGGACCACGTTATGCCGCGGTGTAACGCACTCCATTAACGCTTCTATTAACCCTGTGTTACCAACGTTTTTACTATTGATGCTGCCTATGCAGCATCAATAGTAAAAAAAAAATCTAATGTTAAAAAAAAATAAAAATAAAATCATCATATACTCACCTTCCGGCGCCTTTCCCGCTCCTCGCGACGCTCCGGTAACCGGTCCATGCATTGCGATCTCGCGAGAGGATGACGTAGCGGTCTCGCGAGACCGCTACTTCATCTTCTCGCGAGACCGCAATGCACTCTTGAGACCGGAGCTCGTGAGGAGCGTCGGTAAACGCTTCCTGGATCCAAGGGCCAACGGAAGGGGAGTATATAACTATTTTTTATTTTAATTCTTTTTAACAGGGATATGATGCCCACATTGCTATATACTACGCGGGCTGGGCTATATACTACGCGGGCTGGGCAATATACTACGCGGGCTGGGCAATATACTACGCGGGCTGGGCAATATACTACGCGGGCTGGGCAATATACTACGCGGGCTGGGCAATATACTACGCGGGCTGGGCAATATACTACGCGGGCTGGGCAATATACTACGCGGGCTGGGCAATATACTACGCGGGCTGGGCAATATACTACGCGGGCTGGGCAATATACTACGCGGGCTGGGCAATATACTACGCGGGCTGGGCAATATACTACGCGGGCTGGGCAATATACTACGCGGGCTGGGCAATATACTACGCGGGCTGGGCAATATACTACGCGGGCTGGGCAATATACTACGCGGCTGGGCAATATACTACGCGGCTGGGCAATATACTACGCGGCTGAGCAATATACTACGTGGCTGGGCAATATACTACGTGACTGGGCAATATACTATGTGGACATGCATATTCTAGAATACCCGATGCGTTAGAATCGGGCCACCATCTAGTACTTCTATATTAAGCAATGTCACAAAATTCACACTTATTAAATGAAAGTGGCCAACTCCAATGACTATGTTCTTAATTTACATTGATGAAAAAAAGTTCTAGAAATTACCAAGCACCACCCTGAATAGGCCAAAAGGTTGGATTAACATTGCACATTTGTACACTGAAATACTACAGCACTATGGAAACATCATGGCTTTAACAAACCTCACAATGTAAAAAAACAATAATACAACATGGGGCAGGTTTTATCCATTGCAATGAAGTATGTGGAATCCACTGTAACAATTGAATTTTAGCTTTTTAGCAACTGGAGAATTTTAAGGCTATGTGCACATGTTCAGGATTTCTTGCAGAAATTTCCTGAGCAAAACAGGACATTTTCTGCAAGAAATCCACACGCGTTTTTTGCACGTTTTTTTCCAGAGCTTCCCCAATGCATCAAATAGTCGGAAAAACGCAAAAAATCTGCAAAATTATTTAACATTCCGCGTGTTTTTCCACAATGCGTTTTTTTTCGCGGAAAGAACCGCATCATGTGCACAAAAATAGCGGAATGCATTCTAAACGATGGGATGCATAACGTATGCGTTTTTATAGTGAAAAAAATGGGAAAAAATATGTGAAAAATCCGCAACGTGTGCACACAGCCTTACAGTTTTGCTAAGACCTTTGGCAGCTCCTTTATTTCCCTATGGAAATAACATTGCAAGGACCTTTGAGACCATGACTTGTATATGTCCATCCATGATTTTTTCTTTTGGGGGGGAAAAAAAAAAAATCACTTATGAAGGCGCAACACCTTTACTATAAATCATGTCTGTCTCCATGCGGCTATAGAGTTGTAGGTAACCTTAGATAACATCTAGAAAATTAATTAATGAAAAGATGTATTAATTTGAAACTGACCGTTGCTTGCTGGCATATGTATCATAGAGCAGGGGTCCCCGATCTGTGGCTCGCGGGCCCAAATTGTGTTGCTCGTGATCCTTTGTCAACTTGGTGTATTAGGACCAGGTCTAGCAAACAGCCAAGAGGAGAAGGTCTCCAGATAGTGACTTTTCTGTGTAATGATAATGACGCACAGAGCAGATCTGAGTGTGCACACACTGACCCATGGGGGTGGAGAGATAAATATGGTGAGCTGGAAATAGGATGATGCTGGGAGTGCTTGAAGCTGGATACGTGTGGTGGAAGTGCTTGATGCAGGAATACCAAATGGGGCTAATATAAGTATGCTACTTATAAGACAGGGCAGAAAAGGGCATCAGTGATTTCTGTAGGGGAAGCTTTGGCTGTCATACAGGAAATGGGGGGCTCTGGGTGTCACTACTCGCAGGGCTCTGGATGTGTCCAACCATCTGTCAGAGCTGAATGTGGCTCCTTGGTTAAGAAAGGTTGGGGACCACCAATTTGGAGGAGGATTACTCCTGCATCAAAGTGGTAGAGATCATTTCTGCAGCTCTTGCTTACTTTTATTGAACTTTATACAAGTGCAAGTCTGCACATTGCGATCATCACTGCAATTAGTAGTGAAGACATGGAAGCAGGCTCGAGTCTTTGTAAGAATAATCAATAGGACGATTGCATACAGATACTACACATGAAGCATTTACTTTAATTCTCCGGCACAACAAGTTTACAAAACTCATGTCCTCCTTTGTGGAAGAAGGCCCTTCAGACCCCTCTGTAGTCCTAGACCTAGGGGTGACTCCTACCTCAGAGCACCTATAGTTCTGTTCCTGGGCAACACAAATAATTAGAACAGAGGGTGAAGATTCCCCCTTGGAGGATGCGCTTTGTAGTTTCACCTGATAAGTTTGCCTAAATGAATAGTGTACTTTCTGACAATTTGATATCGTTTGATATGATACACCGAATCTGCAAATCATATGCAAAAATGTTCTCCCTCCCAAAAAGTTACTTCAAAGTGCTAGCCATTATATGTTTCTTTTCTGTCGACTGCCTGTTAAGTGTAATCCATCTCAGCAGGAGACAGATACGGTACAATACAGGAAGCAGATCTCCATTTGTTTGCTACTACTTTTGCCCGTCAAGCTGCAGAAAAACCTAACAGAGGCAAGATTTCAGTTTGTTGCATTCCTGTTCATACCGATAAGGCTACGTTCACATTTGCGTTACTGGGCGCAGCATTGTCGACGCATACCGACGCATGCGTCATGTGCTCCTATCTTTAACATGGGGGGCGCATGGACATGCGCCGGTATGCGTTATTCTGCGTTTTACGACGCATGCGTCATATAGACCCACAAGACAGGGCGAAGAGGACGCTACTTGTAGCGTTTTCCCTGCGCCGAAAAGTCTTGATCAATAGGGTCTTATGACAACGCATGCATCGCAAAACGCAGCGTTGTGTATTTGCGTTGTTGGTTGCGTTGCGTCGCCGACGCTGCGCCCAACAACGCAAATGTGAACGTAGCCTAAGGAAAAGGAAGTTCCTGCCCTTATAGTGCTGGTAGAATGCTAATGTAGAATTGTTCACTTGAAAATTACGAGAACAAGGGCAGTACTTTAACATATTATATTGGTATGTGTAGTCTAGTTTAGCCCATGCTTGTCTAGAAGAACAGTTACATTTGCATCTTTAATATAGGACCCATACCAGTGTTCTTATTTTCTTTATAACCTAAGTATCAAAACAACATTCGTATAATCTATAGTTCCATATTACATTTTTTTTTCTAGAGTGCACATCTTTTGGGTGCCATCAATATTTGTCAATTCAGTGATGGCCTACTGGTACCATGGAGGGCAGCAATTGCTATAAGGCTGCTTTCTCAAAGCCATAGGTTCAACCTGCAGTGCTTATCCAAGCATCTTACCAAGATTAAAGATCGGAAGCATAAGCCTGCTGGGTTTCCCAAAATGCTTTGCAAGCATCATTGATAATTTAGTCCACAAGAGCCCACATTACCCATCTGTGATTAATACAAACAGTAATGACTGCACCTGCTCGAGTAGCGATTCATACTCAATCCAGCGCAATCACGGCCTATGCATATTTTATAAATGTGGCAAACCTATGTATTTTCCCGAAGCATAATGCTCCCAAGTCCATAAAATTTTGACTTCAGAGATGCACATAGCACATTCAAAGGGGTTTACAAAAACAGCGCTCTTGTTTCATTAATGATTTATAAGGCGGCTCAGGTTATTTTGGAACTCACGCTGGGTTTTTTCTCTTAGGGCGAAGTTGTGCCTTATAAAACATACGGGATCATGTTGCATATTAATTGCACAATTACAGCACAAGTTTGACAGTAAAATCCTTCAACTATTTGCTACTTTTTCGTCTCCTAACTATTAAACTCGTGAATCGTCTGCAACGGTAAGAAAACAAAAACATTAAATGGCCGAGTGCTTTCTGCCGTTTAACGCCTCCTTTGGTATATAAGAAGCACATTTAAAGGCGAGACATTTATCTGAAGTCATAAATACATAGAATTAAGGCATGAACCTGAAATACCAGGTAGATTAATTATCGCACTCTCTCAGCATCCTTCCACCCAATTAGTGAGGCAGAGAGTCTGTCCTTTAATATTTAAATGGAAATATCCAGCACCGCCGTGAACATACTTTACAAATTGTAAATGGGTAATTGGATGTCAGTCCAGCTGCAAGAATATCGAAAGATAGATTGAGGATCTTTTCAAGTCATTAGCCAAGTGGTGAAAATAAATAAAACAAGTGAAGAATTTCCTTCTCCATAATGTCATCACTTGTTATTGCCATGCTGCTCAAAACTCAAAGAGCGGAAAAAGCTTTAGCGCACCAAGCTTCACAAGGAAACTAGTTTTTATGTCAATGGTCAAATGCAGCAAAGTGCACAAAATTGGACTGGAAATGGTGACACTAACAAAACAACTTTGTGTTGTCATTGAAGAAAAGATTACAAATAGTAGCCCTGTAATGGCATGATTAAGTGACCTGGGTTTGGGGGTTAACTGATGTTAGGGTTTTTTTTGGCTTCGGGGACAAGAACTTACTAACAAACTACCGTACCTGTTCTGCCTATGATGAGGTGTTCTGGCTAAGGCTTCGGCAACATTTGACCGCACGTCAACAGATCATCTCTTTCATTTCCTATGTGCTCTGTGGACGGTGTGTCAGTGTCAACGTCATGTTTACTGACAGCTGGCTCCCCACAGTTAGGCAGCAGGGAGTCAGTTGTTCATCAGGGACACCTTGTTGACAGAGTAGAACTAAAGGGAAGCTGCTCTTTTGACATGACGTCATTGGAAGCAGCAGAATCACCGGCAGTAGTGGTTCATGTCCACTCTGAGCCAGAAGAGACTGGTGCAGAACACGAAAGGATCTTTCAAATTCAAAGCAAATCGGAGGCAAAATCCTGAGGGGTCTTTTTTTTACTTACTGTAAGGTTTCAGTCCTAGTTCCTCTTTTTCCATACACAGAAACAATTTGACAAACTATCAGCAGATTTGTCAGTCACTACCATTTCTACACTGATGACACTCAATAATAGACAAATTTATACAAAACACCAGTGACTGACTATCCACTATTTCAATTAACAGGTCCTCTTGATCTGAAACCCTCTTGATCTGAAACCGAATATTTCCAAAACTGTACAGTTCATATTCCCTCCCTCTACTTACCCATCTAAGCCTGATGGTTCAATTTCTGCGTCTGATGCTACTGTAACTTACAGGCAGCATGCCCACTATTTTAAGATTATATTTGACAGTTTATTCTTCCTTACTTATATGCAATCACTCAGTCATGTCACCTGCACCATGAAAACAATCTCCAAAATTTGTCTTCTTACCATTAAAATGGCAAAATCTTTTACGGTCGCTCTGATTCATTCCAGTCTTGACCACTACAACTCAATACTAAATTTGTCTTCCTCCACTCCCCTCTTTAATCTATCCTGAATTCAGAAGCCAGGCCCATACGTGTATCCAGCCACTACACCGATGCCCTCACCCTGCACCAGTCATTGCACTGGTTTCCTATTCACTTCAAGCTTATCACTCATCCACAAAGCTCTCCACACTGCTGCACCCCTCTACATTGGCTCTCTGATCTCAATTCTGCTTATGAGCCACCATCCTCCATTATCTGAACCATACACCAACATATTTTTTTTTGTCTTGCATGAACTTTCTAGACCATACCACCTGAGACTACTAGATTAATTTCCAGTGTCTACAGTTTTAAGTGTGCTCTAAAAATACATCTTATCACATCACTTCACTAGCCTACCTATTCTCACATTTTGACTCAGAATCCAGTCCTTTCATATGTTTCCTACCTTGTAAATGCACTCAGAATCACTTTATATCTGTATATACACAAGGTATACAGATACTGACTGGTGTCCAGTTCATGCAGCTTTCCAGGTATATCCTTATTTTAAAAAATGGCTGGACAATACAAAACCCATTTTTTTATGTTTCACATCCCCCCTCCCCCCCATCTCCTCATAGATTGTAAATTGCAGCAAGGTCCACAATCCTCTTGTGTGATTGGTTACCCTATAATTTCTGATATTGTTTGTATATGTACATATTGAATTGTACAGCGTTGATGAAAAAGATTTGCTATATGAATAAAAATTATTGTATCGTGGATTCTATGTGTTTTTACAATTAATCCACAGCATAGTAGGCATACTGCAGATTAAAAAAAATATGTATTTTCAATTTTATATTTCCATGAGGACTTCTGAAAATAAAATACATATGTATTGCACTGTAAAAGGGTGACTTTTGTGCAAATTCTACAGAGCCACAGATCCACCATGTCTGTTGGGCCAGAACAAGGTATTTTGGCGCCCTTGGCAGATTAGGATCTCTTGTTGCACCCCCTTCCCCCCCACGTGCGGTGCCCGTCCACCCGCAGACACTGCAGTGCCCTCCCTCCTGCTAACAGGTCGGCTCACGAAAGACTCAGTGACTGATGAGCGATGAGGTCAGGAATCCATACAGAAGACTTCGGCATTCCCACAAAAATGATTTCACATGCTACGTCTTGGAAAAACGCACCGCAGGTCAGTTCATGCAGCATAAAAAAAGAAGCAAAAAAGAAGCACAGTGGGCATGAGATTGCAGCGTTTTGGATTCTGTGAAAATACGCTGCATCCAGAACGCTAGTGACTGAGCAATTGTATGTACCCTTAGGGTGCTTTCACATTGCGTCTAGGGTCCATTCGTTGGCCCTGTCGGGGCTTACTTGCAAACCACCAGCAAAACGGGATTTGGACGTATGTGCCGATGGGGCAATAGACTGCAATGATGCAAACGTGTGTTTTGTCTTACATCACTTTTAGGAGTGTACGGTCACCTACAGGAGGCGGACACTCAGACGTAGTAGACTGCATCTGAGTATATGCTATGCCTCCTATAGGTGTACACTCCCGAAGAGGATGCATGGCAGAGCACACATTTGCTGTCATCATTGCAGTCTATTGCCCCATCAGCAAATAAGTCCAAACCTAGTTCTGCGGGGGGTTCGAACATAAGCCCAGATGGGGCCACCGAACGTGACCCTAGACGCAGTGTGAAAGTACCCTTATGGTCTATCAATTCGTGGATTGGCAGTGGCTGCACTGCAATGGAAAGAAAGGTGATTGATGACGCTGAAACAGACTTGAAAAAAATAGTATACAGAATAGATCATCAGTCAGTGGTGCAGCACTGCTGCCTAATGCTAAGGAAAAGCAGCACCATTAACTGCACTAGGGCAGCATTAATTCTGAGTGACACCTCCCGGGTGTCTGCAGCTGCCGCTGGCCTGGTGCCCATGGTTTCTACTGACTAAACCTTTGTGTAGAGTAGTCAGTGTTGGAAACCGTCAGTATGTTGGTTTAGTAATGTATTAATCTACACCAGCACGCACTGTCACTCAGTGCTGGGACCTTATTAACCTGATGCGCTCATCAGCGCTGTCATCATAACTGCTGAACATCAATATTGAATACTTCGTTATATCAAAGGAAAAAAACCTGAATGAATCTTCAACACCAGCAGCAGTGTCACGCTGTCAGCTGGCTACTTTTTAACCTGTTGTGCTCATCAGAGCTCCTGTCATCACTCATCAGAGCTGCCATCAGAGCTCCAGTCATTACTCATCAAAGCTGTCACCTGTGCTGTCATCACTCATCAGAGCTGTCATCACTGAGGACAGATCTGATGACAGCTCTGGTGAGTGATGACTGCATGCTGATGACTCATCAGCGCTGTCATCAGCAATGTCATGAGCACTGCTGCTACGTTCAGTCTTGTAATATGTGGGGCATCAATGACCTTTGCATGTTTGTTTGACTTTAAACCCCTTTCTGACGTTGACCGTAATAGTACACCCATATCAGAATCCCTCCCTTTGATGTGGGCTCCAGCGCTGAGCCCACATCTTAACTGGCACATGCCAGCGGTTTTGAACAGCTGACATGTGCCTCTAACAGCCACGGGTGGAATTGCGATCTACCCGCAACTTAACCCGATAAATGCCACTGTTAATCTCTGACAGCCGCTTCTGTAAAACACGCCGGAAATCCCACCCATCGGTGACCCCATCACATTATCGTTGGTAACCGATGGGTTGGCATGACAACTAGAGGTCTCCAGCAAACCTCTATGGTTGTCACTGCCGGATTACTAGGAGCGCCACCCTCGCCTCTATGTAAGAGCCGATCAAAGTACTGCAGCTTCTAGTCTCCCATGGAGACTATTGAAGCATGCAAAAAGAAAAAATTTTTTTTGCTGTCTATGAACTCGTATTTACCTGGAAAATCATAATGGCAGGTCAGTTTGAGACTTTAGTTAACATGGTAAAAACACAAAAACCCAAAACACAACTGTGGAATTAAACCTTTCTTTTTTTGCATTTTCACCGCACTTGGAATTTTTTTTCCACTTTCCAATAATGTCATTCAAAAGTACAACTCGTTCCCCAAAAAACAAGCCCTCACATGGCCATTTTGACCAAAAATAGGGATTTTTGTGTTACTCACCGTAAAATCCTTTTCTCCGAGACGTTCATTGGGGGACACAGGACTGTGGGTGTATGCTACTACCGCCAGGAGGCTGACACTAAGTAAACAAAAAAAGGTTTAGCTCCTCCTCCGTCATATACACCCTGACACTGGCCGAAGGCGAACCCAGTTTGGTGCAAAAAGCACCTCACCTCACAGAGACGATTACTCTGGGCATGTGGAAAAGCGGACCAACAGGCTACACATGCGGTATATAAAACCGTGTGAGACTTGATCTTTCTAGACATGGTGACCCTGCTGATACTATAAACAGCGTTTTAGATAGGCTTCAGGAAACAGATATGGCAGCTGTCAGGCTGTGGGGAGTAGCACTTACCCCAGTCCTGTGTCCCCGTTTGTCCTGTGGAACCTCACAGGGCGACGCAATCGCGCTGTTCCTTTAAAAAGGAGTGCTTCCTTGGTGGGTGATCCCGCCGGAAATGGCGGCTTTTTCAGCCCGCGGCCTATGGGGATCGGACCTAAATATTTCCCCCACGTTCACTGCAGGGTTGCGGGAGGCGGGGCCTACAGCCGATGACGCGGCCGTAAGGGGCAGGGCTTCTGCCCGCGGCCTAACACGGCGGAAGCCGGGCCTATATTTTTCTCCCCCCAGCGTTCCCACAGGGAGAGGGAGGCGGGATCCGCCGGCTGATGACGTGACCGGAAGGGGCGGGACTTCCACGGGCGGCCTGACTCGGCAGACGCTGGGAGCAAAATTTACCTGGGACCTGCACGAGGATGAAGGGGGCGATCAGGCGCCGGGATCCCCGCAGAGTGGCGCTGCCAACGGCAGAAAAAAATCCAGGGATGCGTTCTGCTGCAGGAACCCTCCCAGCCCCCCACCACGCGATGGAGCTTAAGGTCAGGGGGGCTATTTGAAAGGACGGTGCAGGCACACCAACTCCATCTTCCCTTCAGGGGATGAGGAGAGGGACCGTCCGCCTCCATCAACGCTGTCTGAGCATTGGTGATGCAGTGGAGGCCGCACGAACAGTCCATATGCACCTGTACAGCCTAAGGTTTCGTTACCTTAGGGTGGTCAGGGCAGAGTCCGGCAAGGGGTCCCACTTTGCGGGAGAGGATACGTGGAGGTGACACTCCACGTGCTCGCCCGTTGTTGGTTTGGGGAGATCGGACCCGTTTAAAAGGGTCTGTCACCCCTATCTCATTTCCAATGTGAAGAGGAAAAATATGGAGAGCAAGGAAACCAGACTTGTGCCTCCTTCAGACACTAAGCATAAACTGGGTTTGCCTTCGGCCAGTGTCAGGGTGTATACGACGGAGGAGGAGCTAAACCTTCTTTTATGTTTACTTAGTGTCAGCCTCCTGGTGGCAGTAGTATACACCCACAGTCCTGTGTCCCCCAATGAGGCGAAGGAGAAAATAAAGTTCTGGCTCTGGGAAGAAGGGGAGCAAAAAACAAAAACGCAAAAATGGAAAATGGCTCGGGGGTTAAAAAGGTTAAACCCGATATCCACAGCTGCCTACATACTGCGTCAGACTGGTGTACAAGAGCCCACCAGAAACATTGATTCTGGGGGCCCCATTATCTACAGGCAAATATTATTGGTCGGGGATAGAGGATAATATGTGGTTTGTAGTTTCTCTTTTATGTAATTTGAATCTATGCTTTAAAAAAAATAATAAAATGTGTGTATGCTGATGCTGGATGTTGCTTTTTAGCTGCATATATTGCATGAAGTGTACTGTGGCAAGCACAGTTACCAGTTCTCCTGCGGGCCAGTCTGAGCCTGCCTGCAGAGTAGTATGGTGCAGGATAAATCCTCTACAAGTCAAATTCATTTATGAACCTTTATGGCACATCCTACCATGTATAAACATTTTTTTTTTAAAAAAGGTTGGTTTTCCAAACACAACCCTTGTATATACCCTGCTAAGTTACATGGATGTCTGAGGTGGCCCATCAGAGGTGAATCACAATAACCCCACTTTACAATTATCTTTGGGATATTGCAGATGGTCTTACATTGTATTATCACATGTGGGCTAATCTTGCCCACTAACACATGGGCTGGTTGGATTTTCTAAAGTTCGAGCCATTCTGCTGTCTCAATGGAAAGGAGCTGTCATACAACCCAAGTATAAGTCTCCTTAATAGAGTATGAAACCAATACAGTAAAAGGTAGGGGTTACTTAGGGTTCTTACAAGTAGATTTTTAGACCATAGTCCAACACTACTTACTATTTTCCTCTCATAAAAGGTACCGCTGCTGTAGGTTGTAGCCAGAGTAGATGCGCACTCTTCCAAGTACCATGGTTTGTATCCATTTTCAGTAGTGCTGCTAATGGAGATTGTAAAGATGCTGTTGGTATATCCATCACAGGAGCAGTAGTCTCCTTCACGACCACCATTCCCAGAGGCCCAGACAAAGATGGAGCCCAATCCTTTACGACCCTATAAGCAAAATCATTATTTCAGTTAAAGGAACCACTAAATGGACAGATATTCAACAAGATGTGATAGATTCATTTTTCTCATTGCCCTGTATGAATATGTGAAGATTTTGTCATTAATATTAGCTGATGCTTTAAAAGAAGAAAAAAAAAGAAAAAAGACTTTCACAATCCTGTCAACGCCATTCTGTCTGAGCTACGTCCCGGAAGAGCGAATAAAGGATGGTCGGATGGAGCAAGAGTTTAGATGTGGCTCAATGCCAGGGTTCTCCTGAGCAATCGGGATAAATACTAGTCCAGTACAGCTGCAGATTCATTCTCCATTGAGGATTGACAACTTGGGACCCTGATGGCTTACCTAAAACCTAAACTAATGGCTGGCCTGATGCATTATCAAATCGCAACAGTATGTGACACGCGTGTCAGCTGTTCACGCCCTTACCATATGGGCTCATGTAATGGAAAATGTTTTATTAAGTCATGCCATAACTAGAAAAACCATTAGTCATGTATTTCCCTGTGCACCAACAGAATATAATTGCTGCTCAATGCTGACTAGATGGTGTAAGCTCTAAACAAGGAACACAAAAGGCAGTATTAACCCTAAAACACCTATAGAAAGCTAGAAAACAATTTATAGAAAAAAAATTGGTACACGCAATAGACGGTACACTATAAGCCAGGTATTGCATTTTGAAGACTAGGTTATGACATGTCCATAGTGTCATGGCACAGAGCAACACTACAGCATTGAAAAACCTGAAGCAAGCATTGCAACTTTGGTCCGATTGTCACTGTGGTTATTCCTTGAAGACGCAGTTCTTAGAAGTGAGCCAAGAACTCCTTATGTAAGAAAACGCCACATGCGCCACAAAGATGTAACTGGTATAGTGTCTTTGAGCACTGCTAGGTTTCTTAACTTTTAAATAATTTTCAAATGTGTTTTTCTTAAGAGAACAGAAATAAAATGACAAGTGGGAAAAAAAAGTTGCACAATCTGATGTCATAAGTCAGGTAAAATTGATCTGTCAGCAACATAATATTCAAAATAAAATTATTACACCAGCTTGGCGGTTAGAAATGTCACTGAAGTCCAGGGCGCGAACTTCACTGGGGACAACATCTGCATGCAGTTTGTACATTCTCCCTGTTTTTGCATGCATTTCCTCCCACGCTTCAAAAACATCCTGAAGTGTGGGAGGAATTGGCTTCTATTGGAGCTGTCCCTTGTGTATTGCCCAAAATAGATAGGGAACATTTATGTTTAATTGGGGACAGGGTTGACAATCTCTGTAGAGCGCTGTGAAATATTCTTGTGTAATAAAACGAGAAAAATCTCGGAAAAAAATAATAATTTTTAGACCCACCTTAGAGAGGCCTCTGTACTCAAAAACAGAAAGATCATTAAAAAGATACTTTTAGTACTTTTTTTTTTAACCACTCAAAAAGGGAATTAAAATGTCTTCTGTGGGATAGGTGATACCTTTCACTAGAACAGCAGTCCTGAGCCCCTTGTTCACCACTGCATGAAAAAATTTGGAGAGCGTGGGAAGTGAGCAGGAACACTAACGCTCCAGTCAACATCTATAGAACAAAGACAGCAGAGTACATCGCTCACCTGTTCCATCATCCCTATAGACAATGGGGCACAGGGTGTACCATTTATATGCAGTTCTATACAACCAACTCCTCCCTATGATCATGCAGTGAGCAGGAACAAGGTGCTTGTGACTGCCAGTCTAGTGATTAGTGGATGGTGAATTGGTGGTTAGGGACCTCAATCAAACCTTTATTGCATTTCCCATGGATAGGGGCTAAATGTCCTTGGATACTGTTCACATAAGGATTGGGATGTTGCTTTATAATAGAAACATCAGTGCTTTCCTTGATCTGTCACACAAGTGGCATTAGCCATGCCCTACTGACTTCTAATGGAACCCACTGACTTCTACTGATGTTTCGTCAGTTTATCAAAAGTCAGAATCTGTGTTGTAGGCCCCTTAAAGTCTACAATTTACAACTGAACAGAACCAAAGAATTACCACAGCTTGAGGGCACAGGATTAAATGCTTCATGTACCAAAATCACATCACCTTCTTTATGCCATCTTCAAATGCTTTCCTGGCTAGAGGCCCAGGTCCATCCACAGTCTTGCCATCATCATCTGGCCCCCAACTTGCACTATAAATATCAATGTAGTCGGGTCGGATACCTAGAGACTTTGCTTCAACAACATCTGTAACATCCCCATCTAACATGCGGATTCCTGGAAAAACAAGAAGAGTTTCAGCTTTTGTGCGGTTACTTAGTGAAGCTATTAGTCAGGTCTTGATCTCGAGAGATGCAGAGTGACGTGGAGTGTGATATACAAACACTGGCGTACTGTAAAATGCATTATTTCCCAAATGTATAAATTTCCTGTAAGGAGTTTGATTTCTCACCTGTTAAGTTGTCTAATTAGCTCAACCATTTCTTTCTCACTTTTTCCATAAATGTGTAAGACCAACAATATTTCCACCATTTCAGTTTCCCTTGCTGGATTCAATTCAAGGATCAACATTTGTACTTGGTTTGCACTGTATGCCCTCATGTTTTAGTATGGTTTCAGGGTACTCTTGGTAAATTGTTTATGATGTGGGTTAAAACAAGAGACTAATTGGCTCCCGATGAAATTGCTGTGGTGCACAGGAGTTATTTTGAGATGGAAAATGGAGATTATGAGTCCACTTGTGGACAGAGCGATGTGAATAGTGCCAATCCAGCGATCTAGAATAGGTTTGCGTTCCTACGCATTAGGTGGACAGTTTGCCAATCAAGAAGCCGTAGAAAGAACTTTAATGACAAGATATTATTGTAAAAAAAATAAAATATATATATATATATATATATATATATATATATATCTATATATATATATATATATATATATATATAGATATATATATATATATATATATATATATATATATATATACTGTCCTAAAATTTTGTAACCAAGAATGTTCATTTAACAGTAGAGGACAACTCAACGACTGGGGTAATATACATTTTTTAAGGAGGGATTCTTAACAGCTACTTGCTATGGGAAACTGTTACGCAGAGTAATATACGGTACATGTTTTTCACAAAACTAAACATCAGGTTTTTCTAAATCAAATATCAAGCACTTTAACACCCCCAAAAACATCTATGTAGCTTAGCATTTGGTAGCTTTAGAATGGAGAAAAAAACATTTATTAAAGGACCAAAGTCGATAAATGGCTCTTGGCTTCAAGGTGGAATAAATACTTTTATGCTTGCAGCCCTTTCTCTCTGCCATAAACCTCTTGAACCATAAAGCCACTCGGTGTATTCTTTATTTCATAGTCCCACTGTTATAGTTTCCATTAAAAAAAATATATATCAAGTTGTGCATCCTTAAGTTGAGTGACATACTATGTTTGATAAAATGGAGAACAAAAGTTTTGGCCACAAATTCCCCGGAACTCCTTTTCTTTTGAACGCTCGTAATGGAAATCCACTCTTCATGCGTTGTTCCATCTTCAAATGTGAAAACGCACAGCGGCAGTGTAAAGGATATTCTACTCACAAAGTAGCTTTAGAGGGTAATGGACCTTCTTGTGAAAAGTGGCAAGCAGCCGTAGGTCAGGCAATGCTCTCTGGGAAAAGGACATGAAAATGAGCTTTCCTCCAAGAAAATAGTTGCTTTCTAGTACTACCCTTGTCAAATCTTTAGCCAAAACAGTCTTCAAAACAACAACAACAACAAAAAACAGACTAAATATCTCCAGACAGCTGTAATGGTGCTCATGCCTATTAGTATAGAGATACTGGTTGACTAGGTAGAAGACCATTGAAGAGATTAGGGTACCATGTCTCCCTATGGCAAAATCAAAGCTGGCTGCACTGAAAGGGAACCTGCCATGTCATTTGTATCATCTAAAGTGTCCCCAGTGTGTGGTCAGTGATGCAATGTGCATCACCAACACGTTTTTTTTCACTAAAATTGCCACTGTAATAATTAGCAAAAAGTCCTTTATATAGTTATATCTTACCTGCTCATTTAGTCATAGGGGTGTGCTTCATTGCGATCAGTTAGGACGGTTGCCACCCACGCAATTAGAATTAGGTTTCCAGGTTTGCGCCAACGTCACTTGAAGTCTCGCGCTTGCGCAATTTGTATTGGGGAGCAGCGCTTGCGCAGTTTGTATAGGCAAGTCACACCACCCCAAAATCTAAATACATCCTACAAGTTGGCAAGCAAAACCAAGTCCTTATACAGGAGTAGGAGCCTAAATATATAGTCATAGGTCCCAGAAAACTGTGACAAAACTGTCTTTTACAAGGTTCTGAAATTTTTCATTAAACCCACTAAAATATATAAAAATATAACTTTTGGTATTTATGCAATTGCTGAAGAATCATATTGGAAAGACATTTTTGCAAAGCAATGAACAATAAAATCAAAACCCAGAAAACTATGTTGAAAACTTTTTCTTCAATGTTTCACCCTTCTCGGAATTTCTTTCCCATTTATCCCCTATATTGTATGGTAAAATAAATGGGGTCATTCAAAACAACTTGTCCCATATAAAACAAGCCCTAATGTGATCAAGTTGAGGGAAAAATAAAAGTTATAACTGTTGAAAAAAGGAATGGAAAAAAAAATTAGATCATCTTGCCATGAAGTGGCAGAGGTATAGCGTGGGTTCACAAGATGGAGGGGGGAAGGCCTATGTGCCAAATAATATGGGGGCACAAACTTCCACCTGCCACTGCTTCCTCTGCCTGGCCTGCAGAACAGATTAGCATCGCACAGGAAATAAGATAAGTGTCATCGGCTGCTCTGCTTAGGCAACCACCAAGATGAAGTTCTCATTATGAAGTGAGCTTTGTCATACAAGTCTGTTAGAAGCCAACATGGACAATGTATGAATTAAAAGAGCACCGAACTTACAATCCATGAACTCTGGGGGCGCTTGTCACAAAGACCTTTTGGCTATATAAAGGACACCATCTGCAGAAAGATGAAAACCACTGCACTCACATTTGACCCTTGACACTGTTATCCATTCTGGACCTAAGAGTTTCTCCCTCAGAAGAGTGTCTGCAGTGGCAGCCATGTGCATGTTTATGGAGAACTCAAAAGACTGACATGATTGGATGGTTCTTTTATGTGGAAGTATTACAGGGATGGGCCATGTATGGGCCAATATAAAGGTTGACTGCAAATTAAGATTTTGGTTTTGGCTTTTATTCTAAGTCATGTGACAAGGCTAGTTAGAGCTTCGATATTGACTTTAGGATTGCTACTTCCTATAGATGGCACTAGAGTTCTAGTCCTCTTCCTCTCTGAAGAGACAAATATTTTCCAGAGGAGCATTGCAGCTTAAAAAAAAAGTCCTCATCTTGGCATGTCAGGCTTGACATGTCACTCTCCGCAAGGAAAAACGTTACCCATTGGATCACGGTCAGAAGCTTCTCACCCAGGCAAACCAGATCTTACACTTTGCACTGACTAGGGCAGTACCCCGAAACAGTGTCTGCAAATTGAGATTTTGGTTTTTCCTTTTATACCAAGCCATGTGAAGGCTCGTTAGAGACTCGATACTGACTTTTAGAATTGCTACTTCCTATAAATAGCACTAGAGATCTAGTCCTCTACCTCTAAGAGTCGATTTGATATAGTGTAAAGGTAGCAAACCAAGCTAGTTCGGCATCTTCCCACTTTCCATCCTCTACCGCCCTCTATTACCTTTCCCCTTTTATTGTAACCTTGTCCCTTAGTTAGGCTTCCCTTATGTATTTATTGTAAATGCCCCATTTGTAAAAAAAAAATCCTCATTTAAAAATCCAGGAGCTCTTGTTAATTCTGACACCTCAAAACTCAAGATTCTTCAAAGTCACTGCCTTTGCTAATAAACTCATCTCAAATGCTGTGCTCTACTTAGAGACCCATATCAAAAGGTTGCACCGTGCTCTCACAGCTCCCCAGAGATTCTCTCTTGTAATTTTGTGATGGGAGAGACAGACCTCATAAGATTAATGAAAATAAAAGGCAAAATATAATAAATGGCATAAACAAAGTTTCTTATTTTAATAGGCGCTTGTAATGTTTCCATCTAAAAAATTTATTGAACACCCAATAAGGAAATAATTCTAAAAAATACAATATGCACTCCGAAATATTGCTTGTATGTTTTCTCTTACCAATCTGAAGTGACACTGCATCTCAGAGTATTATGGCGTTTGGCAACCCATACTCAATTCTTTATTAATGTCAATCAGGATTTTCAAAGTGTTGGGTTAATGAATGTCCTTCAAATCTCCTGTCATAGCAAATGGCCGTTACTGACTACCAAATGCACTACAATGGGCAAACTTTCTAGCTTTTTTAATTTTTTATTTTTAACAGCTGAGCGCAACTATTTAGGAAAAATCTGTGCAACCCAATTTTAAAATAAAATAAAAAATAAATACATAACAGGTTTTTACCCTGCCTGATAAATCCTTAGAAAACATAAAAATGTATAGTTCTTCTGAAATAACACCTGTTATTTATGATAATCTATGTCCTTGAGCTCTCCTCCTATGATTCAGAAGTCCTGATGAAGTCTATTCAACTGTAGCTTAGCTACAAGCACTTCTCCAAGAAAAGTAGGTAATTATGGTCTCCATGATAAAGGTGGTCTATAAATAATAATAATCTTTATTTTTATATAGCACTAACATATTCCGCAGCGCTTTACAGTTTTGCACGGTTCCCTGAAAAATCCCCACAGGAAAATTGCCCACATGGAAATTTGCCAATTGCAGAATCACAAAGTTTCAGATCTATGATATTTGAGGTGCAAGGTGAGGATGTTCACATGATATGTGATCAACTTGTGATTTACAGTTGATCTAGGACAAAACTGCAAAAACGCTGAAGATCTGTGGTTTGTAGCGGTCTGCCATTATCAGCAATAGATAGATATAGTCTGCTCTCATCTCACGGATTCTGCCTTACTCCTCCTACCAGCCCAAAACAGCAGCACATGCAGAACCAGCAGCAGTGTGATCCAGAGGAGCCATCACTGCTATCAGGACTCACAAAAGTATCACTGTATTATCTGTGGAGTTACATGGGACTGCAGGTCACATCTAATACATCATCTCAGTGGGTGGCCACCAAAAGCAGGGTGCTGCTGGCAGAGATTGTTGGTCCTGGAAGCCCAGAAGGCACCGCAGAAAGGTGAGAATCTGTCAGAGGAGCGGAAGTGCCATAGCAGCTCCGCTCTCCCATTGATTTCAGTGGCAGTGAATCTGGCGCCTGCACTTCCTTCCCTGTCCACTTACGGCTACCAAGAGTAAGAGTGAACAAACCCCACCTAGTTATGTATCATACACATATACTGCAGGTGCAGGCAGGCATAGGATGGAGGAAAATGCAGAGTGGATTTGAGTAAGGGTCTCTAGGCCCACACACACCACTGACAACTCCTAAGAACAATCTGTACTCAGACTAGGGATGAGTGAACCGAACCTGTAGAACATTGGGAAGTAAACTGGGCCCAGAGACCTTTGATGAAATCCATTCTGTATTTCCTTTGCTGCCTGTGTTGTGCTGTATTGTATTTCAATGGAGCCCATGGAAGTCAAGGACAATCACCCGGTGGCTAATTATTTCCAGGTGTGCAATGATTGTTTAACCCCTTAATCCCATATGACGTACTATCCCGTCCAGGTGACCTGGGACTTAATTCCCAGTGACGGGATAGTACGTCATATGCGATCGGCCGCGCTCACGGGGGGAGCGCGGCCGATCGCGGCCAGGTGTCAGCTGCCTATCGCAGCTGACATCCGGCACTATGTGCCAGGAGCGGTCACGGACCGCTCCCGGCACATTAACCCCCGGCACACCGCGATCAAAGATGATCGCGGTGTGCCGGCGGTGCAGGGAAGCATCGCGCAGGGAGGGGGCTCCCTGCGGGCTTCCCTGAGACGATCGGTACACGGTGATGTACTCACCGTGTACCGAGCGTCTTCTCCCTGCAGTCCCCGGATCCAAAATGGCCGCGAGGCTGCATCCGGGTCCTGCAGGGAGCACTTCCGGGTCAGGATCAGGCTGAAGCTGCAGCTCTAATCCTGCCCGGCTGTATGTCAGATCACCGATCTGACAGAGTGCTGTGCACACTGTCAGATCGGTGATCTGTGATGTCCCCCCCGGGACAAAGTGAAAAAGTAAAAAAAAAAATTTCCACACGTGTAAAAAAAAAAAAAAAAAAAAAAAAAATCCTAAATAAAGAAAAAAAATATATATATTATTCCCATAAATACATTTCTTTATCTAAAAAAAAAAAAAAAAACAATAAAAGTACACATATTTAGTATCGCCGAGTCCGTAACGACCCACTAGTTACCCCCTTCAGTGAACACCGTAAGAAAAAAAAAAAAACCCGAGCCAAAAAACAACGCATTATTATCATAACGCTGAACAAAAAGTGGAATAACACGCGATCAAAAAGACGGATATAAATAACCATGGTACCGCTGAAAACGTCATCTTGTCCCGCAAAAAACGAGCCGCCATATAGCATCATAACCAAAGAAATAAAAAAGTTATAGTCCTCAGAATAAATCGATGCCTAAATAATTATTTTTTTCTATAAAATAGCTTTTATCGTATAAAAGCGCCAAAACATAAAAAAATGATATAAATGAGGTATCGCTGTAATCGTACTGACCCGAAGAATAAAACTGCTTCATCAATTTTACCAAACGCGGAACGGTATAAATGCCTCCCCCAAAAGAAATTCATGAATAGCTGGTTTTTGGTCATTCTGCCTCACAAAAAATCGGAATAAAAAGCGATCAAAAACTGTCACGTGTCCGAAAATGTTACCGATAAAAACGTCAACTCGTCCCGCAAAAAACAAGACCTCACATGACTCTGTGGACCAAAATATGGAAAAATTATAGGTCTCAAAATGTGGAGACGAAAAAACTTTTTTGCTATAAAAAGCGTCTTTTAGTGTGTGACGGCTGCCAATCATAAAAATCCGATATAAAAAACGCTATAAAAGTAAATCAAACCCCCCTTCATCACCCCCTTAGTTAGGCTAGGTTCACATTGCGTTAATGGGTTAACGCTAACGGACAGCGTTGCACGGCGAAAATGTCACAATTAACGCCGTGCAACGGGTCCGTTAGCACACCCATTGACAGCAATGTGATTTTCGGGTGTAGCGCATCGCTAGAGCGTGCCTTTTTCGGCTCGCGCTAGCAAGGTGCCGTTATTATCATAACGCTGAACAAAAAGTGGAATAACACGCAATCAAAAAGACGGATATAAATAACTATGGTACCGCTGAAAACGTCATCTTGTCCCGCAAAAAACGAGCCGCCATATAGCATCATAACCAAAAAAATAAAAGTTATAGTCCTCAGAATAAATCGATGCCTAAATAATTATTTTTTTCTATAAAATAGCTTTTATCGTATAAAAGCGCCAAAACATAAAAAAAATATAGTTCTTACCGATAACGGTATTTCTCTGAGCCCATGACGGCACCACGGAGAGAGGGGATCCGCCCACCAAGGACAGGAAACCTACGGATAAAAAGGCGGTACCACTCTCCTGCATCAGTTGTTTTACATAGAGAACGATGGGAGACTACTAAACATTTGTTAATTTTAACTGTTTATCATAACTAGATACCGCGTGACATTAAAACTATGAGTAGACTATGGCACTATTTTGATGTGAGCACCCACAAGTGAAGGGAGGGAATGTACGGGTGCCATGGGCTCAGAGAAATACCGTTATCGGTAAGAACTATATTTTTCTCTGATCGCCCATGACGGCACCACGGAGAGAATTGCATAGATAGTACATTCAGGGAGGGACCACCGCCTCCAGAACCCTTTTACCAAAAGTAAGGTCTGAAGAGGAGATTAGGTCCAATCTATAGTGCCTATAGAATGTGGATGGTGAGGACCAGGTAGCAGCTCTACATATCTGGTCAATGGAAGCTCCAGCCTTCTCCGCCCAGGAAGTCGCTACTGCCCTTGTTGAGTGAGCCTTAACCTCCCCGGGAATGGACATCCCACTTGCCGAGTATGAGAGACTGATGGCGTCCGTGATCCATCTTGCTATGGTGGCTTTAGATGCTTTTTTCCCCCTTCCGGGGACCCTGGAAACACACAAACAGAGAGGAATCCTCCCTACTCTCTCTAGTGACTTCTAGGTAATGTAAGAGACATCTTCTTACATCTAGTGTATGTAGTGTTTGTTCCTCATTTTTAGGATTGGGACAGAAGGAGGGGAGAGATATCTCTTGAGACCTGTGAAATTTTGAAGCCACTTTCGGGAGATATGCTGGGTCTGTTTTTAAAATGACCCTATCCTCTAGAAATTGTGTGTAAGGAGGGTTAACTGAGAGCCTGTAAATCGCTAACCCTACGGGCAGAAGTAAGGGCGACTAATAAAGCTGTTTTGAGAGATAGGTTTTTTATTGTAGATTCGTGTAATGGTTCGAATGGCGGACTACTCAGGGCTTTAAGGACCAAGTTTAAGTCCCATTGAGGAACAACTTTTACTGGAAGAGGCCTTGATCTTCCTGCCGCCCTGATGAATCTAGAGACCCACCTATTTGAAGCCAAGTCAAAGTTAAATAGAGCTCCCAATGCCGCCACATGAACTTTTAGGGTGCTAGTGGCTAAACCCATCTCCAACCCATTTTGTAGGAATTCTAGTATGGAAGCAAGAGGAATTTCTTTCCCTATTTTTTCACCTGAAGAAGACAGAAATTTTTTCCATACTTTGCCGTATTGCTTTGTTGTAACCGGCTTCCTACTTTGTAACAGAGTTGAGATTAACCCTGGAGAGAACCCCCTGCTTTCTAATAATTTCCTTTCAAAAGCCAAGCTGTCAAGTGCAAGTTCTTGACTCGAGGGTGACAGACTGGGCCCTGCGACAATAGATCCTGGCGGTCTGGCAATACCCAAGGGTCGGATATTAACATCTTCCTCATCCATGAGAACCAAGGTCTCTTCGGCCAGAACGGGGCAATTAAGATGACCAGCGCCCCGTCCTCCCGAATCTTCCTCAGCACTGCTGGAATCAGAATAAGAGGAGGGAAGGCATAGACCAGATGGTGACCCCAAGATATCAGGAAAGCGTCCACAGCTACTGGGTTCCCCAGGGGAGATAGGGAGCAGAAGGAGGTTACTTTTTTGTTTAGATGACTCGCAAAGAGATCTATTTTGGGAACACCCCATCTTTCTGTGATCTGGGTGAATATCACCTGATTTAGTTCCCATTCCCCCTGTTTTAGGCTGGACCGGCTGAGGAAGTCTGCTTTGTAGTTGTCTACTTCCCTTATGTGTAGGCTTGTTAGGGATAAGAGGTTGCTCTCGGCTATTTGCAGGATTGATTTGGTCACTTCCATTAGATTTTTGGAACGGGTACCCCCCTGGTGATTTAGGTAAGATACTACCACCCGATTGTCCGACATTACTCTTACATGGTGAGAGTGAAGGACCCCCAAGAATTCCTGAAGGGCATATTTTACTGCAAGGAGCTCCTTCATGTTGGAGGATTTGTTTACTGTAGATGGAGACCAAATGCCCTGGGTTACAAGGTCGCCCAGATGAGCCCCCCACCCTGAAGGGCTTGCGTCCGTAGTCAGGACTTTCAAGATCTGAATTACCCATGGGACTCCCTGGGAAAGATTTTCTTGCGATTTCCACCATGTCAGAGAGTGACTGGTGCAAGGAGATAGAGTTAACTGCCCGTCTAAATGCCCTCCTAGATGGATTTGCTCCGACAATATCTGCCATTGAAGATCTCTTGAATGTAATTGGGCTCACTGGACTGCGGGGATGCAAGAGGTCATAGAGCCTAAGAGGGACATGGCCTGACGGAGTGTTATGGAGGGGAGAGATTAGGTTCTCGATACTAAACTTTTTAGTTTTTGTATCTTGTTCTCCGGGAGCAGACATTCCATCTTTTTGGAGTCTAGAGTGAGACCCAAGTACTCCTGGACCTGAGAAGGCATTAGTCTGGATTTTTCTATGTTTATTAGCCAACCCAGATTCTTTAAGGAATGTATCACTATTGCCAGTTGATCCTCGCAATGTTGCGGGGAGGAGCCTATCACCAAGAAATCATCCAGATATGGAACGATTATGGTGTTGTCTTCTCGGAGGTGAGCCATTACCTCTGCTATCAGCTTTGTGAAAACCCTCGGGGCTATGGCAAGACCAAATGGTAGAGCTGAAAATTGGAAGTGATTTATGACTCCCCTGATGTGAACTGCCATCCTGAGGAATCTCTGGTGATCCTTGTGTATTGGGACGTGATAATATGCGTCCTTTAGGTCCAGGACCACCATGAAGCATTGGGGAAACAACATCTTGATAGATGATTTTATCGTTTCCATCTTGAATGCTTGAACTTCCAGGTAATCGTTTAGTTTTTTTAGATTGATAATGGTCCTGAAGGAACCATCTGGTTTCTTCCTCAGGAATAGAGGGGAATAGTACCCTTGCCCTCTTTCTTGAGGGGGAACCTCCAGGAGTACTCCCTTTTTTACTAACCCGATGACCTCGTTTTCCAGTGCCAGCTGTTCTTCTGCCGAAGATCTTATAGATGTCATCGTAAAAGAGGGACGGGGGCGTCTTTTGAATGTCAGCCTCAGACCTGATTCTATAATATTCAGAATCCATTGACTGGAGGTGATCTTTTTCCAGGCTGGGAGAAAGAGAGATAATCTCCCTCCCACCTGGGGCGAACCTTCATTGAGAAGGTTTCTTGTTATCGCTGGGGTTTTTGTTAAAGATGAACCCCTTGTTTTTGTTCCTCTTATCCTCCCACTTTCCCTGGCCTCTCCCAGGGTTCTTGCGGAAAAACCTCTTGTTCCGAAAGGGCTTCCGGTAAGAGGGGAGACCTAGAGAGGGAGAGGACTTTTTCTTGTCCCCTGCTTTTTCCAAGATGTCGTCTAATGTGGAACCGAACAAAAACTCTCCTTCGCAGGGGATAGTACACAGTTTTGTTTTTGTTTGCAGATCGCCAGGCCAATTCTTAAGCCAGAGGGCATGCCTGGCCGCATTGGCAAACACTGCTGACCTGGCAGCTAATCTGATAGAGTCAGCCGAGGCGTCAGCCAGAAAAGCCGCAGCTCCCCTTATTACAGGTAATGTCTTCAGCATCGGGTCTCGGGAAGTTTTCCCCTTTAATTGACCCTCTAGTTGATTTAACCAGATCATTAGGGAGCGGGATGTGCAAGCTGCTGCCACTGCCGGTTTCAGGCCTCCTCCCGCTGACTCCCAAGAGCCCTTGAGGAAGGCGTCCGCCTTCTTGTCCATAGGGTCTTTTAGGACCCCCATGTCCTCAAACGGGAGAGCGAATTTCTTTGATGCTTTAGCTATTGCTACATCTAATTTGGGGGCTTTTTCCCAAAAGGAGCAGGATTCATCCTCGAAGGGGTATTTCCTTTTTGGAGTTAGGAGAGTCTTTTTCGTGGGTTTTTTCCATTCCTTCTTAATTAACGCTGCAATTGCTTCATTAAGCGGGAAAGCTCTTCTCTTTTTTTGTTCTAAGCCCCCAAACATGATGTCTTGTGCTGACTTTTTAGGGTGGGAGTCTACTAATCCCATAGTACTCCTCACTGCCTTTATGAGGCCATCGGTGTCCTCTAGCGGGAAACAATTGTGACCTCCTGAGAAAGAAGTGGATGATGAAGATGAGGAGGAGGAGGAGGAGGAGGAGGATACTGAACTTGCACTATCGCTGTCAGATTTAGAGACTGGGGACGGGGACCTGTGTCTGGTCCTTCTCAGTTTTTTTCCCCTTTTTAGGGATCTAAAGGTGTCTTCCACCTGTTCTTTAATCAGGTTTTTAAGATCTGTTGCAAACCCGGGCAGGCTTTCGGATACAGTCTGCTGTATGCAGGAATTACATAGCTGCTTCTCCCATGCGGGTGGAAGATCCTCTTTACAGATGGCACAGATTTTGTGCTTTGTTTTACCTACGCTTTTCCTCCCCTAAAAAGAGACAAATAATAATCTTACTGTCTCTAACTTTCACGAAGATCAACTTACCACCTCCAGGACCCATAAATACCGGTTGGGGATTCTCTGCCTCTGGCTTTTTCCCCGACGCCGTGCTGGACTCCTTGCTGTGTTGAGACCTTTGGCGTTCTTTGCTGGTGTCCTGGTGACCTTTCTGCTGTCGCCTCTTTTGCTGCTGCTGCTGCGGCGATGCTATAGGTGGAGGTGATTCAGGCAAGGGAGATGCCGGGTCGCTCATACTGCTGCTGGTCTGCTGTCACAGCCAATAACGCGTGCTGCGCTGTTGCTGCGACAACTAGTAGCTCCTAAGGCTCTTGCCGATATACTGCAGAGCCACTGGGAGGAAGTAGATTCTCCCTTTTAAAGCTCCCGCCGCTTTTTTTTTTTTTTCGGCGCCTGCGCAGTAGCGCTTAGCCGACGGCGAGGAGCGTTGAACGCCGGCGCTTGCGCAGTAGCGCTCAGCCGACGGCGAGGAGCGTTGAACGCCGGCGCCTGCGCAGACGCTTCTGCGGCGCCTTTGGAACGCACAAGCGTCAGATCGGCGTCGCCTGCGCAGCGACGTCCAGACAACGGCGAGGAGCGCCGAACGCCGACGCCTGCGCAGTCGGGTTCCTCCAGCGTCTCGCGAGACCAGCTTAACTCCGGGCATGCGCCGGACTCTCAAGATGGCCGCCCAGAGTGCAGATATGGCGCTGCTGACCGGCACCCCCGGTCCTATGCAGACCCTACCGCACGGCTCTGCATGCCCGATGGCAGTGCAGTGTGCAGGCTGACGCGTGCTAGGGGAGGGCCGCGCCGCACCTCCCGCAACCACAGAGGGACCCCCTGGATGTTGCCGCTGCTGCATCTTACCTGGGGAGGTGACCGCGAACTCCTTGTCACCTCCCCCACTCACCCTAGAGGCCCACTAGCCCCCAGCGGTGGTGCTTCGGGTCACCACCCCAGCTGAGGCAGAGGGACCCCAGCTGCCTGAGTCGGACTGGTTGGCCCCGGAATTCCAACGTCGAACTGGTAAGTCCGTAGGTCTCCCATCAAGGACAGGAAACCAACTGATGCAGGAGAGTGGTACCGCCTTTTTATCCGTAGGTTTCCTGTCCTTGGTGGGCGGATCCCCTCTCTCCGTGGTGCCGTCATGGGCGATCAGAGAAAATGATATAAATGAGGTATCGCTGTAATCGTACTGACCCGAAGAATAAAACTGCTTCATCAATTTTACCAAACGCGGAACGGTATAAACGCCTCCCCCAAAAGAAATTCATGAATAGCTGGTTTTTGGTCATTCTGCCTCACAAAAAATCGGAATAAAAAGCGATCAAAAACTGTCACGTGTCCGAAAATGTTACCGATAAAAACGTCAACTCGTCCCACAAAAAACAAGACCTCACATGACACTGTGGACCAAACTATGGAAAAATTATAGGTCTCAAAATGTGGAGACGAAAAAACTTTTTTGCTATAAAAAGCGTCTTTTAGTGTGTGACGGCTGCCAATCATAAAAATCCGATATAAAAAACGCTATAAAAGTAAATCAAACCCCCCTTCATCACCCCCTTAGTTAGGCTAGGTTCACATTGCGTTAATGGGTTAACGCTAACGGACAGCGTTGCACGGCGAAAATGTCACAATTAACGCCGTGCAACGGCGAAAAATGATAAAATTTAAAAAAATGTATTTATTTCCATTTTCCTATTAGGGTTAGGGCTATGGATAGGGTTAGGGCTAGGGTTTGGATTACATTTACAGTTGGGACTAGGGTTGGGATTAGAATTAGGGGTGTGTCAGGGTTAGGGGTGTGGTTAGGGTTACCGTTGGGATTAGGGTTAGGGGTGTGTTTGGATTAGGGTTTCAGTTATAATTGGGAGGTTTCCACTGTTTAGGCACATCAGGGGCTCTCCAAACGCGACATGGCGTCCGATCTCAATTCCAGCCAATTCTGCATTGAAAAAGTAAAACAGTGCTCCTTCACTTCCGAGCTCTCCCGTGCGCCCAAACAGGGGTTTACCCCAACATATGGGGTATCATCGTACTCGAGACAAATTGGACAACAACTTTTTGGGTCCAAGTTCTCTTGTTATCCTTGGGAAAATAAAAATTTGGGGGGCTAAAAATCATTTTTGTGGGAAAAAAAAAAAGGATTTTTTATTTTCACGGCTCTGCGTTATAAACTGTAGTGAAACACTTAGGGGTTCAAAGTTCTCACAACACATCTAGATAAGTTCCTTGGGAGGTCTAGTTTCTAATATGGGGTCACTTGTGGGGGGTTTGTACTGTTTGGGTACATCAGGGGCTCTGCAAATGCAACGTGACTCCTGCAGACCAATCCATCTAAGTCTGCATTCCAAATGGCGCTCCTTCCCTTCCGAGCTCTGCCATGCGCCCAAACAGTGGTCCCCCCCCCCCACATATGGGGTATCAGCGTACTCAGGACAAATTGGACAACAACTTTTGGGGTCCAATTTATTATGTTACCCTTGTGAAAATACAAAATTGGGGGCTAAAAAATAATTTTTGCGAAAAAAAAAAATTATTTTAACAGCTCTGCGTTATAAACTGTAGTGAAACACTTGGGGGTTCAAAGCTCTCAAAACACATCTAGATAAGTTCCTTAGGGGGTCTAGTTTCCAAAATGGCATCACTTGTGGGGGGTTTTAATGTTTAGGCACATCAGGGGCTCTTCAAACCAACATGGCGTCCCATCTTAATTCCAGTCAATTTTGCATTGAAAAGTCAAATGGCGCTCCTTCCCTTCCGAGCTCTGCCATACGCCCAAACAATGGTTTACACCCATATATGGGGTATCAGCGTACTCAGGACAAATTGGACAACAATTTTTGAGGTCCAATTTCTTCTCTTACTCTTGGGAAAATAAAAAATTGGGGGCGAAAAGATCATTTTTGTGAAAAAATAAGATTTTTTATTTTTACGGCTCTGCATTATAAACTTCTGTGAAGCAATTGGTGGGTCAAAGTGGTCACCACACATCTAGATAAGTTCCTTAGGGTGTCTACTTTCCAAAATGGTGTCACTTGTGGGGGGTTTCAATGTTTAGGCACATGAGGGGCTCTCCAAACGCAACATGGCGTCCCATCTCAATTCCTGTCAATTTTGCATTGAAAAGTCAAATGGCGCTCCTTTCCTTCCGAGCTCTGCCATGCGCCCAAACAGTGGTTTACCCCCACATATGGGGTATCAGCGTACTCAGTACAGATTGTACAACAACGTTTGGCATCCATTTTATCCTGTTACCCTTGGTAAAATAAAACAAATTGGAGCTGAAATAAATTTTGTGTGAAAAAAAGTTAAATATTCATTTTTATTTAAACATTCCAAAAATTCCTGTGAAACCCCTGAAGGGTTAATAAACTTCTTGAATGTGGTTTTGAGCACCTTGAGGGGTGCAGTTTTTAGAATGGTGTCACACTTGGGTATTTTCTATCATATAGACCCCTCAAAATGACTTCAAATGAGATGTGGTCCCTAAAAAAAAAAAAATGGTGTTGTAAAAATGAGAAATTGCTGGTCAACTTTTAACCCTTATAACTCCCTAACAAAAAAAAATTTTGGTTCCAAAATTGTGCTGATGTAAAGTAGACATGTGGGAAATGTTACTTATTAAGTATTTTGCGTGACATATCTCTGTGATTTAAGGGCATAAAAATTTAAAGTTGGAAAATTGCGAAATTTTCTAAATTTTTGTCAAATTTCCGTTTTTTTCACAAATAAACGCAAGTTATATCGAATAAATGTTACCACTAAAATGAAGTACAATATGTCACGAGAAAACAGTGTCAGAATCGCCAAGATCCGTTGAAGCGTTCCAGAGTTATAACCTCATAAAGGGACAGTGGTCAGAATTGTAAAAATTGGCCCGGTCATTAACGTGCAAACCACCCTTGGGGCTTAAGGGGTTAATAAACTGAATTTATTGTTATTAGACCTCCTTAATAAATGGTTCTTAAAAAACTTGTGGGTAGTTTTCTGTGTGGGAAATTTTCAACGACATTCTCCTGTGCTGCAGAGCATCTTACCTATAATTCTTGATTATTCTCCTGCCCTGAAGAGCATCTCACATATGCATGCATACTATCCCCCTGTCCTGCAGAGCATTTAACCTATAAGATCTTTGCTATTCTCTGTCTTGCAGAGCATTTAACCTATACTGTAGATGTTTGCTATTCTCTGTCCTGCAGAGCACCTCACCTTTAACGCTGTACTATTCTCCTGCCCTGCAGAGCATCTCACGTATACCTGCATACTATCCCCCCGTTCTGCAGAGCACTTAACCTATAATTCAGTCTGTGGGCATTTTTCGCATATGATGTGAACATCCTCACCTTGCACCTCAAATATCATAGATCTGAGTGATGCTGCAATTGGCAATTTTTCTGTGGGCATTTTTCCTGGTCACCTAGTTGCTCACAAAGGTTATATTTACACATTTTTTAGGAGTATGTTTTTGGAGTAGATTAGCTAGTTATACTGAAAGACCGATCCCAAAAATATTGGAAAACTGTTTTGATTGAGCTTTCTAGCATTTCTCATGAGCAAGATGTTTCGAAATATGAATGGTGAAAAAAGCGCATGTCAGTTCTTTGAAGCGGATTATGATTGAATCTCTCCACACTAGGCACTGTCCAAACAAAATGCTGAAAGAAATGCTTCATAAAATAAACTCGCCCATTTTTGCTTCTTTCAACTCTCCACAACTCTTGAAGCCATTTCTGCTGAAAAATGTTTTTCAGAATGAAAAAAAAAAACCCTACGTGTGAACATTGGAACTCTTGAGGAGTTTTAGGCAATCAAGACGAAAATGTAGGCATAAGATCACAGATCAAAACGGAAAAGAATGTGTACATTGAATTTCACACATGTATGGTAAAATTATAAGATGGCATGAAGATTTTGCAGCATTCTTAGTTGAAAGACTCTTCCCTTTGTCGACTGGATTGGTTAGCTATAATTTTGCAGAAACATCTAAACACTTAGGCTATATTCACACTTTGCGGATTTTGCTGCGGATCCGCAGCGGATTTGACCGCTGCGGATCTGCAGCAGTTTCCCATGAGTTTACAGAACAATGTAAACCTATGGGAAACAAAAAACGCAGTGCACATGCTGCGGAAAAAACCGCACGGAAACGCTGCGGATTACATTCCGCAGCATGTCACTTCTTTTCTGCGGATTTTCACCTGCTCCAATAGAAAACTGCAGATGAAAATCCGCAGAAGAAACCGCAGTAAAAACAGCGATAAATCCGCAGTAAAAACCGCGACGGGTTTTCACTGCGGATTTTGGAATTCTGCTGTGGAAAAATCCGCAGTGGAATCTGCAAAGTGTGCACATAGCCTTAACATTCAAGGAGGACACGAACAGATGTCTGACAGTTTTTGCTCATCTTCCTAGCTTCATGTAGTCATCATCCATTGCGGCAATCTGAGTGTTGAGCACAATTCTAGCAAACACAAGAACTCAATTCAACAGGTTATCTGAACCATGGATACAGTTTTTGAGCACAGTGCCAGCAATTTAACTCAAGGACAGTATCAGCCTTCTATTTCAAACCTGAAAATACAATACATAATTCAGCCATGGTCCATCAGCCTGGACATTGGGTTTGTTCATCTGTAAAGGAGCACATTTATAGTATATAGAGTTCATTCACAGTGTAAGTCAGTAATAAGAGTGCATTGCACTGTGACCCAACAGTAAAACCGCACAGAGCCAGAAATTCTCTTCACATGGTTTCCCACTGACATTTAATACGCTGCAGAGATGAGATCTATTACGCACTGTTTAGTCAGAACAGACAAAGGCATTAAGAATACTTTTCATTCTTTGTATAGCAAAGGTAAGGAATATTACGGTATCTGAAGACAAACCACTGGCCAGTGTTAAATTAGAGCTCACCAAGGAATATGTCTTATGAGCAGTAACTTAATCTCTTGGTGATCAGTAGGTAAAACATTCTACGTCATTTGTATGGCATTTTTATTGGAGCATCTCCATCAGTACATTATCCCACAGATTTAGATAACCTTTGAGTGCAGCATTTTGGAAGCTCAACCTGCCCCCCTCAGTGGCCAACTTTTTGACAGCCCAAGCTGTCCCCACTCGTTGTCTAGCCCATTGGCAGCCCAAGCTGGCCTACCTTCAGCAGCCAGTGCTTTAGCGGCCCAAGCTGGCCTATCCTCAGCAGCCAGCACTTTAGCAGCCCAAGCTGGCCTACCATCAGCAGCCAGTGCTTCAGCGGCCCAAGCTGGCCTACCATCAGCAGCCAGTGCTTCAGCGGCCCAAGCTGGCCTATCCTCAGCAGCCAGCACTTTAGCGACTCAAGCTGGTCTACCTTCAGCAACCAGAGTTTAAGTGGCCCAAGCTGGCCTACCTTCAGCAGCCAGCGTTTTAGCGGTTCAAACTGGCCTACCCTCAGCAGCCAGCGCATAAGCGGCCCAAGCTGGCCTACCATCAGCAGCCAGTGCTTCAGCAGCCCAAGCTGGCCTACCATCAGCAGCCAGTGCTTCAGCGGCCCAAGCTGGCCTACCCTCAGCAACCAGTGCTTTAGGGTCCCAAAAGCTGGCCTACCCTCAGCAGCCAGTGCTTTAGCAGCCCAGGCTGCCCCCCCTTTCCCCCTCCCCCCCCCAGCAGCCAAAGCTGCCCCCCTTGGCGGCCAGCACTTTAGCAGCCCACTCACTGGGTGGCCAGCACTTTAGCAGCTTGAGCTGGCCTTCCCCCTTGGTGGCCAGCACTCCAGCCGCCCGAGCTGCCCTCCCCCCTGGGCAGCCAGCACTTTAGCAGCATGAGTGGGCCCCCCTTAGCAGCCAGCGCATCAGCAGCCCAAGTTGGACCCCCTTCGGCCACCAGAGCTTTCATAGCCCAAGCTGCTCCACTTGGCAGCCAGCACTTCAGTAGCCCAAGCTGGACCCCTGGCATCCAATGATTGTTTCCTTCTTAGAAAAAGGAAGCAATACAATCCCATACAGACTATGGTGCAAGGATCAAAGAATAGTAAAGGTTCAAATGGAACATGAGCCATTTCAATGCAGTTTCGGATTATTTATGCAGTTGCATAAAAATAGATCTTTTATTTATTTATTTTTTAAACAAGGATGGTAGCTTTGCTGCAATTAAGTAAATTGTAGCAAAGGAAGGGCAAAAATAATTTTGAAATATGCAACCTAAGGAAACATTCTGAATGAGGTCAGCACGAGGATTTAAATATCACTTGTCACAACACAAAGCGATATAATTACCTGAAAGTAATTTGCAGACTTTAGCACATCCTCTCTGCTGTGAATCACAAGTAAGGTAGCACATTTACGTGTTTAACACATTAAAGTACATAATCCGAGATAATTAAACCGATCACGTGAAACATGATCCACAACTTTATATTTCATTATTGATAAACTAACCTGCCAAATAAAAACATTTTTCCTATAGCTTTGTAAAAAAAACAACTTTGGGTTTACATAGTAAGAAATTGTAAGGTTGACAAAAAATAAATAAACTGTTTCCCAAGCTTATCCCATTCTCTTACCATGTTTATCTAGAGGATAATAGTTAATTTCATTGATTCTAGACAAAATAACAAATGAACAGCCTGTATTTTAGAATAAATCAGAGTAAATCCCTGAATCTATATCCATTCTCCAGTGACCATTATACAAAACGCAAAAGGTTCAGAGCCTTTCACATTTGGGAAGAGCTAAACTGCCGCATACAGAGAGACTGATATTGTTTTCATTAAATATAGTCACCAGGCACTTTGGGACAATCCCTAAAAATTCTGAGATGTACTGTGTGTAATTTATATACTGTGGCAGATCGGCTCAATCAGATGTACACAGAGGTAGACACGGGAAGACTCTCTTTAAGATGTGCAAAAAAGAGAAGATATAGATAGCACTCACCGGTCCTTAAAACTTCATGCTTTATTCAGATACTTAAAATATCATGGCTTGGAGAACAGGTTAACAGGATGTGCGAGCCAGTGCTGACGACGGCAGTTTTGCGCTGCACGGCACTTCAACGGCCGTCGTCAGCCTGTGCTTGACGCCGTCGGCCGGAGCAGGACTTGCGGGTTGCCGGACGCATGCGCCGCTTATGCCAATACCATTGGCCGCTTCACTACACGTGACCGGCCCCATGTGATGCTACATGACTCATAAAAGGTCCTTCTTGAGCTATGGCGGTGTCCCATTGAAAAAGCTACGTACTAAAGAGGCGAAACGTACGTTGGGGCGTCTGCAAGATCCAACCCGGTCCCACCAGCCACCCAGCTCTGTTACCTCATTATATATTTTCCTGGTAAGCGCTGCTCTAGTATATTGTGTTCATGTAAACCACTTGGTCGCTGCATCTGTATATTACATGGAGAGTTGGTGTATTGCCATTGAGTTATCTCCTACAGTTATGGGGGGCTAATGGTGCCGGGGATCGTCCATACATCCTTTTCTGGTTTTATATATAGATTATTGTACTGTTTGTTATGTGACAGATGTAATAATAAAGTATTTTGTTTTTAACCCGTTATACTCTGTTTTCCTCCTATTTTCACGACCTCTAATGACGTAGCGGTCTCGCGAGACCGCGACGTCATCGGGTCATTTTGCAATGCATTACTGGGAACGCTAGCTGCCGGGAGCATCGCAAGCATCGGTAACGCTTCGCGGGACGCCGGAAGGTAAGAATATTGTGATTTTTTTTTATTATTATTATTTTTAACATTATAGCTTGTTACTATTGATGCTGCATAGGCAGCATCAATAGCAAAAAGAGAGCGAGCGAGAGAGAATTTCCCCGACTGGAAATTCTTTCGCGCACGCTCAGTTTCAAAAGACGGACCCTGTCGCTGGACTCCTGCTTTTGACAGTCAGCGACGGATCCTGCGTCCATAGGCTTCCATTATAGCCAACGATGGGCAGCGCAGGATCCGTCACTGAGCGATTTTCCGATGTGCAGAAAAAACGTTCCTCTGAATGTTTTCTCCGCCCGTCGGACAGCAATTTTCCGACGGATCCAGTGCACGACGGATGAAACAGATGGCCATCCGTCACAATCCGCCGCTAATACAAGTCTATGAGAAAAAACAGGATCCAGCAGAAAAATTTGCTGGATCCTGTTTTTTCAAAAGTCAACGGATTTCGACGGGAGCTAAAAGACGGAAGTGTGAAAGAGGCCTAAGCTAACAGCTTGATTGAAATGCATCTCCCCTACATCACTTTGCCAGTGACTGTCACAATACATACACAATCAAAATGAAAATTATTCAATCGCCATTCTAAATTAGGTTTATTCAAATTTACAAAACTTTCTGCTATTTGTTCTAAAGGGAATCTTTTACCACATTACATTTGTTACCTATACATTAGAATAGGTGTTAAATGCACGATCACTGGAGGTGGAGCCACCAGAACCTCCAACATAAAAATGTGGTCCATATGTGAATAAAGCGGTACTATGCATGCATGAACAGCATTTGATTTGGCTACAGGACTGACAAATACTGCTCAGCCATCTCCATCAGTCCAATAGAAGTGAACAGAGCAATGGTTGCACACATGCATTACCGCCCCATTTACACAGAGAACTTTGGGAATCCCGTTGTCATAATAGGTAATAATAATAATTTTATTTATATAGCGCCAACATATTCCACAGCGCTTTACAAATTATAGAGGGAACTTGTACAGACAAAAGACATTACAGCATAACAGAAATCACAGTTCACAATAGATACCAAGAGGAGTGAGGGCCCTGTTCGCAAGCTTACAAACTATGAGGAAAAGGGGAGACATGAGAGGTGGATGGTAACAATTGCTTTAGTTATTCGGACCAGCCATAGTGTAAGGCTCGGATGTTCATGTAAAGCTGCATGAACCAGTTAACTGCCTAAGTATGTAACAGTACAGACACAGAGGGCTAATAACTGCATAAAGTGTATGAGAACATGTTGCGAGGAACCGGATTATGTTTTTTTTTTTTTTTAATGGGCCACACAGGGATAGTTAGGTTAATGCATTGAGGCGGTAGGCCAATCTGAACAAATGAGTTTTTAGGGCACGCTTAAAACTGTGGGGATTGGGGATTAATCGTATTAACCTAGGTAATGCATTCCAAAGAATCGGCGCAGCACGTGTAAAGTCTTGGAGACGGGAGTGGGAGGTTCTAATTATTGAGGATGCTAACCTGAAGTCATTAGCGGAACGGAGAGCATGGGTAGGGTGGTAGACTGAGACCAGAGAGGAGATGTAGGGTGGTGCTGAGCCATTGAGTGCTTTGTGGATGAGGGTAGTAGTTTTGTACTGGATTCTTGAGTGGATGGGTAACCATTTTAACGACTGGCACAAGGTAGAGGCATCGGTGTAACGGTTGGTGAGGAATATAATCCTGGCTGCAGCATTCAGGACAGATTGAAGCGGGGAGAGTTTGGCAAGAGGGAGGCAGATTAGTAGTTACAATAGTCCAGACAAGAATTAATAAGTGAAACAGTAAGAGTTTTTGCAGAGTTGAAATTAAGAAAATGACGAATTCTAGAAATGTTTTTGAGATGCAGAAAAGAAGAGCAAGCCAGTTATCGGATGTGGGGGGTGAATGAAAGCTCGGAATCAAGTATGACCCCAAGGCAGCGGGCATGTTGCTTTGGAGTAATGGTGGAACCGCACACGGAGATGGGCAAAGGTAGGTTAATAGAGGGAGAAAACACGAGTTCAGTTTTTGACAGGTTCAGTTTCAGATAGAGGGAGGACATGATGTTAGAGACAGCGGTAAGACAATCACTGGTGTTTTCTAGAAATGTCGGCGTGATAACAGGAGAAGTGTATAATTGGGTGTCGTCAGCATAGAGATGGTACCAGAAACCAAATCTACTGATTGTTTGTCCAAAAGGGGCAGTATACAAAGAGAAGAGGAGGGGGCCTAGGACTGATCCTTGAGGAACCCCAACAGTAAGGGGAAGGTGAGAGGAGGAGAAACCAGCAAAAGATACAGTGAAGGATCGGTCAGAGAGAAAGGAGGAGAACCAGGAGAGAACGGTGTCCTTGAGGCCGATGGAGCGGAGCATAGTGAGGAGCAGCTGATGAATTAGCATGGAGTAGTGACCATTAGATTTAGCTGTTAGTAGGTCATTAGAGACTTTAGTGAGGGCAGTTTCAGTAGAGTGTAAAGAGCGGAAACCAGATTGAAGAGGGTCGAGAAGAGAGTTATCTGAGAGATAGCGTGTAAGACGGGAGTGGACCAGGCGTTCGAGGAGTTTAGAGATGAAGGGAAGATTAGAGACAGGTCTATAATTAGCAGCACAGTTTTGATCGAGGGATGGTTTTTTTAAGTAATGGATGTATGATGGCATGCTTAAATGAGGATGGAAAAATACCGGAAGTGAGAGAAAGGTTGAAAATTTTTGTTATGTGAGAGGTGACAGCTGGGGAAAGGGACTGGAGGAGATGTGACGGAATGGGGTCACTGGTGCAAGTAGTTGGGCGAGAAGATGCAAGGAGCCCGATTACTACTTCTTCTGTAACTGGTTCAAAGTCAGAGAGTGAGCTAGATGCAGTGGGGGAGGGAGGACAGTGCATGGTATGAAGAGATTGGGAGATGATTTCCTGTCGAATGTGGTCAATTTTTTCTTTGAAGTAATTGGCCAGATCGTCAGCGCGGATATCCGTCGTTGGGGCCTGCACTCTTGGGTTGAGTAGGGACTGGAAAGTGTCAAACAGACTTTTAGGGTTATTGGACAGCGAGGGAGGTGATGAGGGTGTTGAAATAGGTTTGTTTGGAGAGGTAAAGGGCAGAGTTGTATGTTTTTAGCATGAACTTATAATGGATGAAATCTTCGGGTAGATTAGATTTTCTCCACCGACGTTCGGCGCACCTGGAGCACCGCTGCAGGAAACGTGTTTGCAGCGTGTGCCACGGTTGTCGCCGTCTGTGCTGAGTTGTTCTATGTATAGGAGGTGCAGCTTCATCCAGGGCACTTTGCAGGGTTTCATTGTAGTGCTTCAGCGCAGAATCAGGACATGAGATGGAGGAGATTGGGGCCAATGAGGACTGCAAGTTTTTAATAAGTTTCTGGGTGTTAATGGCCTGCATGTTTCTACAAGTGTGGAAAGTGGGGGTGACCTGAGCGGGATGGCAGTTCTTGATAGAGAATGAAAGAAGGTTGTGGTCAGAGAGCGGGAAAGGGGAGTTTGTGAAATCATCCACTGAGCAAAGCCGGGAGAAGACCAAGTCGATGGAGTTTCCATCTTCATGCGTTGGAGAGTTAGTATGCTGTGAGAGGCCGAAAGAGGAGGTTAGAGATAAAAGGTGAGAAGCAGATGGGGAGAGGGGAGAAGCAATGGGGATGTTGAAATCACCCATGATGAGGGTGGGGGTGTCACAGGAGAGAAAGTATGGAAGCCAGGTGGCAAAGTGATCCAGGAACTGATGAGAGGGGCGGGGAGGACGATACACCACCGCCACTCGCATGGAGAAGGGGATGTAGAGTCTGACAGCATGGACCTCAAAGGAAGGGAAGACAAGTGAGGGTACTTGGGGAATAATTTGGAAGGTACATTTGGGTGAAAGGAGCAGACCAACGCCTTCACCTGCTCTGTTGTCCGATCTTGGGGTATGAGAAAAGTGTAGTCCTCCATATGAAAGAGCAGCAGCAGCGGTGGTGTCTGACTGCTGGATCCAGGTTTCAGTAAGAGACAGGAGATTAAGAGAATTAGAAAAACTGCTAGATGAATAGGCGGTCTTAAAAACCTTTGTATGTAACATATTGGAATGTGGAGGAAAATGTAATGTTTATGCTTATTCTTAATAAAAATCTATTTAAATAAAAAAAAAAGAGAATTAGAAAGGAAGAAGTGATGGATGAAGGAGAGTTTATTACACAGAGCGAGAATTCCAAAGAGCACAATTGAAAAAGACAGAAGGCATGCATGGAATATTAATAAGGTTAGAGGGGTTTCTGAGTGTAGCAGTTGGGAGGTTTGACTGGCTATAACATGGGGGGCCGGGGTTGGGACAGATGTCTCCAGCGACTAGGAGAAGGAGGATAGAAAGAGTGAGCAGATGGTTAAGTGATTTGTGAGAGCATCTCTTGTGTTGGATGGTGGGACTGAATGGATCTGTGCTGTTAAGCAATGTGAACAGAGCGTGAGTGCTATACATAGGAGAGGAAAGGACAGAGGGGCCGATATGGATGGAGTGTAATGAGTTAATGCAAGGGCGGTGAATGTGAGTGAATGCGGCAGCCAGGATATATAATATACAAATACATATGGTGAATATTTGTTCTGTTCCAAATGAACAGGGAATAAATTTAGATTGTCTTACCTGTCTCCTGCCTTGTCTAACTGCCATGTTATAACTGCGAGTACTTAGAAAAAGTACTTTGAATAAATGTACACGAATAATAGTGCACGAATGCACCCCTGCACGAATGCATCCCCAAAGTATGTCTACATTTATAGAAGGCTAGCTCTTAGATCTCACTTTTTTTCCTTTTTTTTAAAGCTCGTCAGCAATCAATCTAGCTCAGTTGAGACAGGACACAATAAATGTAGTGAACAGATGAACAAATGTCCAGGTCTACATGGATCATAAACCGCTTTGAAATAGTTATGTGATCTCTCTGCATGAAGACAAGCCGAAGTGAGTTAAATATCTATAAACAAAACAAAAACAATTGCATACTAAGATGGCTAACAAATATAGAGATATGCAGGATTCAATGCCGAAGATAGAATGACTCAGATACCATTCGGGCTGCTTGCTGTCAGGGACTGGAGCAATAGACAAGCAGAGTATTTCACTTCAGAGAATGAATGATAAGTTTACCATTCAGGCTGCTTGCTAGGTAGGGGCCAGACCCCCATAAATCATACATCTCACCTATTATGTACAAAAATGATAAGAATTGTTTATGGGTAGATCCCCTTACATATTTGTACGCCATGTGTGCTCTATACCACGACACTTCAGAAATCGCAATAGTTCTCCAACCGATCCAGTGGAGGATGCCTTAAAATTGCTATGCAAATTGCCTCTTCTGAGAAAAAGAAGACTTAAACTCTATAGCGCCACCTGTTGGAAGTAGCAATCCTACAAGTCACAATCAACCCTTTAAACGAGTCGTGCAATATGACTTAGGATAAATTAAAATTGCTAAAAACTGGCTGATAACTGCCAGGTATTCTATAATATGTCAGATTAATTTTCTGAGTGGCAGTGCATCATGTAACAGAAACCATTGTGTAGCAGTGACCCATCCAAATGACTTACCGTATTTAACCCTCTTTGGTGATCACTGGAAAGCCACACTACTAACCTGTGCCAGGATTCCAGCACATGAAGAACATAGGGATACAGAATGAACAGCACAATACACAGCCACCCAAGCAAGCGTGACTAATGACTGCTTTCTCCTGGTACATGTTCCAGCTCATTGCCCAGAAGCAGGTGACGCACAATGTAGACATCTACAGCTGTGTGTCCTCACACTCAAGGCATCAGAGGAACAATACAAAACCCTGTGAAAAGACTTATTTATACACAAACAGCGAGGCAAAACAAGCAATAAGCAACATTAACACCAAGTCAGTATCCTCTGGAGCATGGAAACAGGAGCAGGAATGTTGGCAGCTGGAAGCACTATCACAATTAAGGGGCACTTGGTTTCAAACAAACACAGGAAAAAAAATTAACGTTCGGTTATTATTTTCTGCGATGTCAAATGAAATGGCAGGGTCTGTGGGTTATTACCCAGCTATTAAGCTTCACCACTTATTATTAATTTTAATAAACTGGTGAAAAAGAATGCAAAAACAATTCTTAACCCCTTCATGACCAGGGGATTTTTCGTTTTTCCGTGTTCGTTTTTCGCTCCCCTCCTTCCCAGAGCCATAACTTTTTTATTTTTCCGTCAATTTGGCCATGTGAGGGCTTATTTTTTGCGGGACGAGTTGTACTTTTGAACGACATCATTGGTTTTAGCATGTCGTGTACTAGAAAACGGGAAAAAAATTCCAAGTGCGGTGAAATTGCAAAAAAAGTGCAATCCAACATTGGTTTTTTTTGTTTGGCTTTTTTGCTAGGTTCACTAAATGCTAAAACTGACCTGCCATTATGATTCTCCTGGTCAGTACGAGTTCATAGACACCTAACATGACTAGGTTATTTTTTATCTAAGTGGTGAAAAAAAATTCCAAACTTTGCTAAAAAAAAAATAAATAAATAAATAAATTGCGCCATTTTCCGATACTCGTAGCGTCTCCATTTTTCATGATCTGGGGTCAGTTGAGGGCTTATTTTTTGCGTGCCGAGATGACGTTTTTAACCCCTTTCTGCCATTAGACGTACTATTGCGTCCATGTGGGGTGGGCTTTACTTCCCAAGGACGCAATAGTACGTCATATGCGATCGGCAGCGCTCACGGGGGGAGCGCTGCCGATCGCGGCCGGGTGTCAGCTGTTTATCGCAGCTGACATCCGGCACTATGTGCCAGGAGCGGTCACGGACCGCCCCCGGCACATTAACCCCCGGCACACCGCGATCAAAGATGATCGCGATGTGCCGGCGGTACAGGGAAGCACCGCGCAGGGAGGGGGCTCCCTGCGGGCTTCCCTGAGCCCCCCGCAGCAACGCGATGTGATCGCGTTGCTGCGAGGGTCTCACCTCCCTCCCTGCTCCCTCCAGCCCCGGATCCAAGATGGCCGCGGATCCGGGTCCTGCAGGGAGGGAGGTGGCTTCACAGAGCCTGCTCAGAGCAGGCACTGTGAAGCAGCCTGCACTCCTATCAGATCAGTGATCTGACAGAGTGCTGTGCAAACTGTCAGATCACTGATCTGTGATGTCCCCCCCTGGGACAAAGTAAAAAAGTAAAAAAAAAAAAATTTCAAATGTGTAAAAAAATAAAAAAAAATATTCCAAAATAATGAAAAAAAAAAAAAAATATTATTCCCATAAATACATTTCTTTATCTAAATAAAAAAAAAAAAAAACAATAAAAGTACACATATTTAGTATCGCCGCGTCCGTAACGGCCCGACCTATAAAACTGGCCCACTAGTTAACCCCTTCAGTAAACACCGTAAGAAAAAAAAAAAAAAAACGAGGCAAAAAACAACGCTTTATTATCATACCGCCGAACAAAAAGTGGAATAACACGCGATCAAAAAGACAGATATAACTAACCATGGTACCGCTGAAAGCGTCATCTTGTCCCGCAAAAAACGAGCCGCCATACAGCATCATCAGCAAAAAAATAAAAAAGTTATAGTCCTGAGAATAAAGTGATGCAAAAATAATTATTTTTTCTATAAAATAGTTTTTATCGTATAAAAGCGCCAAAACATAAAAAAATGATATAAATGAGGTATCGCTGTAATCGTACTGACCCGAAGAATAAAACTGCTTCATCAATTTTACCAAACGCGGAACGGTATAAACGCCTCCCCCAAAAGAAATTCATGAATAGCTGGTTTTTGGTCATTCTGCCTCACAAAAATCGGAATAAAAAGCGATCAAAAAATGTCACGTGCCCGAAAATGTTACCAATAAAAACATCAACTCGTCCCGCAAAAAACAAGACCTCACATGACTCTGTGGACCAAAATATAGAAAAATTATAGCTCTCAAAATGTGGTAACGCAAAAAATATTTTTTGCAATAAAAAGCGTCTTTCAGTGTGTGACGGCTGCCAATCATAAAAATCCGCTAAAAAACCCGCTATAAAAGTAAATCAAACCCCCCTTCATCACCCCCTTAGTTAGGGAAAAATTTAAAAAATGTATTTATTTCCATTTTCCCATTAGGGCTAGGGTTAGAGTTAGGGCTAGGGTTAGGGCTAGGGCTAGGGCTAGGGTTAGGGTTAGGTTTAGGGCTAGGGTTAGGGCTAGGGTTAGGGCTAGGGTTAGGGTTAGGGCTAGGGTTAGGGCTAGGGTTAGGGTTAGGGCTAGGGTTAGGGCTAGGGTTAGGGTTAGGGTTAGGGCTAGGGTTAGGGCTAGGGCTACAGTTTGGGTTGGGGCTAAAGTTACAGTTAGGGTTTAGATTACATTTACGGTTGGGAATAGGGTTGGGATTAGGGTTAGGGGTGTGTCAGGGTTAGAGGTGTGGTTAGGGTTACTGTTGGGATTAGGGTTAGGGATGTGTTTGGATTAGGGTTTCAGTTATAATTGGGGGGTTTCCACTGTTTAGGCACATCAGGGGCTCTCCAAACGCGACATGGCGTCCGATCTCAATTCCAGCCAATTCTGCGTTGAAAAAGTAAAACAGTGCTTCTTCCCTTCCGAGCTCTCCCGTGTGCCCAAACAGGGGTTTACCCCAACATATGGGGTATCAGCGTACTCAGGACAAATAGGACAACAACTTTTGGGGTCCAATTTCTCCTGTTACCCTTGGGAAAATACAAAACTCGGGGCTAAAACATTTTTTGTGGGAAAAAAAAAAAGATTTTTTATTTTCACGGCTCTGCGTTATAAACTGTAGTGAAACACTTGGGGGTTCAAAGTTCTCACAACACATCTAGATTAGCTCCCTGGGGGGTCTAGTTTCCAATATGGGGTCACTTGTGGGGGGTTTCTACTGTTTAGGTACATTAGGGGTTCTGCAAACGCAATGTGACGTCTGCAGACCATTCCATCTAAGTCTGCATTCCAAATGGCGCTCCTTCCCTTCCGAGCTCTGCCATGCGCTCAAACGGTGTTTTCCCCCAACATACGGGGTATCAGCGTACTCAGGACAAATTGGACAACAACTTTTGGGGTCGAATTTCTCCTCTTACCCTCGGGAAAATACAAAACTGGGGGCTAAAAAATAATTTTGGGGGGAAAGATTTTTTTTTTTTAATTTTCACGGCTCTGCGTTACAAACTGTAGTGAAACACTTGGGGGTTCAAAGCTATCACAACACATCTAGATGAGTTCCTTAGGGGGTCTAGTTTCCAAAATGGTGTCACTTGTGGGAGGCTTCTACTGTTTAGGTACATTAGGGGCTCTGCAAATGCAATGTGACACCTGCAGACCATTCCATCTAAGTCCTCATTCCAAATGGAGCTCCTTCCCTTCCGAGCCCTCCCATGCGCCCAAACAGTGGTCCCCCCCCACATATGGGGTATCAGCGCACTCAGGACAAATTGGACAACAAATTGTGGGGTCGAATTTCTCCTGTTACCCTCGGGAAAATACAAAACTGGGGGCTAAAAAATAATTTTTGTGGGAAAAAAATTTTGTTTTATTTTTACGGCTCTCCATTATAAACTTCTGTGAAGCCCTTGGTGGGTCAAAGCGCTCAGCACACATCTAGATAAGTTCCTAAGGGGGTCTACTTTCCAAAATGGTGTCACTTGTGGGGGGTTTCTACTGTTTAGGTACATTAGGGGCTCTGCAAATGCAATGTGACACCTGCAGACCATTCCATCTAAGTCTGCATTCAAATGGCACTCCTTCCCTTCTGAGCCCTCCCATGTGCCCAAACAGTGGTTCCCCCCACATATGGTGTATCATCGCACTCAGGACAAATTGGGCAACAAATTTTGGGGTCCAATTTCTCCTGTTACCCTCAGGAAAATACAAAACTGGGGGCTAAAAAAATAATTTTTGTGAGAAAAAATTTTTGTTTTATTTTTACGGCTCTGCATTATAAACTTCTGTGAAGCACTTGGTGGGTCAAAGTGCTCACCACACCTCTAGATAAGTTCCTTAGGGGGTCTACTTTCCAAAATGGTGTCATTTGTGGGGGGTTTCAATGTTTAGGCACATCAGTGGCTCTTCAAACGCAACATGGCGTCCCATCTTAATTCCTGTCAATTTTGCTTTGAAAAGTCAAACGGCGCTCCTTCCCTTCCGAGCTCTCCCATCCACCCAAACAGTGGTTTACCCCCACATATGGGGTATCAGCGTACTCAGGACAAATTGTACAACAACTTTTGGGGTCCAATTTCTTCTCTTACCCTTGGGAAAATAAAAAATTGGGGGCAAAAAGATAATTTTTGTGAAAAAATATGATTTTTTATTTTTACGGTTCTACATTATAAACTTCTGTGAAGCACTTGGTGGGTCAAAGTGCTCACCACACCTCTAGATAAGTTCCTTAGGGGGTCTACTTTCCAAAATGGTGTCACTTGTGGGGGGTTTCAATGTTTAGGCACATCAGTGGCTCTCCAAACGAAACATGGCGTCCCATCTCAATTCCAGTCAATTTTGCATTGAAAGTCAAATGGCACTCCTTCGCTTCCGAGCTCTGCCATGCGCCCAAACAGTGGTTTACCCCCACATGTGGGGTATTGGCATACTCAGGACAAATTGTACAACAATGTTTGGGGTCCATTTTCTCCTGTTACCCTTGGTAAAATAAAACAAATTGGAGCTGAATTAAATTTTTTGTGAAAAAAAGTTAAATGTTCATTTTTATTTAAACATTCAAAAAATTCCTGTGAAGCACCAGAAGGGTTAATAAACTTCTTGAATATGGTTTTGAGCACCTTGAGGGGTGTAGTTTTTAGAATGGTGTCACACTTGGGTATTTTCTATCATATAGACCCCTCAAAATGACTTCAAATGAGATGTGGTCCCTAAAATAAAATGGTGTTGTAGAAATGAGAAATTGCTGGTCAACTTTTAACCCTTATAACTCCCTAACAAAAAAAAATTTTGTTTCCAAAATTGTGCTGATGTAAAGTAGACATGTGGGAAATGTTATTTATTAAGTATTTTGTGTGACATATCTCTGTGATTTAATTGCATAAAAATTCAAAGTTGGAAAATTGCGAAATTTTCATAATTTTCGCCAAATTTCCGTTTTTTTCACAAATAAACGCAGGTACTATCAAATAATTTTTACCATTGTCATGAAGTACAATATGTCACGAGAAAACAATGTCAGAATCACCAGGATCCATTGAAGCGTTCCAGAGTTATAACCTCATAAAGGGACAGTGGTCAGAATTGTAAAAATTGGCCCGGTCATTAACGTGCAAACCACCCTTGGGGGTAAAGGGGTTAATGATAGCATTTCGGTGCAGATACGTTCTTTTGATCGCCTGTTATTGCATTTTAATGCAATGTTGCGGCGACCAAAAAAACGTAATTCTGGCGTTTCTAATTTTTTTCCCGCTACGCTGTTTAGCGATCAGGTTAATACTTTTTTTAAATTGATAGATCGGGCTATTCTGAGCGCGGCGATACCAAATATGCGTAGATTTGATATTTTTTTTATTGATTTATTTTGATTGGGGCGAAAGGGGGGTGATTTAAACTTATGTTTTTTTTTATTTTTTTCACATTTTTTTAAACTTTTTTTTTTTTTTTTAACTTTTGCCATGCTTCAATAGCCTCCATGGGAGGCTAGAAGCAGGCACAACGCGATCGGCTCTGCTACATAGCAGCGATCTGCTGATCGCTGCTATGTAGCAGAAATAGAGGTGTGCTGTGAGCGCCGACCACAGGGTGGCGCTCACAGCCACCGGTCATCAGTAACCATAGAGGTCTCAAGGACCTCTATGGTTACAATATACAAGCATCGCCGACCCCCGATCATGTGACGGGGGTCGGCGATGACGTCATTTCCGGCCGCCCGGCCGGAAGCGGTAGTTAAATGCCGCTGTCTGCGTTTGACAGCGGCATTTAACTAGTTAATAGGTGCGGGCAGATCGCGATTCTGCCCGCGCCTATTACGGGCACATGTCAGCTGTTCAAAACAGCCGACATGTCCCGGCTTTGATGCGGGCTCACCGCGGAGCCCTGCATCAAAGCAGGGGGAGCCGGCATCGGACGGTATAGTACGTCCGATGCCGGTAAGGGGTTAAAGAGAATCTGTCAGTAGGATCAACCCTCCTAAGCCGTCTATATGGGCATGTAGGTCATAGGAAGCTGAATAAAAGGATACCTTGATATCCAGAGAAATCTGCATTGTTCTTAATATGTAAATGAGCTGTTAAGATGGATGGGCAGGACCTCCAGAGATTACTGTAAATTAAAAGGAGCCTTACCAGTGTGAGACATGTAATGACTGACATTCAAGTGATAAAATAACAGCGCTCCATCCAGGTGTAGTAGTTCAAAAGGACAAGTTTATTTTGCCATATAATAGCGACGTTTCGACCATATAGGTCTTTATCAAGCATACAGTATAGTGCACAGGGTCAGCTTTAAATAGTGTAGGTGCCACACAGGGCACCAATCACCATCAAGCCGCCGCCCACCAAACAATTAATACAATCCAATACAAAAAACAGACATCAGACATATCTACTATATAAAGCTGAATGTGTGTGTGTGTGTGTGTGTGTGTGTGTGTGTGTGTGTGTGTGTGTGTGTGTGTGTGTGTGTGTGTGTATGTCCGGGATTGGCATCTGCACCGTCGCAGCTACAGCCACAAAATTTTGCACAGTCACACGTCTGGACCCCGAGAGCGTCATAGGCTATGTTGTGAGGCGAAATTTTAACCCCGCGCGTTCCAATTCACCAAACAATTTTGCCCCTATCTACATAATGGGGAAAAAAGTGAAAGGAAAAGTGTTGGAAGCGTCGCAGCTACAGCAACAAAATTTTGCACAGTCACACGTCTGGACCCCGAGAGCGTCATAGGCTATGTTGTGAGGTGAAATTTTAACCCCGCGCTTTCCAATTCACCAAACAATTTTGCCCCTATCTACATAATGGGAAAAAATGAAAGGAAAAGTGTAGGAGGCAAATTGACAGCTGCCAGATGTGAACAAGGGGGACTTAAAGAATGAGAGCGATGGCGCCAAAGAGTATATACCGTACAGTTGCTAAGGTGGGGCCTCGACATGGGATACTCACCACACACGGGGATATGAAAACACACAAAATGCGCCACACACTACCACGTGCTTGAACACATACTACCCTCAGCACACATTTCACCACAAATACACCAACCTCGCCACATAAAAGTCAAAACACAAAAGTCGCCACTCAAAACTCGCCACGCGTAGAACTTGCCACATGCAAAAACTAGGCTCTTGCAAAACTCGCCACAAGTGCAAAATTCTCCTCATGAAAAACTCGCCACACGCAAAACTTGCACACGCGGAAAAATTGCCACATGCACAAAAGTTGCAACACATGCAAAAGTTGCCTCACACAAAACTTGCACATACTCAAAAGGCACCACACAATACTCGCAACGCGCAAAACTCGCCATGCGCAAAACTTGCTGCACACACGTTGCTACACTAACCTGTCACATGCAACTCGACACACAAAAAGTTGCTACACGCATGTTGCCACACAAAACTCAACACACACAACTTGACAAACGAAACTCGCCCTAAAACACACACAAGTCTGGTCTTATCCTTCAAAAATAAAAATCTGATTAATAAGCAGACAAACTACAACAAATAAGATAAGTGAAAGCAGTCAGAGGGGAGCGCAGAGGAATTGACCCAGGGAAGGGGAGATGAAAGGGAGTTGTCGAGCACCACTGCAGCTCCAGCTGAATACCTCCAAAGGAGGATGAGAATGTGTGTCAAACAGAAATCAGTCCCAGGAGCGCTGAAGGAAACTCAGACAACATATGTCGTTTGCCACAACGCGTTTCAACGGTAAACACCGTCTTCTACCTGAAGAAGACGGTGTTTACTGTTGAAACGCGTTGTGGCAAACGACATATGTTGTCTGAGTTTCCTTCAGCGCTCCTGGGACTGATTTCTGTTTGACACACAAACTACAACAAATGTACCATATAGGAAATACGGCAGCTGTCAGTCACATGACCTGTCTATTATGTGTATGTGTGAGCTAATATATACTGCCAGGGGGAGGGCTTCCTGTTGGCTGGGGGATTTATCAGGCTGCCAATTTAGCTTACAAATACTGAGGTAAAAATACTGAGCAAATAACGTGTGAACGAGGTCTAATACAGGAGGAGATGACACAGGTATATACTATATACAGGGGAGATGACACACAGATATATACTATATACAGGAGAGATCACACACAGGTATATACCATATAGAGGAGGAGATGACATACAGGTACATATATATACAGGAGGAGATGACATACAGGTATATACTATATACAGGAGGAGATGACACACGTATATACTATATACAGGAGCAGATGACCTACAGGTATATACTATATACAGGAGGAGATGACATACAGGTATATGCTATATATAGAAGATGACATGCAGGTATATACTATATACAGGAGGAGATGACACACAGATATATACTATATACAGGGGAGATGACACACGTATATACTATATACAGGAGGAGATGACATACAGGTATATACTATATATAGAAGGAGATGACATTCAGGTATATACTATATATAGGGGAGATGACACAGCAGGTATATAAGGGTACGTTCACATTTGCGGTTTGCGCCGCAGCGTCGCCGCCGCAACAAAACGCATGCGTCGTGCGGCCCTATCTTTAACATTGGCGCCGCATGGGGCCGCATGTGCATGCGTTGTGTTGCGTTTTACGCCGCATGCGGCGTTAGGGCGCACCTGTCTGGGCGCGGCAAACGCAACATGTTGGATTTTTTGTGCGGCGCCAACCTTTTAAAAAACGCATGCGTCGTGCGGCCCTATCTTTAACATTGGCGCCGCATGGGGCCGCATGTGCATGCGTTTTGCTGCGTTTTTGTTTGCGTTGTGGCGACGACGCTGCGGCGCACAACGCAAATGTGAACTTAGACTAATATATACAGGGGAGATGACATACAGGTATATACTATATACAGGAGATGACATACAGATGTATACTATATATAAGGGAGATGACAAACATGTATATACTGAGGTGATGATGTGAAAATGTGGAGGAAAAATAGTGGAGTGATCAGAAAATGACAGATGTGAGGTTGAAATGACAAGTGTTAGGGGGGAATGAGAGGAGTGAGGGAGAAAATGAGAGGTGTGAGGGGGAAAATGAAAGAAGTGATTGGGAAAATGAGAGGCGTGATGGGAAAATAAGAGAAGTGAGGTGCTATAACTAACCACAGATATTTACTATGCCCAGGCAACGCCGGGCTCTTCAGCTAGTATATAATAAAAATCCCCAACCGCCTATATATCCTCTATACATCCCCTATAGATAATCCCCAAAGATTAGTAATTCACATAATACATATCGGCATATCAAGCAATCAGTTTTGCGCATCGGGGTAGTCATGGAAACATCCACCAATCCGTGTAGATCCTTGCGGAGTATACAAACATAACGGAGCCAATGGATTTCCATCCTGGGAAGGCGCCAAGTTTCCTCCCACCGCCAATCAATGATTCCAGGACAAAGGAGAACCCCCCCGTTCACCCTATAAAATAACTCGTCACATCACCTGGAACTCCCATGGTCCTGCGTCATAGCCCGACATCACCACCCAGGGTACGTCATCAGTCCCTGAATCATAGTAACGTGGCAACCCCGGCACGCAGGCGCACCGCTACCTGGAAGTGTCCACATCACGTGACCGCGATGGGGACCAACCAGTGCCACAAAAAAAAAAGAGACATGGATGTTTCCATGACGACCCCGATGCTCGAAACGGATTGCTTGATATGCCGATATGTATTATGTGAATTACTAAACTTTGGGGATTATCTATAGGAGATGTATATTGGATATATAGGCAGTTGGGGATTTTTATTATATATATATGTCTGTTTTTTGTATTGGATTGTATTGTTTGGTGAGTGGCGGCTTGATGGTGATTGGTGCCCTGTGTGGCACCTACACTATTTAAAGCTGACCCTGTGCACTTTACTGTATGCTTGATAAAGACCTATATGGTCGAAACGTCACTATTATATGGCAAAATAAACTTGTCCTTTTGAACTACTACACCTGGATGGAGCGCTGTTACTTTATCACTTGAATCTCTGATGGTCCTGGAAGGTTCCCTGGACTTGGCCGTGCGCCCCAGTTAGTGAGTGCTGTCAGCTTTCTCTTTTCTTCTTGGAATGTAATGACTGACAGTCCGCTCTTCTGATCTACAAGTCTCACACTGGTAACTTTCTTTTTCATGTAAAATAAGATCTGGAGGCAAATTCTCAGGAAGATGAGTGAGCGGCCCATACATCTTAACAGCTATTTTAACATTCACAAAAATGTGGATTTTGTGGGAATAAAACATTGGATTGCATGAATCTAAGATGTCATTTTATTCAACATTCTATGACCTGAATACCCATATAGACGGCTTAGGGATGTTGATCCCAATGACTTATTCGCTTTAACCAATCATAAGCTTCAGACCCCAATGCAAATCCTTTAAGGCTAGATATCCCAACGTTCATTGTGTTTAAAGTTATTTTATGGCCAAGCTGGACACAACTGATGCCAAGGTTGTACAGCAGTCTTGTATTCATAGCGGGTCAGAAAACAATACAGTGTTTTCTGATCAGATTTTAAAACCAGTCAAGATCAAAAACTGGTGAACAGGAAGAATGGAAACCTTTCCATATAAAATATTACTGGATCAGTTACGTCATCAGGTTTCCTCTTGCATTTTATTACCATGAAAGAGGGTTAAAAAAAAAAAAGGGGGTGGGATGGCCAGATAAAATCTCTGACTGACCCACCATCTAACAGGTGCAATTTTTTATCTAGCTTCCAGGAAGTTAAAGCCATTAGTTTACTAAGAATCCATTAAAAAAAAGGCCAAAAATAAACAAAAAAAAGTGTGATAATGCGCAACTATGCCTCAAAAAAACTAGAACATATTTCTTAAACAATAGCTGTCCTTAGCCACCGTGTGCTATGCTTTGGTTCATCAGTCCATTTCAAACAGCTACACCAAAACCACATGAAATTGGTAATTTGTAACACGGTCACATAGTGACATATGGACATATGGACATGTTCACAACGTGCCTGTTTCCAGCGAGTGCCATGTGATTAAGACCAGTTTGTGTCATACAGGCAAAATTAATCATGTATTAAGGAGCAAAAAATGAAGGTACATCTAAAGAAGACACTTTTCTGGAGAAAAAAAAAAAGCAAAAAGTGAAAATAAAAAAAAAAAAAATAAAAAATTACCTTTTCCGCCCTCTACAATAATGATTATGAGTTTACATGGATAATAATGTACACCTACTGTATTGTTTATTATTATAGCACCATTTATTCCATGGTGTCTTACATGTGAAAAGGGGTATACATAAACAAAACGAGTCACCGACCGGTACAGGTGGAGAGGGGACCCTGACCGCGAGGGCTCACAACCTACATATTAGTAGAAAACAAAAGTTCTGGCTAAAATATTGTCTTCAAGCGTGCATTTTATTTACTTTTTTTTTTTTTTAAGGTCAAAACAGGCACTTATGTCAAAATAATAACTGGAAAGCGACGTAGGTCACATATACATGCAGCTATTGCGCTGATACAGTGGGGCAAAAAAGTATTTAGTCAGTCAGCAATAGTGCAAGTTCCACCACGTAAAAAGATGAGAGGCGTCTGTAATTTACATCATAGGTAGACCTCAACTATGGGAGACAAACTGAGAAAAAAAAATCCAGAAAATCACATTGTCTGTTTTTTTATCATTTTATTTGCATATTATGGTGGAAAATAAGTATTTGGTCAGAAACAAAATCTCATCTCAATACTTTGTAATATATCCTTTGTTGGCAATGACAGAGGTCAAACGTTTTCTGTAAGTCTTCACAAGGTTGCCACACACTGTTGTTGGTATGTTGGCCCATTCCTCCATGCAGATCTCCTCTAGAGCAGTGATGTTTTTGGCTTTTCGCTTGGCAACACGGACTTTCAACTCCCTCTAAAGGTTTTCTATAGGGTTGAGATCTGGAGACTGGCTAGGCCACTCCAGGACCTTGAAATGCTTCTTACGAAGCCACTCCTTCGTTGCCCTGGTGGTGTGCTTTGGATCATTGTCATGTTGAAAGACCCAGCCACATTTCATATTCAATGCCCTTGCTGATGGAAGGAGGTTTGCACTCAAAATCTCACGATACATGGCCCCATTCATTCTTTCATGTACCCGGATCAGTCGTCCTGGCCCCTTTGCAGAGAAACAGCCCCAAAGCATGATGTTTCCACCACCATGCTTTACAGTAGGTATGGTGTTTGATGGATGCAACTCAGTATTCTTTTTCCTCCAAACACGACAAGTTGTGTTTCTACCAAACAGTTCCACTTTGGTTTCATCAGACCATAGGTCATTCTCCCAAAACTCCTCTGGATCATCCAAATGCTCTCTAGCAAACTTCAGACGGGCCTGGACATGTACTGGCTTAAGCAGTGGGACACGTCTGGCACTGCAGGATCTGAGTTCATGGTGGCGTAGTGTGTTACTTATGGTAGGCCTTGTTACATTGGTCCCAGCTCTCTGCAGTTCATTCACTAGGTCCCCCCGCGTGGTTCTGGGATTTTTGCTCACCGTTCTTGTGATCATTCTGACCCCACGGGGTGGGATTTTGCGTGGAGCCCCAAATCGAGGGAGATTATCAGTGGTCTTGTATGTCTTCCATTTTCTAATTATTGCTCCCACTGTTGATTTCTTCACTCCAAGCTGGTTGGCTATTGCAGATTCAGTCTTCCCAGCCTGGTGCAGGGCTACAATTTTGTTTCTGGTGTCCTTTGACAGCTCTTTGGTCTTCACCATAGTGGAGTTTGGAGTCAGACTGTTTGAGGGTGTGCACAGGTGTCTTTTTATACTGATAACAAGTTTAAACAGGTGCCATTACTACAGGTAATGAGTGGAGGAAAGAGGAGACTCTTAAAGAAGAAGTTACAGGTCTGTGAGAGCCAGAAATCTTGATTGTTTATTTCTGACCAAATACTTATTTTCCACCATAAAATGCAAAAAAAAAATGATAAAAAAAACAGACAATGTGATTTTCTTGATTTTTTTTTCTAAGTTTGTCTCCCATAGTTGAGGTCTACCTATGATGTAAATTACAGACGCCTCTCATCTTTTTAAGTGGTGGAACTTGCACTATTGCTGACTGACTAAATACTTTTTTGCCCCACTGTATGTGACATGTGCAGGTGTATTCAGAGCAAGGAGTATAAAATAAATTCTCTAGTAAATTGCAATCCTCCCCATGTCGTCCATTCTAGAAGAAAGCACCATATGTAATAGCATAAAAGGAACCGTCCGACAGCAGGATTTACCCTTAAAAACTACTTGAGGAGGCTGATAAAGCACTCCTGATATTTTCTAAATGATCTGTGTATGATCAATAATTGCTCTTTCAGTATGTTTAAAACTGATGTTTCATGTGGGCACGCGGACTAGTTATTCCAACAACGCACTTGTATATCACCCACTCCTAATGGCTCCTAATGCCTTCTGGGGGTAAATCTGGATATATTCTCCTTATAGTGAGTGAAGTCGGCATCAGGCACTAGCCAACATTGCTTGGAAGCTCACAGAGGTCATGAATCTAGCTTCCACCCTGGACACAAAAAATATATTCCGTGCACCACTCCACACTTTGTGCTAACTTGGTACAATCCTCAACAAGACATTAAAAAGCTGCAGTCAATTCCAAAATTCCATCGCACTGAAGATCCTCTTTCACAAAATCTTTATTGACCCCAGTGTACACACGAGAGAAAAATTATTGGATGTTTTTCGGCCACACAGGGCCTTTAAAAAGGTGTACATAAATCCAGAAGAGGTGGAAGGAAGCATTCTGGATTCTGAACATGGATAGCAGTTTTCCGAAATCTCTATTTTTCTATGTGATTTTCCAGCTCTATGAGTGGAATGATTCCCATTCCTCTAATGTATTGTTTCTGTTGTAACCGTTTTTAAAAAATTCTGATCAAAACACAACATATTAACAGAGAACCTAATCTAGGTTTGAAATGAGTCAGTACTTTTTTAGACATAGAAGCGCATTATGAAACTTGTCTTAAAGGGGTATTTTCAAGTTGCCGATTGAGCAGCTCAGAAATGTGCAGTCTCCTTACTTCCTGGTTGCCTGGGGGAGGGAGAGTACTCCAAGTGAGAGGTCTGATCCAACAGCTTTTTCCTGCCACTACACATTACTGTCAGTGTTTGATCTGAACAGTACATGGTTATCACTATATTTGCACGTGGTGATAATAGCGCCTTTGAACAAGCACAATGCTCAGGAAAGTAAGAGCTGTTAGTAAGAGAACTGCTCTGGAAGCTGCTGATGGTGGGGGTGAATTTACAGGACTAAAAACAGCTTGGAATTTAACTACTGAGCATACTCTGCCAGGCTTTGGTGGTCAAGCTCCTTGGAAACCAGCTGTACACTATGCAAGATTAAAAAAAAAAATCTCACAGCAAGAAAATAAAAGTACCGTAGATAGGAAAAAGCAAGTCAAATGCAAACTTGCTTATCTTCATGCTGTCTAACACAATTTAATAAGTTCTTGGAAATCCAATTCTCAGGTTAAATGTTAACTTTTTGGAGGCTGCTGGAATGAATATTTTTATGGACTGCTTCAGTTAGAAACAGTCAAGATCTTCTCCTTGCACTTGGAAATATGACTTTTGGTTGAAATAAACACTTACGGATGTATGAGGGGGTGAGGAGTTCATAGTTGTACTGTTTTTAGCATTTATAATACTGGTGTTTTTAGTTTGTGTGGCAGAGGAACTTTTGGGACCAGAGTCCTAAAAATAAATATCAAGAAAGTCCTTTTTTCACACTTAATGGTTTATAGAAATATAACGTTAAAATCAAAAGAGGCACAAATGAGTAATGTATGAAGTGTACACAATTCAATTAAAAGTGCACATTGTTAACCATAATACATTATTCTTCATTAATAAGTACATCCATCATGGTCAGAGGCAACATTCATCTTAAAGCAAAGTCATTAGTGATAAAAAAGAAAACCTCATCTGTCAACTTCTTAATACGATCTGTTTCCACTACATCAATACCCTCAAAATTTGTACATAAGGCAAATTCTAACTTACCACCAATCCTTGCATTATATGCAATCCCCACAATGCAGTAGGAGTTATTTGCAGATGCTGCCACTTCACCAGCACAGCGAGTGCCATGCCTAAAAAAAAAATGGAGTGGGTGGGATTGGGTAGAAGAATAGCAATGTTATACTGCATGTGATCATGTTAAATTTATAGATAATTGTATACTCTAGTGCTGATACTATTGACTTCTAATGGGTTTATCAGGTTTACAGGGGGTTGTGCTTTTAGTTTTATGACAAGAGTGGCATTCCTGTAAAGGTACCGTTGCACAGACAGCTCTCCAGCGACCAACGATGTCGAAGTCCCCGGGTAACCAGGGTAAACATCAGGTTACTAAGCGCAGGGCCGTGCTTAGTAACCCAATGTTTACCCTGGTTACCATTGTAAATGTGTAAAAAAAAAAAAAAAAAAAAAAAAAACAGTACAAACTCACATTCCGGTATCTGTCACGTCCCTCGCCGTCAGCTTCCCGCACTGACTGTGAGGGCCGGCCGTAAAGCAGAGCACAGCGGTGACGTCACCGCTGTGCTTTACGGCCGGCGCTCACAGTCAGTGCGGGAAGCTGACGCCGGGGGACGTGACAGATACCGGAATGTGAGTATGTACTATTTCCTTTTTTTTACTTTTACAATGGTAACCAGGGTAAATATCAGGTTACTAAGCGCGGCCCTGCGCTTAGTAACCCGATATTTACCCTGGTTACCAGTGAACACATCGCTGGATCAGCGTCACACACGCCGATTCAGCAATGACAGTGGGTGATCAGCGACCAAAAAAAAGGTCCTGATCATTCCCAGCGACCAACGATCTCCCAGCAGGGGCCTGATCATTGGTCGCTGTCACACAACGATTTCGTTAACGATATCGTTGCTACGTTACAAAAAGCAACGATATCGTTAAAGAAATCGTTATGTGTGACGGTACCTTAACCTATGAGGTCTGATAACCATCAAGAGGCACTAAACGATCAGCAAATTACTTACTGGAGGTAGTTTATTAGCCTGTTTACACAGGCAGGCCGCCGTAACCGACACACACTGAGAAATCTGTAATAGTTAGTTCAGTGTGTTTAGGCTGATAATGATCTCAGCAGCACAAGTCCTGTTCTCACAAAAAAAACGAGATTCTGAGAACAATTATCTTATGCTGCGCAAAAGATCAGTTCACCTGATGAATGAGCATTTGGCATGTTCATCAGATGATCTGAATCCGTACACTAAAAGACTACTGAGAAAGGAGTGTTCTTGAGAATACTCAATCATGACCATCTTTCAGCGTGGCGTAATGCAACTCTTTACAAATTTACAGTCTACAAAAATGAGGCCAAAGGCAAAACCATGAAGTGTCAGGGCTTAGGTGTAAAGAATAAATTGGAGAACAGAAATCTATCAGAACGGATCCCTCTGCAAGCACTGCTGTACAGCTACATTCTGCAGTATGGCCTCCATCCGTGGGTTGCAGAGATGAGTGATCGTGATGGTATTGAGCACGCACGTTCTCCTCCAATGCATGCATGGACAATGATTGGAAAGGCTTTGCAAAGTTCTAAAAAATGTCTCAAAAATGGTTGTAAATGGAATGTCTTGGTAAGAGAACCCCACATATTCCAACACTCCTAATGTCTATTATGATAATAGTACGGGTAATATCCATGCGGATCATTTTCCCATTAAGCGCACCCAGGATGGTAATGTGCTCGGATAGTGTGACGTTTTACACACTTTTCAGTTTGCAATTACCTTTTGTTCCCATAACAATTTTCTGAAGCTAGCAAATCACTTAAGCCGCATGGCTAATCAGTAAAAATAGACTACGGTTATTAACCTCCCGACCACAGCTAGCAATGTTAAACCAAATTAACAGTATAAAAATCAATAGAGTATCGACTTGGCCAGCATTATAAGCGGCTGATCTTTCAGAATATATTAATGATCTATTTTTAGGTGGGGATCACACATCCAGCATCCCCACCGAGCTGCTGCTACAAACTCCCGTGGTGGCTGAATGGCATGTATACACTGCAGAGAGCTGCACTGTGCAACTCCATCCAATGCGTAGCGGCCACTGCCAGGTGCTGCAGAACAGTTCTAATTCCACTAATCTGTGGTGAAGCATGGTGTCAGACTTCCACAGATCTGGATATTGATAAGCTATCCTAATTATAGGTCATCCATTTACTCTGAATAGAAGACCCCCATTAAGGACAACCATAACTCTTACAGGTATACAATACGCACTTATTTTCATTGCTGGTATCATATCTAGGACTTGGGTCCTGATCATCTCCATTCACGTCATGGCTAGCAAATGGATCCTAAGAAAAAGGAAAGGCAGAAAACTCAAAGCTCTCATACATAAGCATGTACAGAACATGGATTTATAACATATGCCGTGATACACTATGTCTTTACATCCACTGCATGTACCGACAGCGGCTGTATGTGCGGGTCTGTGCATAAGGCATTGTCACATGCACAAGCTCCAAACTATGGATAGAATTAAACACTTTCTGTAATCGTTTGTGTTCAGTCACCTTATACTCTATACACTAAGCACCATAGTATTATTCTATACATTACAGTGTTCGTGTTGGATCATTAGCAGAATGGAAAGCACTAGTAGGGTGGCAGACCTAGGGGAGGAATGAGACGCAGGGCAGCACTGTGGAGAGCTTTGTGGTTGGGAAGGAGTCAAACACTCCGCTCTTTGTAGAACCTGTCTTGGTTAACAACTTTATATACTTTGCCCCAATAGGGTTTTATTTCTCCAATGTGCATGCCAATTAAATGAAATGCAAAATTTGCAGATTCATATAAAGCGAATAAAATGAGGGTTGAGGGACAGGACCATGAGAAGGGAACCTGTCATCAGGTTTCCAGTTACTAAATTGCGCCAGCACGTTACACGCTACCTAGGATTATATCTAACTAGTCTATGTGCATGTGCAGCCAGCATACATGTTAAAATCTATATATACATCACGCTCGCTCTGAAATACCAAGGGTCGAGCAGTCTGATGGGCACATACAGACTGGCCTCGGGGCATGCTATAAACCTACTAACCCAGCCCATCCATCATCCAAGAAAGGCAGACAGACAGGATACGCCAAGTCACAGATGGCACCGAGGTTGGTCCATACCTGCTCATCAGATCTCAGTAAAGGTACCTTCACACATAACGATATCGTTAACGATATCGTTGCTTTTTGTAATGTAGCAACGATATCGTTAAGGAAATCGTTATGTGTGACAGCGACCAACGATCAGGCCCCTGCTGGGAGATCGTTGCTCGCTGAAGAAAGTCCAGAACTTTATTTCGTCACTGGATCTCCCGCTGACATCGCTGGATCGGCGGGTGTGACGCCGATCCAGCGATGTCTTCACTGGTAACCAGGGTAAACATCGGGTTACTAAGCGCAGGGCTGCGCTTAGTAACCCAATGTTTACCCTGGTTACCAGCGTAAACGTTAAAAAAACAAACACTACATACTCACCTTCAGCTGTCTGTCCCCGGCGCTCTGCTTCTCTGCACTCCTCCTGCATCCTGTATCAGCGCCAGCCAGCCGGAAAGTACAGCGGTGACGTCACCGCTCTGCTTTCCGGCTGACCGGCGCTGACAGTGCAGAGGAAAGCAGAGCGCCGGAGGACAGACAGCTGAAGGTAAGTATGTAATGTTTGTTTTTTTAACGTTTACGCTGGTAACCATGGTAAACATCGGGTTACTAAGCGCGGCCCTGCGCTTAGTAACCCGATGTTTACCCTGGTTACCGGGGACCTCGGGATCGTTGGTCGCTGGAGAGCTGTCTGTGTGACAGCTCTCCAGCGACCAAACAGCGACGCTGCAGCGATCAACATCGTTGTCGGTATCGCTGCAGCGTCACTTAGTGTGAAGGTACCTTAACACGACGTGAGGCCGACGTATAAAGATCATTTTTAGAGGTATGCTGCAACTGCTTTAATACAATTTTTTTGATCTGATAGGTACAAGAAATATAAGTATATCGATCTACTCGGGGGCGTCTCCTAGCTGGCCATGTGAGTGGAAGCAGGGAAGAGTGCTCCTGCTGCCATAAGGACAAAAATCCTGCTTTAACCCCGATTTTCGGGTAAACTCACCTAAATCCGGCTGGCTGAAGGTCCGGAGAGTGCAGCGGTGCGGAGCAGCAGGTCCGGAGTCGGCAGCGATGACCAGGAGGCGGCAGAAAGACGCTGGCACCAGCGATGCAGGAGCCAGCCAAGATGGCTCCGATGCTAGGGAGGACGCCGAGAAGGAGAACGCCGCATGTCAGCGGCGCATGGAGGTGGCCGCAAAGCTGCAGCAGTATGCCAGAGTGGAGGCTGCTGAGGAGGCAGAACCAGGATCTGGAGCTGGAGCTGACCAGGAGGAGGAAGCAAGCACAGCCGAGCAGCATGAGGTACAGAGGGGGAAGGAGAGAGGCAGCATGGCTGGGGCTAGTGGGGGACCTGAAGCCGTATCACAGGGAGAGGAGCCGACTCTTAGAGATGTTATCACACTGATCTCTTCATGTCAGCAATCCCTGAACTCCTTGGCCCAGCAGATGCAGGAAGTTAAAGGGGACACGGCACAGATTAATGCGGCTCTGCAGAAAATGGACAAACGTAGAGGAGTGGTGGAGGAGAGGGTGAGCACGGCAGAAGATCACATAGTTAAGCTACAAAAAGCTGAAAAGAAGTTCGCCCAAGCAATAGCCGAGCTCGCTGCCAAAAATGAGGATCTGGAAAATAGATCCAGAAGAAATAATATACGTATAGTGGGGCTGCCTGAAAAGACTGAGGGGAGAAATCCCACTGAGTTTGTGGAGAACTGGCTGTTGGAGAAGATTGGGAGCACAGTGTTGACAAAAGTCTTTGCTGTTGAACGGGCTTCATAGGGTCCCGCCGCAGCCCCCTGCCCCAGGAGCGAATCACCGTACCATGCTTGCTAAAATACTGAACTACAGGGACAGAGACATTATCCTTAGAAAGGCTAGAGAGATGGAGGATCTGACGGCTGGAGGTCAGAAAATCGCCATTTATCCGGATTATTCCGCTGCAGTTCAGAAGCAGCGGATGAAGTTTACTGGAGTCAAGCGGCGACTGAGGGAGCTGGGAGTGCAGTACTCAGTGAAGTTTCCCGCCAAGCTGAGACTGGTGGCTTTTAATAAGACACATTTCTTCCGGACACCGGAGGACGCTACCCAGTGGCTTGATACTCATGAGAAAAAACTTAAGGGAATGGGCGTCTGACATTTCGGCGAGATCCAGTTGGGATTTGTTTTCTCTGTCGATGGAGGAGAGTTCTGCGCTCGTTAGCAATGGTTAAAGAGTTGAGCAACTGTTGGGGGTTTTGCTGGGCCATATTGAAGGAATGGCCGGAGGGGACAGTACCAACTACTAAGTACGGGGGAGGAGGGTTATGCTGGGTACTGTGAACTGGTTTGGTACTTTTTCTATATGTTAATATAAGTTGAAATGTTAAGATACAATAAAGTGAAAGTTGGGGGGGGAAATTGTGATTGCTATGGCAGCGGGACGCGAATGGAGAGGGTTAAGTAAGGGAGAGTGTTCGCAGTGGGCAGTGGAGCCCCACTCTTGATGAGAGGAAGAATGCGTTATATTGGGGGGGTTAGGGGGGCAAGTTGGGAGGGGGCAGGGGCAGCTCATACTTGGGAAATTGGATACTTTAAGAAATGATGAGCCACATGATGGGAGATTGTATTAACCCCTTCCCGACCCATGACGCCACGTAGGCGTCATGAAAGTCGGTGCCATTCCGACCCATGACGCCTATGCGGCGTCATGGAAAGATCGCGTCCCTGCAGACCGGGTGAAAGGGTTAACTCCCATTTCACCCGATCTGCAGGGACAGGGGGAGTGGTAGTTTAGCCCAGGGGGGGTGGCTTCACCCCCTCGTGGCTACGATCGCTCTGATTGGCTGTTGAAAGTGAAACTGCCAATCAGAGCGATTTGTAATATTTCACCCATTATAACGGGTGAAATATTACAATCCAGCCATGGCCGATGCTGAAATATCATCGGCCATGGCTGGAAATACTAGTGTGCCCCCACCCCACCCCTCCGATCGCCCCCCCACCCCCCCGATCTGGCCGGTACACTGCTCCGGCTCCCCTCCGTCCAGTGCTCCGCTCCCCCCCGTGCTCTTGTCCGCTCCCCCCGTGCTCCAATCACCCCCCCGTGCTCCAATCACCCCCCCTGCACTCCGATCCACCCCCCCCCGTGCTCCGTTCCACCCCCCCGTGCTCCATTCCAGCCCCCCCGTGCTCCGTTCCACGCCCCCCGCGCTCCGTTCCACCCCTCCCGCGCTCCGATTCCCCCCCCCCGTGCTCCGATCCCCCCCCCCCCGTGGTCCCCCCCCACCCTATCATACTTACCGATCCAGCCGTGGTCCCGTCCGTCTTCTCCCGGGCGCCGCCATCTTCCAAAATGGCGGGCGCATGCGCAGTGCGCCCGCCGAATCTGCCGGCCGGCAGATTCGTTCCAAAGTGCATTTTGATCACTGAGATATAATCTATCCCAGTGATCAAAATAAAAAAAATAATAAATGACCCCCCCCCCTTTGTCACCCCCATAGGTAGGGACAATAAAAAAATAAAGAATTTTTTTTTTTTCCACTGTTAGAATAGGGTTAGGGTTAGGGGTAGGGTTAGGGTTAGGGGTAGGGGTAGGGTTAGGGGTAGGGTTAGGGGTAGGGTTAGGGGTAGGGTTAGGGGTAGGGGTAGGGTTAGGGGTAGGGTTAGGGTTAGGGCTAGGGTTAGGGCTAGGGTTAGGGCTAGGGTTAGGGTTAGGAATGTGCACACGTATTCTGGTCCTCTGCGGATTTTTCCGCTGCGGATTTGATAAATCCGCAGTGCTAAACCGCTGCGGATTTATGGCGGATTTACCGCGTTTTTTTCTGCGCATTTCACTGCGGTTTTACAATTGCGATTTTCTATTGGAGCAGTTGTAAAACCGCTGCGGAATCCGCACAAAGAAGTGACATGCTGCGGAATGTAAACCGCTGCGTTTCCGTGCAGTTTTTCCGCAGCATGTGTACAGCGATTTTTGTTTCCCATAGGTTTACATTGAACTGTACACTCATGGGAAACTGCTGCGGATCCGCAGCGTTTTCCGCAGCGTGTGCACATACCTTTAGAATTAGGCTATGTGCACACGGTGCGGATTTGGCTGCGGATTCGCAGCAGTGTTCCATCAGGTTTACAGTACCATGTAAACATATGAAAAACCAAATCCGCTGTGCCCATGGTGCAGAAAATACCACGCGGAAACGCTGCGTTGTATTTTCCGCAGCATGTCAATTCTTTGTGCGGATTCCGCAGCGTTTTACACCTGTTCCTCAATAGGAATCCGCAGGTGAAATCCGCACAAAAAACACTGGAAATCCGCGGAAAATCCGCAGGTAAAACACAGTGCCTTTTACCCGCAGATTTTTCAAAAATGGTGCGGAAATATCTCACACGAATCCGCAACGTGGGCACATAGCCTTAGGGTTAGGGTTGGAATTAGGGTTGTGGTTAGGGTTAGGGGTGTGTTGGGGTTAGTGTTGTGGTTAGGGGTGTGTTGGGGTTAGGGTTGTGATTAGGATTATGGCTACAGTTGGGATTAGGGTTAGGGGTGTGTTGGGGTTAGTGTTGGAGTTAGAATTGAGGGGTTACCACTGTTTAGGCACATCAGGGGTCTCCAAACGCAACATGGCGCCACCATTGATTCCAGCCAATCTCGTATTCAAAAAGTCAAATGGTGCTCCCTCACTTCCGAGCCCTGACGTGTGCCCAAACAGTGGTTTACCCCCACATATGGGGTACCAGCATACTCAGGACAAACTGCGCAACAATTACTGGGGTCCAATTTCTCCTGTTACCCTTGTGAATCTAAAAAAATGCTTGCTAAAACATAATTTTTGAGGAAAGAAAAATGATTTTTTATTTTCACGGCTCTGCGTTGTAAACGTCTGTGAAGCACTTGGGGGTTCAAAGTGCTCACCACATATCTAGATAAGTTCCTTGGGGGGTCTAGTTTCTAAAATGGGGTCACTTGTGGGGGGTTTCTACTGTTTAGGCACACCAGGGGCTCTGCAAACGCAACGTGACACCCGCAGACCATTCCATCAAAGTCTGCATTTCAAAAGTCACTACTTCCCTTCTGAGCCCCGACGTGTGCCCAAACAGTGGTTTACCCCCACATATGGGGTATCAGCGTACTCAGGAGAAACTGGACAACAACTTTTGGGGTCCAATTTCTCCTGTAACCCTTGGGAAAATAAAAAATTCTGGGCTAAATAATTATTTTTGAGGAAAGAAAACGTATTTATTATTTTCACGGCTCTGCATTATAAACTTCTATGAAGCACTTGGGGGTTCAAAGTGCTCACCACACATCTAGATAAGTTCCTTTCAGGGTCTAGTTTCCAAAATGGGGTCACTTGTGGGGGGTTTCTACTGTTTAGGCACATCAGTGGCTCTGCAAACGCAACGTGACGCCCGCAGAGCATTCCATCAAAGTCTGCATTTCAAAACGTCACTACTTCAATTCCAAGCCCCGGCATGTGCCCAAACAGTAGTTTACCCCCACATATGGGGTATCACCGTACTCAGGAGAAACTGGACAACAAATATTGGGGTCAAATTTCTCCTGTTACCCTTGGGAAAATTAAAAAATTCTGGGCTAAATAATTATTTTTGAGGAAAGAAAACGTATTTATTATTTTCACGGCTCTGCATTATAAACTTCTATGAAGCACTTGGGGGTTCAAAGTGCTCACCACACATCTAGATAAGTTCCTTTGGGGGTCTAGTTTCCAAAATGGGGTCACTTGTGGGGGGTTTCTACTGTTAAGCCACATCAGGGGCTCTGCAAACGCAACGTGACGCCCACAGAGCATTCCATCAAAGTCTGCATTTCAAAACGTCACTACTTCACTTCCGAGCCCCGGCATGTGCCCAAACAGTGATTTACCCCCACATATGGGGTATCAGCGTACTCAGGAGAAACTGGACAACAACTTTTGGGGTCAAATTTCTCCTGTTACCCTTGGGAAAATAAAAAATTGCAGGCTAAAAGATCATTTTTGAGAAAATAATTTTTTTTTTTTTTTTCATGGCTCTGCGTTATAAACTTCTGTGAAGCACTTGGGGGTTCAAAGTCCTCACCACACATCTAGATTAGTTCCTTTGGGGGTCTAGTTTCTAAAATGGTGTCATTTCTGGGGGATCTCCAATGTTTAGGCACACAGGGGCTCTCCAAACGTGACATGGTGTCCGCTAATGATTGGAGCTAATTTTCCATTTAAAAAGCCAAATGGCGTGCCATCCCTTCCGAGCCCTGCCGTGCGCCCAAACAGTGGTTTACCCCCACATATGGGGTATCAGCGTACTCAGGACAAACTGGACAACAATATTTGGGGTCCAATTTCTCCTATTATCCTTGGCAAAATAGGAAATTCCAGGCTAAAAAATCATTTTTGAGGAAAGAAAAATTATTTTTTATTTTCATGGCTCTGCGTTATAAACTTCTGTGAAGCACCTGGGGGTTTAAAGTGCTCAATATGCATCTAGATAAGTTCCTTGGGGGGTCTAGTTTCCAAAATGGGGTCACTTGTGGGGGAGCTCCAATGTTTAGGCACACAGGGGCTCTCCAAACGCGACATGGTGTCCGCTAACAATTGGAGCTAATTTTCCATTCAAAAAGTCAAATGGCGCGCCTTCCCTTCCGAGCCCTGCCGTGTGCCCAAACAGTGGTTTACCCCCACATATGAGGTATCGGCGTACTCGGGAGAAATTGCCCAACAAATTTTATGATCCATTTTATCCTACTGCCCATGTGAAAATGAGAAAATTGAGGCGAAAAGAATTTTTTTGTGAAAAAAAATTACTTTTTCATTTTTACAGATCAATTTGTGAAGCACCTGAGGGTTTAAAGTGCTCACTAGGCATCTAAATTAGTTCCTTGGGGGGTCTAGTTTCCAAAATGGGGTCACTTGTGGGGGAGCGCCAATGTTTAGGCACACAGGAGCTCTCCAAACGCGACATGGTGTCCGCTAACGATGGAAATAATTTTTCATTCAAAAAGTCAAATGGCGCTCCTTCCCTTCCGAGCCTTACCATGTGCCCAAACAGTGGTTTACCTCCACATGTGAGGTATTGGTGTACTCAGGAGAAATTGCCCAACACATTTTAGGATCCATTTTATCCTATTGCCCATGTGAAAATTAAAAAATTGAGGCTAAAAGAATTTTTTTGTGAAAAAAAAGTACTTTTTCATTTTTACGGATCAATTTGTGAAGCACCTGGGGGTTCAAAGTGCTCACTATGCATCTAGATAAGTTCCTTGGGGCGTCTAGTTTCCAAAATGGGGTCACTTGTGGGGGAGCTCCAATTTTTAGGCACACGGGGGCTCTCCAAACGTGACATGGTGTCCGCTAAAGAGTGGAGCCAATTTTTGATTCAAAAAGTCAAATGGCGCTCCTTCCCTTCCAAGCCCTGCCGTGCGCCAAAACAGTGGTTTACCCCCACATATGAGGTATCAGCGTACTCAGGACAAATTGGACAACAACGTTCGTGGTTCAGTTTCTCCTTTTACCATTGGGAAAATAAAAAAATTGTTGCTAAAAGATAATTTTTGTGACTAAAAAGTTAAATGTTCATTTTTTCCTTCCATGTTGCTTCTGCTGCTGTGAAGCACCTGAAGGGTTAATAAACTTCTTGAATGTGGTTTTGAGTACCTTGAGGGGTGCAGTTTTTAGAATGGTGTCACTTTTGGGTATTTTCAGCCATATAGACCCCTCAAACTGACTTCAAATGTGAGGTGGTCCCTAAAAAAAATGGTTTTGTAAATTTCGTTGTAAAAATGACAAATCGCTGGTCGAATTTTAACCCTTATAACTTCGTAACAAAAAAAAATTTTGTTTCCAAAATTGTGCTGATGTAAAGTAAACATGTGGGAAATGTTATTTATTAACTATTTTGTGTCACATATCTCTCTGGTTTAACAGAATAAAAATTCAAAATGTGAAAATTGCGAAATTTTCAAAATTTTCGCCAAATTTCCGTGTTTATCACAAATAAATGCAGAATTTATTGACCTAAATTTACCACTAACATGAAGCCCAATATGTCACGAAAAAACAATCTCAGAACCGCTAGGATCCGTTGAAGCGTTCCTGAGTTATTACCTCATAAAGGGACACTGGTCAGAATTGCAAAAAACGGCAAGGTCTTTAAGGTCAAAATAGGCTGGGTCTTGAAGGGGTTAAAATATTGAGTTGGAATGTGAGAGGTCTGGCAGATAAAACACGGCGGGCGGCAAGTCTGCAGTATGTCCGAGAAGGTCTCAATGATATGTTTGTTAGAGACACATTTAGTGCGGGAGAGGGTGAACGTATTGAATAGGCGCTGGATACAGAGGGCGTATCATTCTACTTTCTCGACGTATTCTAGGGGTGTGTCTTTGTTAATACCTGCGGGGGTGCAGTATGAGGAGGTAATGGTAAAAGAGGATGTCGATGGTCAGTGTGTGGTGGTGAAATGTAAAATGAATGGAGTATTGATGTGTATAGTGGCAATGTATATTCCGCCCCCATACTCAAGCAAGAAGATAAGAGAGGTGCTGGAGAGGGTAGAGCGCTGGGGACCGTTACCATTACTAATTATCGGCGACCTTAATAATATATGTGATGACTTTTGGGATAAGAACAAAAACCCCCAGAATAGGACGGCGGGACATACCACTACGTTTGGGACTTATGTCGGGGAAGTGGGCATGGTTGATTTATGGAGAGTTAGGCATATCGGGGAAAGGGCGTATTCATGCTACTCACCAGCTCATGGTACGCTGTCTAGGATTGATCTGGCACTGGGTAACCGATTACTAGATACGATGGTAAGGGACGTGAGATATTTACCTAGGGCTCTCTCAGACCATAGTCCAGTTGAAGTGGAATTTCGATCAGTGGGGACACGGAACGGGAGCAGAAGGGAGTGGAAAATTCACCCTAATTGGCTACACAGTATAGACTTGGAGAAGATTAAGAAGGAATTGGTGGAATTTTTTGAGATAAATGAGGGTAGCGTAGATGTGCTTACTGTGTGGGAAGCCATGAAAGCGTACTTGAGAGGGCTGTTGTTTAGGGATATTAGCAGGTGTAAGCGGAAATCGAGAGAGGTAGAGAGGCTGGCGATAGATGGGCTGAGGGTGGCTGAAGATGAGATGGTAATAATGGGTACTTTGGAGGCTGGGAGGAGGTTAAAGGCAGCTCAAAGCCAGCTAGAGGCGGTCTTGCTGAGTAAGGCTGAAAGGAAGAGGGAATTCATGAATTTGGTCTATTACCAGGAGGGTGAATCAGTGGGTCATTTGCTGTCGCTGGTGGCATCTGCCCAGAGAAATACTTCCTTTGTTCACTCTTTGGTGACTGGGAGTGGTGTTGCTGTTTCTGAGACTTCAGAGATTTTGGAGACTTTTGCAGATTTTTACGCAGACTTCTACTCCTCTCGGGTAGATGGGTCAATGGAGGACACGGTGGCGTTCCTTGAGGAGTTGGAGCTCCCGAGGCTGAGTGACACAGCTAGGGAGGATTTGGAGGCTCCCATTACGGAGGAGGAACTGGGACGGGCATTGCAGTCGATGGCTAATGGGAAGGCGCCTGGCGTAGACGGATTTCCTGCCGAAATTTATAAAAGCTTGGGGGAAGTGTTGATCCCTAAATTGAAGGCGGTCTTGGAAGAGGCTACGAATGGTGGAAGGCTACCGGCATCTATGCGGGAGGCCACAATAGTGGTGATTCCAAAGGAGGGGAAAGACCCGACACAGCCGGATTCATATCGGCCAATTTCTTTGCTTACTATCGACGTTAAACTCCTGGCTAAGGTGTTGGCGATGAGGTTGACAAGTGTTATTTCTGGCCTGATACACTCAGACCAGTCTGGCTTTATGCCTGATAGGTCAACTGCGATTAATCTACGAAGGCTGTATATAAACTTGCAACTCAAAGCCGATAACTGTGGCCAGAGAGTTATTGCATCTTTAGACGCTCACAAGGCGTTCGATAGTGTGGAGTGGGGGTATCTCTGGCAGGTGTTGCGAAGAATGGGGTTTGGACCGCAGTTCATATCATGGATTCAATTAATGTACTCGATGCCGACGGCCAGGGTTAGGGTAAACGGGGAGTTGTCACGGACCATACAATTGGCTAGAGGGACGAGACAGGGGTGTCCGCTTTCCCCCCTTTTGTTTGCTCTGGCGGTGGAACCACTGGCCGCTACGCTTCGACAGTCTGATGAGATGACGGGGTTTAAATATGGGGTGATTGAAGAAAGGGTGGCATTGTATGCGGATGACATTCTGCTATTTCTGGCTGACCCGGTTGCATCCTTGGAGGGAGCCATTGGGATTATTGAACGATTCGGATCAGTGTCGGGACTTAGGATAAATTGGAGTAAGTCTATCTTGTTTAAGGTGGACGATGTGGATGGGGAGCCATTGGAGGACGGGCGACTGGAGGTGACGAGTAAATTTAAGTACCTGGGAATATGGGTATCTATGCCGGTCACTGACTATATACATGAGAATCTGACTCCAATCTTGGTTGCCCTCAAGGCAAAAGCGGATGCAGGGCTTAAGCTACATTTGTCTGTGGTAGGCAGGGTGAATCTTATCAAAATGATTCTGATGCCGAAAATACTGTATATTCTTCACAATGCGCCGGTTTGGATACCACGTGGGAAATTTAGACAGATCAACTCTCTGTTTAGGAATCTGATTTGGGGGAGGCAGCATCCGCGTATCAAACTGGAGACACTTCAGCGACCCAAGGATGATGGGGGTCTGGCATTGCCTAACCCTGAGTTGTACTTTCTTGCAGCCCAGAGTCAGCATTTAAGGGGCTGGGCGCATGAGGGGTCATCTGGGGCAGTACAGCGGTTGATGGAGGTGGTGACAAAAAGAAGGCCAGTGGTGCAATGTTTGGAGGATGGATCCTTGGAGAGTTTGGGGAAGCTATATCCGACTTTGCTGTTGATACGCAAGCTATGGAGTAGATTGAGGCACATACGTGGGATCACGGACTTGACTAGATACTCGCCGCTATGGCATAATAACAATCTTAAAGAATTTGAGGCATTGGGGGTACTGATAGAGTGGTTGGGCAAAGGGATTCAGTATGTGTATCAAATAATTGAACAAGGTGAACTGAAATCATTTTCCCAATTGCAGGCGGAATTTGGTCTTGGGTCTGCAGGGGAGTATCAATATTTGCGGATGAGGCATGCCTTTGGAGCTCAGAGTAGGAACGGAGGTATTAGGATTCAAAGGGATATAGTACTGGAGTATGTGTGTAATGATGGGACGACTGGAGGAGTCATATCCACTCTGTACAGGGATCTGTTGCACACTTTTCTATTGGGGTTTCCAATAATGGCAAGAGCTAAATGGGAAAGGGATTTGGGCCCAATAGATAACGAGACTTGGGAGTCGGTGTTGGAATGGATCCCAAGACTGTCGCTGAGTGAACCGTATAGACTGTCACAGCTCTATGTGATACACAGAGTTTATAGGTCTCCGATGGTGCTATATAAGGCAGGATTGCGTAATGACTCTGAATGTCCGAGGTGTAAGTCTACGGATGCAGACATTTTCCATATGATGTGGACATGTCCGAGGTTGGCTGCCTTCTGGGTGGTAGTTTTGAGTCGTATGGAAGGTGCGTATGGATGCACGGTGCCAAGGGATCCAGTTGTCTGTTTGTTGGGATGCGTGGATGAGATTGGAGTGGATAAACACCTAAAGATAGCTATAGCCAGATTGTTGTATATGGCTAGGAAGGTGATAGCTAGAAACTGGATTAGGGAAGAGCCGCCGTCAAGAGGAGAGTTCCTCCAGTATGTGAAACATGGCCTGACACTAGAAAAAGGGATTTATAAGAAGAAAGGGAAAACTGAAACGTTCAATAAAATGTGGTCTCCATGGATTGCTATGGGATAGTAATGTGAAGTGTGGCTTATACGAATGGTTGAGGGATTAGATACTCTATTGTTTTAATGATGGTAGTAATTAACAAGATGAGCTGCTTTGTGGGGTGGGGGTGGGGGGCTTTGGGATCGAAGGGGGCTGTTTGAAGGGGGAGGGGGGGAAAAACTATATATTGAAAATGTAAATGTAACATGTTAATTGCCTTGTTATTCTTAATAAAAATTTATTTGAATTAAAAAAAAAAAAAGTATATCGATCTACTCACGTAATTGTGTATAAGATCTGGGTGATTTTTCTCCACTCCATCATCCAAAATACTCACAACCACATTTTTGCCAGTGTAGCCTCTTTGCCAAGCAGCCATAACATTCATTTCTGACCGACATCGGCTGCTCTTATCACTGCAATGCTGAAAAATGGAGAGAAAAATAAATAGTGAAATGTCAGAGGTCAGCAAAAGACAGCCAGTTCATAGAGGGGATTTTAACTGGTATCTAGTGTGTTTGTGCACAATATTCTGCAGCATTTTCCAATCCAGAATGTATAAGTACAAGGTTGGACATGAAAACTTATAAATGAGTAATGGCCCGGCATACAAGAGCTTACAATCAATCAGGAAATAGTGAGGACACTGAAGATACAATATGTCCTTGTTTTGTAGAACTGTCTAGTCATCTTTTAGGGTTCCACACATGAAGATGGATGAACTAGTCATGCATTCAGAGTATGTATGAAGAGATATACAAGGGCATGAAATACTGGAATCCGGCTCAAAAGGAATATTGTAGGGGGCATTGGTTAAAGTAAAGAAGTCACAGTGGGGACACGTGGTAGACCAGTCAAAAAGATGTATTTTTAAAGGCATGCTTAAAGATGTGGATTATTTAACTAATTGTCTTGGGTAGAGAAATCCAGAAATCTGGTGCAGCTTGAGACCAGGATTGAACATTGCAGTGGGAAGTTCAGAATACGGAAGATGTTAGGCTTGGATCATTAGCAGAACGTAAAACAAAAGTTGGGCGGCAAATCAAGATGAAGTATACAATGTAAGGCAGCACAGCACTGTGGAGAGTTCTGTGGTTGGGATTGACGGAGCTGGACAAAAATCAGGTGTCTGGCTGTTGAATTCTTGATAGATTGGAGACAGGAGAAATTAGTGAGGAACGAAGGATAGTAGTATAGGATACATTAATTAAGACTAATAAAATTACATATCCAAATACTGTTCAAATTCCCGATTTCTTCCTCATCCCAGAAGTAATTACCTCCTGAATGCTGAACATTAACCCAGTCTCACTGAGAAGGTCCCTCACTGCTGTCCCACCATACGGAAGCACTAATACATCAATAGGTTTGAAATGATCTCTAAATGCCTATAGTGCAAAAACTACATGAATAATTTCGGACTGTGCTATGCTTGGGTTCGTCTGGTGCCCAGCAATGTGGACTCTGCAGGATACTAGAATTATAGCACTCAGCAGTGTACTTACCAGGTACCACATGTTCGACCAGATGGGGTCATTAAAGTACAAAAGGTTAGGATCTGCTCGAATATATCTTTTAACCCTTTTCTTAATTTGTTGCTGCTGCACCCATTCTACCTGTATGGAAAAGTAAATCCGATATGTAATTGCTATCCTTCGTCAATACTTGCAAATACATTTACAACACATTATAATCAATTCATCAAAGGACTACTTCTATGACCGTATCTATCAAGGAAAAAAAAAACAATTATTTTTTCCACTTTCAATTACTGTTCAGGCTCGGCAATATAAAAAACAATTGCGCTTTATTCCATGTTTAAACTCAATAAACAGGACCTAAGGGAATGGGTGACATGCTGAGAATATAATGAGCACTTGTTCCCCTACAGGTCTTGGAAAACACTGGAAATCATCAGAATTTATGTTGCCGCATTGAGTATGACGTCCAAGCCAATACTAAAGCATTAGATGAGCAGCTAACATTTATATTAACTTGGCAGATCTATCGATTATAAATGAAAAGAGCAAAAACAATTTCTAACAAAAACCGTAAAGCACACAAACGAATAGGTGAATGTCTGACTCTACAAAGTTGGTTCTCCTCAATACAAAACAGACTTTCTAATATGAGAATTTAATCAGAAGGATTAAAAATTATATTACTCTTAAAAGCAGTATTTAAGAGCTGTCAACCTATCAGCCCCAGAGAAGCCAGACAAAATTAGAATTAAATTATTTTTTGCAACGTTCCTGTGATGTCCACCCACACGTCTCATACGACCAGCAGGAAGCACAGCAAGAAATTGCTGGCACAGTTAAGTAGCGCTCGCTCTTCCTAGCAAACGGTGGTGTACAGAGTCATGACTAGCAGCAGAAAACGTAGTATATTGCCAGGTCACGTAGTATATTGCCAGGTCACGTAGTATATTGCCAGGTCACGTAGTATATTGCCAGGTCACGTAGTATATTGCCAGGTCACGTAGTATATTGCCAGGTCACGTAGTATATTGCCCAGCCACGTAATATATTGCCCAGCCACGTAGTATATTGCCCAGCCACGTAGTATATTGCCCAGCCACGCAGTATACAGCACAGAGCCACCTAGTATACAGCACAGAGCCACATAGTATATTGCCCAGCGACGTAGTATACAGCACAGAGCCACGTAGTATACAGCACAGAGCCACGTAGTATATAACACTGCCCACACAATATATAACAGTGGCCACGTAATATATAGCACAGCCCACGGAGTATATCACAGCCCACATAGTACATAACACTGCCTATACAGCACAGAGCCACGCGGTATCTAACAGCCCACGCAGTATTTAGCAGTGTGGGCACCATATCCCTGTTAAAAAAATAAATAAATAAAATTATAAATAGTTATATACTCACCCCTGGGATCCACCGAAGCTCCGCCGAGCCGCTTGCGCCTGCCACCATCTTCCGTTCCCAGGATGCATGGTAAAATTACCCAGATGACTTAGCGGTCTTGCGAGACCGCTAAGTCTTCTGGGTAATTTCGAAATGCATCGCTGGGAACGGAAGATGGCGGCAGGCGCGAGCGGCTCGGCGGACTACGGAGTATAGCAGGTTTTTTGTTTTTTTTTAATTATTTTTAACATTACATTTTTTTTACTATTGATGCCGCATAGGCACCATCAATAGTAAAAAGTTGGGGGCACACAGGGTTAATAGCAGCGGTAACAGAGTGCGTTACCCGCGGTATAACGCGGTCCGTTACCGCCGGCATTAACCCTGTGTGATCGGTGACCGGAGGGGAGTATGCGGGCGTCGGGCAGTGACTGCGAGGAGTAAGAAGCGGCCATTTTCTTCCGGACTGTGCCCGTCACTGATTGGTCGTGGCAGTTTTGCCACGACCAATCAGCAACTTGGATTTCTATGACAGACAGAGGCCGCGACCAATGAATATCTGTGGCAGACAGACAGACGGAAGTGACCCTTAGACAATTATATAGTAGATTTGCATAGTTTTTCATCATCTATTTTGAAAATCAACAACTGGCTAATGTATAATCTGCATATCAGCAAACATTTTTATTTTTTTGGCTTGTCTGTCTTTTTCTTAAGGCCACATTCACAAATGCAGTATTGGGTCAGTATTCTACCTCAGTATTTGTAAGCCAAAACCAGGATAGGAACAATCAGAGGAAAAGTATAATAGAAACACATCACCACTTTTACATTTTCTACAGTCTCCTGGTTTTGGCCTACAAATACCGAGGTAAATGTAACCTAAAAGTGTAAATGGATTAATTGTAGGCGATCCCTTAGTTTGGCATACTTCTTTCTTCCGGTTCATCAGTATGCTCACGGATGATCCCAGTGTATAGGGTTATGCCCTCTTTGACATTTTACTGTAAATGTGGCAAATAAAGCAAGAGATCAAAAAAGGAATCTTTGCATTGCACCAAACCTATCAAAATGTACCATTTTGATGGATTTGGAACAAAATCCGTCAGAGCATAAAGATATATGAGGGAAAAAAAGGACTTCAGGCAATGTGCATACGGTGTCTATTAGATGCTTGTGTAGCCACCAAGTTTTCCCAGTCAAAGCAATTTCAGGAGAATGCTGGTAGTTGTTTTAATGAGGCAGCTTTACTGTTGCTCTTGAGGGGGCTACGCTGCTGTCATCTTTCACGCTATACTTCCAAATGTAGTAAAAGGGCAGCTCGGCAGCCTCCCGAGGAATAAGTATCACTTAACAGCTTCAGGGTTTCCGGACTCTTAAGTAGGTAAAAAGTAACAGGACTGAACATGTACACAGTAATATTGCTTTGATATTGCTGTGAACCCTGTTAATTTTATGGGGAGCTTTTGCGGCTCTATTTCAGCCGGATTCGAAGCGGAATCCGCTTGCACACAGCGTCTTTCACGTACCGTAAAGATGACCTTTTCACTGAATGTTTTCATTAAATCAAATGCTTCCGCCAATTTTTGCCATTGAACGGATTCTGGAACATTTTTTTTTTCTGTGCTTCTGTTCCAAATTTATGGCCCTCTAATAAAAATTCAAATTTTCAATTCAATAAACTTGGCATACTCCACATACTTCTCTAAGGGTGTTTGCATTTTCTCCCATATGGCAGAAGCTCTGTGGTATGCGCACAATTGGTCACAGTGGATCATCTGCAAATCAAAGCTGTGGAGTTGGTTAGCCAAACTTCCGACTGACTCCTCAATTTCTCTGACTCCCAACTACACAGCACTACGGAGCATGTGCATAATGTGCAGCACAGATTCATCTCATCTATGACCCCACAGCACTGGTCACTACTGAGCATGTACATAAAGTGCAGCACAGATTCATCTCCTCTACGACTCTACAGCACTGGTCACTACTGAGCATGTACATAAAGGGCAGCACAGATTCATCTCATCTATGACCCCACAGCACTGGTCACTACTGAGCATGTACATACAGTGCAGCACAGATTCATCTCATCTACAACCCCACAGCACTAGTCACTACTGAGCATGTACATAAAGTGCAGCACAGATTCATCTCATCTACGACCCCACAGCACTGGTCACTACTGAGCATGTACATAAAGTGCAGCACAGATTCATCTCATCCATGACCCCACAGCACTGGTCACTACTGAGCATGTACATAAAGTGCAGCACAGATTCATCTAATCCAAGACCCCACAGCACTGGTCACTACTGAGCATGTACATACAGTGCAGCACAGATTCATCTCATCTACAACCCCACAGCACTAGTCACTACTGAGCATGTACATAAAGTGCAGCACAGATTCATCTCATCTACGACCCCACAGCACTGGTCACTACTGAGCATGTACATAAAGTGCAGCACAGATTCATCTCATCCATGACCCCACAGCACTGGTCACTACTGAGCATGTACAGAAAGTGCAGCACAGATTCATTTCAACTAAAAGCCCAGATCCTTAGATCAAGATTAGAACAGACATTTATAGGACATTTCATAACTTTCCCAAATTATGAAAAAATATTCAGCACATCCTGCATTGAACTACTGTACCCAATTTATTATATATTTAAGGAGTCGGAGTTGGTCCATTTTATACAAATTATTTTCAGGAGTGGTGTGGACTCAGATTAAAGAAAAAAAAAAAAAGTGAAAGGTCATCTTTAAAAATAAAAAAAAAGTTCCCAAATGGGCAAATGATGAATTAGAGACTTAAATTTCTAAAAAAAAAAAAAAAATATCCTGAAATTTTCTATCCGTTATTTAAAACAAAGAAAAGTTTGGACAAATTACGTCACACTCAGGTCCTCCAATATCTATGCTGTAGAAGAGCATACAGGTAGAGGTTCTCCCTTTAGAAGGAACCCATCACTAGGATTTGGGCATGCACAGTGAAGCAAGGTCTACTGTTCTGAGCCCTATGTAATGTGCATGATATCGCTGGAGCAAAGGTCCAGACACATATTGAGCATCTCAAACTCTTACTACCAAATGTCAGAATGTCTGGTTTTAACATGGAGAAGTTTGGAAACTTAACACCTCGCTGCATAATGATAAGGTGGTTTAGTAGACCAAAACTTGGTGGAAGTTTATTTTAAAAGATGACCCCACTGTCTCCTAATCAGCTGTTCCCGCATTTACAAGGCTGAAAACAATTCTTATTAATTTATTGCTGACCGCAGATGCAGTTTTTTATTGGATGCCCACTGCCAGAAGTTTATAGCTAAAGTCCCAAGAGCAAAGGTTTAAGGAGTTCTCCAGAAATATATAAATACACCTCCAATAACAGAGCACTAGGAAATTACACCACGTCTAGGTCGGTTATTTGAGCTCTATTTGTATAATCTCCGAGAGTCCCTTTAACTGTAGTCAAAGGAAGGATCTTCCAGTAAATGACTCCCGTCTGCTGCACCAAAGTCAAGCTACTAATAAGGAGCTTACCAAACATTAAGTCTGTCTTAAGAGTTAGATTGCAACATGCAAAAGACCAAGTGTCCAGGAAACACACCCCGAGCAGGTAAAGCACATACACATGAGTGCATGGAATATTTTAGCTTTTTACAGCTCAGTGCTAAAGCTAAAGTGATTCTATAACCCAAAGTATTTATCACCAATATTAATAAGAAATATTAGATGCTTAAAGACGAAACGTTTTCAACATTTGTATGCTGTCAACATGGACAAACATTTTTTAAGAATGGATTCATCACCTTGATGAATCCAATCACCATAAAATTAACAAATTTTGAGGGCAATATTAGTTCTACCTCTTACAGGCATTTGTACGTTCTTCCTATGTTCATCTCGGTTTCTGCAATGTTATTATTATTATTATTTATTGTTATAGCGCCAATTATTCCATGGCGCTTTACATGTGAGGAGGGGTATACATAATAAAAACAAGTACAATAATATTAAACAATACAAGTCATAACTGGTACAGGAGGAGAGAGGACCCTGCCCGCGAAGGCTCACAATCTACATGTTCTCCAGATTATTACCAGCCACCAAAACAAATTAGGGTAAAGTCCGATAACCATAGTCTCCAAAACTGGAAAAGGCCTGAAGTAATTATGAAGGATACAGGAAAGATCTGACACAAACCAGACAACTGAGAGGTCATACAATACAGAATACTACTAAAAGCGCACACAAAGCCATCTGCTGCCTGCTCCACAGTGCCTCCAGCAAAGCTGCAGCTATTGCCATCATACCAGAATACTCATTTCTTTAAGAACGCACATAATTTGATTAAAACATACTCCATATGTTTTAATTTCCCCTACCAGGTCATAATCACCTACAGTTTGCCATTTATTTTAAACTCGCTGCCCGGATAATTCCACACCAGTAATACTTTGTGTTTCCTAATTTAAGCAGATTTAATTCTATTTCGGCTGCCAACCATATACCCATTACATCACTTCTCCAATTCATTTAGATCGCAAATTAATGAAGTCTAAAACCAATCTTTTTTTCTCATTGCATTTTCATGTTCACACTATATAGAGATCATGATTATTGTTACTATTAACTGCATTTCTACAACAGGTTGAGAACCAAAAGGTTTCTCTAATAAGGCTGGGTTCCCATTGCGTTATGGGAACGCGCTTAACGGACAGCGTTGCACGTCGAAATTAACGCCGTGCAACGCATCCGTTAGCGCGCCCATTCACGGCAATGGGAACGCGCAGCACTAGCGCGTGCCATGTTCGGCACGCGCTAGCGACGCGCCGGTGTTTCCTGGCGCGCTGCGGACGCTGCTTGCAGCGTCCGAGGCGCGCCCGCGGTCCGTTCCCCGCTCTCGCAGATCGGGGATCTGCGAGAGCGGGGACAATACCGCGACCCCGGGACGCAGCCACAGTAAAAACATTGCGTTAGCGAAACCCGCTAGCGCTAAACGGGTTGCACTAACGCAATGTGACCAACTCATAGGTTTTAGAAAAGCAATTATAATCAAAAGAACAAAAAAATACTAAACACTTTACCCTTTGTTAATTAAATTACAAGCCTTGGAAGAAAAACAAAATGTCACATTGGGTTACATTACACATTGTTTAGTCTATAAATATTGCCAGGCAAGAATCCAGTAAAAAAAAAGTTCAAGATTTGATCTGTGCAGAAAGGAGCAAACAATATAAAATACTAGTCAGAAATCATCAAGGTTCCCTAATGGGTTGACATTTTCCTTGATGCCTGCACGCACAATACAAAGAATGATTCTGTACAGATAGCACAATACTGTAACTTAAAGGAAGAGGAGTACAGAGGGTGTAGAAATGTAATTTAGGTACATAATAGAATAAAAAAAAAAGAATTACAAATATGAAGAGACTGCTTCGTAGAAAAATAAACTGCAATAAATTCTACAACAGTTCCAAACTCTTACTTTCCTCAACCCTGTTACCCCTTACACATTGGTGCAGAGCCTTTCACCTAGCCAAATCAGTTCTCATACTTTGCACTGAAAAGGCGCAATACCCCGAAAAGTATCTGTAAATTAAGATTCTGATTTGTCTTTTATCCCAAGTCATATTGCAAGACTCATTAAAGGGTCGAAAACTTGCAAGATTGCCGTTTCCAACAGGTGGCACTAGAGAGTTCAAGTCATCTCCCCTGTGAAGAGGAAATTTGCATAGAAAATGGAAGAAACATAAGATGACTGAATCTTTCTCAGTCTGGGGCTTCATGCGAGATCTCGTCTCGTGGGGTAAAGCCGATTCTGAGAAAGGTCAGGAATGAGCCCAGAACTACACGGGAGGACATGGTCAATGACCTGAAGACAGCTGGGACCACAGTCTCAAACTTTACTGTCAGTAACACACTACATCTTCATGGATTAAAGATCCTGCAGGGCACACAATGTCCCCCTGCTCACAGCAGCACATGTCCACTTTGAAGTTCACCAATGACCTGGGTGATCCAGAGGAGGCATGGGAGAAGGTCATGTGGTCAGATGAGACCAAAATAGATATTTTTGGTATTAACTGCACTCACCGTGTTTGAAGGAAAAAGGTGAGAAAACATGCAAAATCTGAAGTGTATCAAATACGTGTGTGTATATATATATATATGTGGAGCGCGCCTGATAATCAGTTGTTCGGCGCCACAGCTACATGTGTCATGGCTGTGTAACACTCACAACGCATGTATGGAGATCCAGTTTGTTGAAGATGAAATGATCTTTAAAAAACCTTAAGTTAAAGATGACATTTCCTTGTATTTTAGGAAAAAATATATAATTTTTTAAATATTACTAAAAGAAAATGGGTCAATGAAAAAGTTTGGGCACCCTTGGAGATTTTTGTGCTCAGATAACTGACCAAGGTTTCAGGCATTAATTAGCCTGTAAGGGTTATTGTTTGTTCACCATCGTTAGGAAAGGCCAGGCGATGCAAAGTTCCCAGCTATATAAAAACCTAGCCTACTTTAACCTTGTGCCAAAAAAACAGCAGCCATGAGTTCTTCTAAGCAGCTGCTTAGCACTCTGAAAATGAAAATGGTGGAGGCCCACAAAGCAGGAGAAGACTATACGAAAGATAGCAAAGCGTTTTCAAATTGCCACTTCCTCAGTTCGAAATGTAAATAAGAAATTGCAATTAACAGGAACAGTAGAGATCAAGATCAGGTCTGCAAGACCAAGCAAAATTTAAATGACAGCTACTCTTAGGATTGCTACACACAAATCAGAAACCCTGCTTGACTGCAAAAGACCTTCAGAAAAAATTACACTCTGGACTTGTGGCACATTGTTCTACTGTCCAGAGACACCTGCACAAATATGGCCTTCATGGGAGAGTCAGAGGAAAACCTCTTCTGCGTCCTTAACATAAAATTCAGTTACAGAAATATGCAAAAGAACATCTAAAGAAGGCTGGTGCATGTTGGAAACGACCTGTGGGTCGATGAGGTTAAAATAGAACTCTTTGGCAACAATGATCAAAGGTATGTGTGGAGAAAAAAAAAAGGGCACATAATTTCAGGAAAAGAACATCTTGCCACCAATTAAGCATGGGGGTGGATCAATCGTGCTTTGGGATTGTGTTGCAGCCAATGGCACGGGGAACATTTCATGAGTAGAGGGAAGAATGGAGTCAACAAAATTTCAACAAATTCTTGATGCAAACATAACACCATCTGTAAAAAAAAAAAAAGTTGAAATTGAAAAGAGGATGGCTTCTACAAATGGATAATGATCCTAAACATGTGTTTTGTGTGTGTGTGTGTGTGTGTGTGTGTGTGTGTGTGTGTGTGTGTGTGTGTAGCCCATTCACTATCCCCATCTATCCCCCACCCCCCGAAGATGGCTGGACCATGATTGTAAATACATCATTGTAAATACACACCTGTACTTTGCATCTCCCCCACCTCATTGTAGATTGTAAGCTCTCACGAGCAGGGTCGTCTTATTTTGCTTTAATTATTGTATTGTTAACGTTGTTACTTATGACTTTTGTGTTTGAAACTGTTAAACTGTAAAGCGCTGCGGAATATGTTGGCGCTATATAAATAAAGATTATTATGATTATTATTATTATTATTATTATTATGTGTTAAATTCCACAATAGGTTACCTTACAAAGCACATGCTGAAGGTTTTACAATGGCCCTTACAGTCCCCTGATCTGATTATTGAAAATCTGAGGCTAAACCGCAAAATAGCAGTGCATGCAAAACCACCCAAGAATCTCACAGAACTAGAAGAATTTTCAAAGGAAGAAGGGACAAAAATCCTGCAAAAAGAACTGAAAGACTCATGGCTAGCTACAAAAAGTGTTTACAAGCGGTGATACTCTCAAAAGGGGGGTGCTACACAGTATTAAAGATGCAGGGCGCCCAAATTTGCATTGGCCCATTTACCTTTTTGATGAAAATATATTTTTGACTAAAATATAAAGATAATGTGTCATTTTTAACTTTAGCCATTTTAAAGATCATATAATCTTCAACTTGCATAACTGTTCACAACAGTAATTTTGCCCAGGGGTGCCCAAACTTTTACATGCCACTGTATATATGCCCGTCCTCCATCCTGATATTAGTGTTCCCCATCCTGGTACAGGTTCCTTATCCTGAGCACGGTCCTGGTACATATATCTCCCATCATGGTATATGTCCCCCATTCTACCGCTGCTCTTTAATGCATAGAAAAAACCCCAAACAATTCTACTCACCTTCCCTCTGCTCCCTCACAAAACAACATCTTCTGAAGCCGGCAGCTGACGTCAGCATCAAAGCAATGGGAGCGTATGAGGTCACTGCAATGTACCCCAGTAATGTGCACGGCAATGTCAGCTGCTGGCCTCTAATTAGCCAGCAGCAATACAGGTCATCCGAATATGCATCCGATGACGCACATCCAGTTAATGTTTGCGTTGGCGGGCCCCCACATACACTGGCTCAGTTGTGACCTCCGTAACGGCATTAGTTATGCCCCTGGTTGGGGAACAAGTTTGCCTTCTCTGTGTGCAGAGCAGGTAAGTACATTCATACTGCACATTTTTTGCAAAAATTCCACATATGTCCCATTTCACTGAATAGGTCTTGAAGAAATCCATCTGTTGGCTTCAAAAACAACCAAATTCTGAATATAACTGATGTCTGTTACAGGTACATCCTTAGAGTAATGGTTTGTAGGTATAAAAAACTAATCATAGGATGTTTTATAGAAAGAAACCGTACGTTTGGCTGAGAGGACAAAAGCAGCTAAAAGTTATAAAAAATAAAAAAAAAAACATTTCAAGGGGATAATCATGGGACTTGGGCTTACCCAACATCATAAATATTACTATTCCTGGTCAATAACTGATTTACTACATATTTTGAATTCATGTATAAAGAGCCCTTGCTGAATTTATCCAAATTTTAGTTGCAAAGCCGAACACTCTCCTACGAGAAAATGAACAACAGACTATAGCTGAAGGGCACTGTAGTATCAGAGCACTGATGTAGGATTTTTAAGCATTTCCAGACAGCCCATGGACTGTAGATGTCCAACAGAGTCGGACTGCCCAAAGAGAAGGCAGAGATGTCTTATTACCATCTGTGCCTTCCTGATTTCTGAATGAGCCATGCAGAACAAGTACAGTATATACAACATAGGAAGTACTGCCAGCATTTCCTCCTTCAGACCAAGCTGTCATTTGATTGCTTGGTACTAGGAAAAGTGTTGGAGCTTCTGGATCACAGGAGACTCCGTCAGCTTGATTATGTGTGAAGGAGGCAGAATTTCCCATGAAACTGGGGCCAATATGCGAAACCCAGTTACAGGAGAAATCAGCAACACAAAATGTATTAATATGTCGAAATGGCCACCCCCTGAAACTACCCCAAAGATCATTTAAGACCTTATGTGGGGAACAGTGTGTGGAAAAAAAAAAAATACCGTATATACTCAAGTATAAGCCGAGATTTTCAGCCCATTTTTTGGGGCTGAAAGTTCCCCTCTTGGCTTAAACTCGAGTCATACCCAGGGGTCGGCAGGGGAGGGGGAGCAGGGGCGGTCTAATAATACTCACCTGCTCCTGGCACGGTCCCTGCAGGTCCCTGGCTCCCCAGCTTCTTCCTGTACTGAGCAGTCACATGGTACCGCTCATTACAGTAATGAATATGCGGCTCCTCCCGTAGGGGTGGAGCTGCATATTCATTACTGTAATGAGCGGCAACGGTGACCGCTCAGTACAGGAAGAAGCTGCGGCGCTGGGGAACCAGGGACTGCACAGCGCCAAAAGCAGGTGAGTATAATGGGGAGGGGGAGCACTGCGCGATATTCACCTGCTCCCCGTTCCGGGCACCTCTCCGTCTTCAATGTCTTCTGCAGTGACGCTCAGGTCAGAGGGCGCGATGACGTGGTTAGTGCACGCCCTCTGCCTGAAAGTCAGTACAGAAGACGCTGAAGATGGAGCGGCGCCCAGAACGAAGTCAGGTGAATATTGAAAGTGCCGGGGGCCTGAGCGACGGAGAGGTGAGTACGTGATTTTTTTTTTTATCGCAGCAACAGCAAATCGGGCAAGTGTCTGTAGGGAGCATCTTATGGGGCCATAACGTTTGTGCAGCACTATATGGGGCAAGTGTCTGTATAGGGCCATAATCAACGTTTGTGCAGTACTATATGGGGCAAGTGTCTGTATGGAGCATCTTATGGGGCCATAATTAACGTTTGTGCAGCACTATATGGGCCAAGTGTCTGTATGGAGCATCTTATGGGGCCATAATAAAGGTTTGTGCAGTACTATAAGGGGCAAGTGTCTGTATGCAGCATCTTATGGGGCCATAATTAACGTTTGTGCAGCACTATATGGGCCAAGTGTCTGTATGGAGCATCTTATGGGGCCATAATAAAGGTTTGTGCAGCACTATATGGGGAAAATATCTTTAAGGAGCATCTTATGGGGCCATAATCAACATTTGTGCAGCATTATATTGGGCAAATGTGTCTATGGAGCATCTTATGGGGCCATTATTAACCTTCATGCAGGATTATATGGGGCATATTTTAATATGGAGCATCTTATGGGGCCATCATAAACTTTATGGAGCATTATATGGGGCTCCTGATTCAATATGGATATTCAAAAATACTAAACCTACTGATGCCTCAATTACTTTTACTTTAATTGGTATCTATTTTTACTTGTGACATTTACCGGTAGCTGCTGCATTTCCCACCCTAGGCTTATACTCGAGTCATTAAGCTTTCCCAGTTTTTTTGTGGCAAAATTAGGAGGGGGGGGGGGGAGCGCGGGGAGGTCGCTTATACTCGAGTATATATGGTTTAAAAAAAAAAACAACCCTTGATGGGCCAGTCAGTCCAAACAGCAGTTTCTAGTCCCACTCCCTTTGGAAAAAAAAGTGTTCAATAGCAGTCCTTTAGGCTATGTGCACACGTAGGAAATGTGGTGCAGAATTTTCTGCACTAAATCTGCATCTCCTGGCAGAATCCGCAGGTGCGTTTTTTATGTGGTTTTAGTGCGTTTTTTGTGCGAAATTGATGCGGATTTTGTGCAGTTTTTGTGCAGATTTTGCCACTGCAGATTTCTATTAACCCCTTCATGACCTTGGGATTTTTCATTTTTCCGTGTTCGTTTTTCACTCCCCTCCTTCCCAGAGCCATAACTTTTTTATTTTTCCGTCAATTTGGCCATGTGAGGGCTTATTTTTTGCGGGACGAGTTGTACTTTTGAACGACATCATTGGTTTTAGCATGTCATGTACTAGAAAACGGGAAAAAAAATTCCAAGTGCGGTGAAATTGCAAAAAAAAGTGCAATCCCACACTTGTTTTTTGTTTGGCTTTTTGCTAGGTTCACTAAATGCTAAAACTGACCTGCCATTATGATTCTCCAGGTCAGTACGAGTTCATAGACACCTAACATGACTAGGTTATTTTTTACCTAAGTGGTGAAAAAAATTCTAAACTTTGCTAAAAAAAAAAAAAAAAAAAAAATAAAAAAAAAAATTGCGCCATTTTCCGATACTTGTAGCGTCTCCATTTTTCATGATCTGGGGTCGGTTGAGGGCTTATTTTTTGCGTGCCGAGATGACGTTTTTAATGATAGCATTTTGGTGCAGATACGTTCTTTTGATCGCCCGTTATTGCATTTTAATGCAATGTCGCGGTGACCTAAAAAACGTAATTCTGGCGTTTCACTTTTTTTCTCGCTACGCCGTTTAGTGATCAGGTTAATGCTTTTTTTTAACCCCTTCATGACCCAGCCTATTTTGACCTTAATGACCTGGCCGTTTTTTGCAATTCTGACCAGTGTCCCTTTATGAGGTAATAACTCAGGAACGCTTCAACGGATCCTAGCGGTTCTGAGATTGTTTTTTCGTGACATATTGGGCTTCATGTTAGTGGTAAATTTAGGTCAATAAATTCTGCGTTTATTTGTGATAAAAACGGAAATTTGGCGAAAATTTTGAAAATTTCGCAATTTTCACATTTTGAATTTTTATTCTGTTAAACCAGAGAGTTATGTGACACAAAATAGTTAATAAATAACATTTCCCACATGTCTACTTTACACCAGCACAATTTTGGAAACAAAATTTTTTTTTGCTAGGAAGTTATAAGAGTTAAAATTTGACCAGCGATTTCTCATTTTTACAACGAAATTTACAAAACCATTTTTTTTAGGGACCACCTCACATTTGAAGTCAGTTTGAGGGGTCTATATGGCTGAAAATACCCAAAAGTGACACCATTCTAAAAAATGCACCCCTCAAGGTGCTCAAAACCACATTCAAGAAGTTTTTTAACCCTTCAGGTGCTTCACAGCAGCAGAAGCAACATGGAAGGAAAAAATGAACATTTAACTTTTTAGTCACAAAAATTATCTTTTAGCAACATTTTTTTTATTTTCCCAATGGTACAAGGAGAAACTGAACCACGAAAGTTGTTGTACAATTTGTCCTGAGTACGCTGATACCTCATATGTGGGGGTAAACCACTGTTTGGGCGCACGGCAGGGCTTGGAAGGGAAGGAGCGCCATTTGACTTTTTGAATGAAAAATTGGCTCCACTCTTTAGCGGACACCATGTCACGTTTGGAGAGCCCCCGTGTGCCTAAAAATTGGAGCTCCCCCACACGTGACCCCATTTTGGAAACTAGACGCCCGAAGGAACTTATCTAGATGCATAGTGAGAACTTTGAACCCCCGGGGGCTTCACAAATTGATCCGTAAAAATGAAAAAGTACTTTTTTTTCACAAAAAAATTCTTTTAGCCTCAATTTTTTTCATTTTCACATGGGCAACAGGATAAAATGGATCCTAAAATTTGTTGGGCAATTTCTCATGAGTACACCGATACCTCACATGTGGGGGTAAACCACTGTTTGGGCACATGGTACGGTTCGGAAGGGAAGGAGCGCCATTTGACTTTTTGAATGAAAAATTATCTCCATCGTTAGCGGACACCATGTCGTGTTTGGAGAGCCCCCGTGTGCCTACACATTGGAGCTCCCCCACAAATGACCCCATTTTGGAAACTAGACCCCCCAAGGAACTTATCTAGATGCATATTGAGCACTTTAAACCCTCAGGTGCTTCACAAATTGATCTGTAAAAATAAAAAAGTACTTTTTTTTTCACAAAAAAATTCTTTTCGCCTCAGTTTTTCATTTTCACATGGGCAATAGGATAAAATGAATCCTAAAATTTGTTGGGCAATTTCTCCCGAGTATGCCGATACCTCATATGTGGGGGTAAACCACTGTTTGGGCACACGGCAGGGCTCGGAAGGGAAGGCGCGCCATTTGACTTTTTGAATGGAAAATTGGCTCCAATTGTTAGCGGACACCATGTCGCGTTTAGAGAGCCCCTGTGTGCCTATGCATTGGAGCTCCCCCACAAGTGACCCCATTTTGGAAACTAGACCCCCCAAGGAACTTATCTAGATGCATATTGAGCACTTTAAACCCCCAGGTGCTTCACAGAAGTTTATAATGCAGAGCCATGAAAATAAAAAATAATTTTTCTTTCCTCAAAAATGATTTTTAGCCTGGAATTTCCTATTTTGCCAAGGGTAATAGGAGAAATTGGACCGCAAATGTTGTTGTCCAGTTTGTCCTGAGTACGCCGATACCCCATATGTGGGGGTAAACCACTGTTTGGGCGCACGGCAGGGCTCGGAAGGGAAGGCACGCCAATTGGCTTTTTAAATGGAAAATTAGCTCCAATCATTAGCGGACACCATGTCACGTTTGGAGAGCCCCTGTGTGCCTAAACATTGGAGATCCCCCACATATGACCCCATTTTGGAAACTAGACCCCCAAAGGAACTAATCTAGATGTGTGGTGAGGACTTTGAACTTCCAAGTGCTTCACAGAAGTTTATAACCCAGAGCCATGAAAATAAAATAAAAATTTTATTTTCTCTAAAATGATTTTTTAGCCTGCAATTTATTATTTTCCCAAGGGTAACAGGAGAAATTTGACCCCAAAAGTTGTTGTACAGTTTCTCCTGAGTACGCTGATACCCCATATGTGGGGGTAAACCACAGTTTGGGCACATGTCGGGGCTCGGAAGTCAAGTAGTGACATTTTGAAATGCAGACTTTGATGGAATGCTCTGCGGGCGTTACGTTGCGTTTGCAGAGCCCCTGATGTGGCTAAACAGTAGAAACCCCCCAAAAGTGACCCCATTTTAGAAACTAGACCCCGAAAGGAACTTCTCTAGATGTGAGGTGAGCACTTTGAACCCCCAAGTGCTTCACAGAAGTTTATAACACAGAGCAGTGAAAATAATAAATACGTTTTCTTTCCTCAAAAATAATTTTTTAGCCCAGAATTTTTTATTTTCCCAAGGGTTACAGGAGAAATTGGACCCCAAAAGTTGTTGTCCAGTTTCTCCTGAGTACGCTGATACCCCATATGTGGGGGTAAATCACTGTTTGGGCACACGTCGGGGCTCAGAAGGGAAGTAGTGACTTTTGAAATGCAGACTTTGATGGAATGGTCTGCGGGCGTCACGTTGCGTTTGCAGAGCCCCTGGTGTGCCTAAACAGTAGCAACCCCCCACAAGTGACCCCATTTTGGAAACTAGACCCCCCAAGGAACTTATCTAGATATGTGGTGAGCACTTTGAACCCCCAAGTGCTTCACAGACGTTTACAACGCAGAGCCGTGAAAATAAAAAATCATTTTTCTTTCCTCAAAAATGATGTTTTAGCAAGCAATTTTTTATTTTCTCAAGGGTAACAGGAGAAATTGGACCCCAGTAATTGTTGCCCAGTTTGTCCTGAGTACACTGATACCCCATATGTGGGGGTAAACCACTGTTTGGGCACACGTCGGGGCTCGGAAGGGAAGGAGCACCATTTGACTTTTTGAATAAAAGATTGGCTGGAATCAATGGTGGCGCCATGTTGCGTTTGAAGACCCCCTGATGTGCCTAAACAGTGGAAACCCCTCAATTCTAACGCCAACACACCCCTAACCCTTATCCCAACTGTAGCCGTAACCCTAACCACAACCCTAACCCCAACACACCCCTAACCCTAACCACAACCCTAATTCCAACCCAACCCTAACCCTAAGGCTATGTACCCACGTTGCGGATTCGTGTGAGATTTTTCCGCACCATTTTTGAAAAATCCGCGGGTAAAAGGCACTGCGTTTTACCTGCGGATTTACTGCGGATTTCACCTGCGGATTCCTATTGAGGAATAGGTGTAAAACGCTGCGGAATCCGCACAAAGAATTGACATGCTGCGGAAAATACAACGCAGCGTTTCCGTGCGGTATTTTCCGCACCATGGGCACAGCGGATTTGGTTTTCCATAGGTTTACATGGTACTGTAAACCTGATGGAACACTGCTGCGGATCCGCAGCGGCCAATCCGCTGCGGATCCGCAGCCAAATCCGCACCGTGTGCACATAGCCTAATTCTAAAGGTATGTGCACACGCTTCGGAAAACGCTGCGGATCCGCAGCAGTTTCCCATGAGTTTACATTTCAATGTAAACCTATGGGAAACAAAAATCGCTGTACACATGCTGCGGAAAAACTGCACGGAAACGCAGCGGTTTACATTCCGCAGCATGTCACTTCTTTCTGCGGATTCCACAGCGGTTTTACAACTGCTCCAATAGAAAATCGCAGTTGTAAAACCGCAGTGAAATGCGCAGAAAAACCGCGGTAAATCTGGCATAAATCCGCAGCGGTTTAGCACTGCGGATTTATCAAATCCGCTGCGGAAAAATCCGCAGAGGACCAGAATACGTGTGCACATACCGAAACCCTAACCCTAACCCTACCCCTAACCCTAGCCCTAACCCTACCCCTAACCCTACCCCTAACCCTAACCCTAACCCTAACCCTAGTTCTAACTCCAACCTTAGTGAAAAAAAAAAAAAATTCTTTATTTTATTATTGTCCCTATCTATGGGGGACAAATGGGGGGGGTCATTTACTGTTTTTTTATTTTGACCACTGTGATAGATTATATCACAGTGATCAAAATTCACATTGGAACGAATCTGCCGGCCGGCAGATTCGGCGGGCGCACTGCGCATGCGCCCGCCATTTTGGAACATGGCGGCGCCCGGGGAAGAAGACGGACGGACCCCGCCAGGATCGGTAAGTATAAGGGGGGGAGATCAGGGCACAGGGGGGGGAGATCAGGGCACTGGGGGGCGTCGGAGCACGGGGGGGAGGGATCGGAGCATGGGGGAGAGTGATCGGTGTGCGGGCGGGTGGATCGGTGTGCAGGGGGGGTGGATCGGTGTGCAGGGGGGGTGGATCGGAGCACGGGGGGGGATCGGAGTGCGGGGGGGTTTGATTGGAGCACGGGGGGGTGTGATTGGAGCACGGGGGGAGCGGACAGGAGGACGGGGGAGCGGAGCACAGGACGGAGGGGAGCGGGCCACAGATCGGGGGGCTGGGGGGGCGATCGGAGGAGTGGGGTGGGGGCACATTAGTATTTCCAGCCATGGCCGATATTTCAGCATCGGCCATGGCTGGATTGTAATATTTCACCATTTTTTTAGGTGAAATATTACAAATCGCTCTGATTGGCAGTTTCACTTTCAACAGCCAATCAGAGCGATCGTAGCCACGAGGGGGTGAAGCCACCCCCCCTGGGCTAAACTACCACTCCCCCTGTCCCTGCAGATCAGGTGAAATGGGAGTTAACCCTTTCACCCGATCTGCAGGGACGCGATCTTTCTGTGACACAGCATATGCGTCACAGGTCGGATTGGCACCGACTTTCATGACGCATACGCTGTGTCACAGGTCGGGAAGGGGTTAATTGATAGATCGGGCGATTCTGAGCGCGGCGATACCAAATATGTGTAGATTTGATTTTTTTTTAATTCATTTATTTTGATTGGGGCGAAAGGGGGGTGATTTAAACCTTTATTTTTTTTTTATTTTTTTCACATTTTTTTTAACTTTTTTTTTTTTTTACTTTTGCCATGCTTCAACAGCCTCCATGGGAGGCTAGAAGCAGGCACAACCCGATCGCCTCTGCTACATAGCAGCGATCTGCTGATCGCTGCTATGTAGCTGAAAATCAGGTGTGCTGTGAGCGCCGACCACAAGGTGGCGCTCACAGCTGCCGGGGATCAGTAACCATAGAGGTCTCAAGGACCTCTATGGTTACTATTCTGAAGCATCGCCGACCTCCAATCATGTGACGGGGGTCGGCGATGCGATCATTTCCGGTCGCCTGGCCGGAAGTGGTAGTTAAATGCCGCTGTCTGCGTTTGACAGCGGCATTTAACTAGTTAATAGGTGCGGGCAGATCGCGATTCTGCCCGCGCCTATTACGGGCACATGTCAGCTGTACAAAACAGCTGACATGTCCCGGCTTTGATGCGGGCTCACCGCGGAGCCCTGCATCAAAGCAGGGGATCTGACCTCGGACGTACGATCCCGTCCGAGGTCAGAAAGGGGTTAATGGAGGGGTGCAGAAACGCTGCAGAACTGCACAAAAGAAGTGACATGCACTTCTTTGAAATCTGCAGCGTTTCTGCGCAGATTTTTCTGCACAGCTTTTTTTTTCACAATGATTTATATTGTACTGTAAATCACAGTGCAGATCTGCAGCGTTTCTGCTGCAGAAAAAAATGCTGCAGAACTGCACTAAATCTACATCGTGTGCACATACCCTGAGGCTATGTTCACACTTTGCGGATTCCACTGCGGATTTTTCCGCAGCAGAATTCCAAAATCCGCAGTGAAAACCCGTCACGGTTTTTACTGCGGTTTCTTCTGCGGATTTTCATCTGCAGTTTCCTATTGGAGCAGGTGAAAATCCGCAGAAAAGAAGTGACATGCTGCGGAATGTAATCCGCAGCGTTTCCGTGCGGATTTTTCTGCAGCATGTGCACAGTGTTTTTTGTTTCCCATAGGTTTACATTGTAATGTAAACTCATGGGAAACTGCTGCGGATCCGCAGCGGTCAAATCCGCTGCGGATCCGCAGCAAAATCCGCAAAGTGTGAACATAGCCTTAACCCCTTAGTGACAGAGCCAATTTGGTACTTAATGACCATGCCAATTTTTGCAATTCTGACCACTGTCACTTTATGAGGTTATAACTCTGGAACGCTTCAACGGATCCTGCTGATTCTGAGATTGTTTTTTCGTGACATATTGTAATTCATGTTAGTGGTAACATTTCTTCGATATTACTTGCGATTATTTATGAAAAAAACGGAAATATGGCGAAAATTTTTAAAATTTTGCAATTTTCAAACTTTGTATTTTTATGCCCTTAAATCAGAGAGATATGTCATGAAAAATAGTTAATAAATAACATTTCCCACATGTCTACTTTACATCAGCACAATTTTGGAAACAAAATTTTTTTTTGTTAGGGAGTTATAAGGGTTAAAAGTTGACCAGCAATTTCTCATTTTTACAACACCATTTTTTTTTTAGGGACCACATCACATTTGAAGTCATTTTGAGGGGTCTATATGATAGAAAATAATGAAGTGTGACACCATTCTAAAAACTACACCCCTCAAGGTTCTCAAAACCACATTCAAGAAGTTTATTAACCCTTTACGTGCTTCACAGGAACTGAAACAATGTGGAAGGAAAAAATGAACATTTAACTTTTTTTTGTAAACATCTTAATTCAGAACCATTTTTTTTATTTTCACAAGTGTAAAAACAGAAATGTAACCATAAATTTTGTTATGCAATTTCTCCTGAATACGCCAATACCCCATATGTGGGGGTAAACCACTGGTAGGGCGCACCGCAGAACTTAGAAGTGAAGGAGCGCCGTTTGACTTTTTCAATGCAGAATTGGCTGGAATTGAGATCGGACGCCATGTCACGTTTAGAGAGCCCCTGATGTGCCTAAACAGTGGAAACTCCCCACAAATGACACCATTTTGGAAACTAGACCCCTTAAGGAACTTATCTAGATGTGTGGTGAGCACTTTGAACCCCCAAGTGCTTCACAGAAGTTTATAATGCAGAGCCGTGAAAATAAAAAATATTTTTTTTTTCCACAAAAAAGATTTTTTAGCCCCCAAGTTTTTATTTTCACTAGGGTAACAAGAGAAATTGGACCCCAAAAGTTGTTGTCCAATTTGTCCTGAGTATGCTGGTATCCCATATGTGGGGGTAAACAACTGTTTGGGCGCACGGCAGAGCTCGGAAGGAAGGAGCGCCGTTTTGGAATGCAGACTTTGATAGAATGGTCTGCGGGTATTATGTTGCGTTTGCAGAGCCCCTGATGTACCTAACCAGTAGAAACCCTCCACAAGTGACCCCATTTTGGAAACTAGACCCCCCAAGGAACTTATCTAGATGTGTGGTGAGAACTTTGAATGCCCAAGTGCTTCACAGAAGTTTAGAATGCAGAGTCGTGAAAATAAAAAATATTTTTTTTTTCCACAAAAAAGATATTGTAGCCCCCAAGTTTTTATTTTTACAAGGGTAACAGGAGAAATTGGACTGCAATAGTTGTTGTCCAATTTATCCCGAGTACGCTGATGCGCCATATGTGGGGGTAAACCACTGTTTGGGCGCACGGCAGAGCTCAGAAGGGAGGGAGCACCATTTGACTTTTTGAGCGCAAAATTGTCTGTCGTGTTTGGAGACCCCCTGATGTACCTAAACAGTGGAAACCCCCCAATTCTAGCTCCAACCCTAACCCCAACACACCCCTAACCCTAATCCCAACCTGATCCATAATCCTAATCACTAACCCTAACCCTAACCACAACCCTTACCCCAAAACAAACCTAATGTCAACCCTAACCATAACCCTAATCAAAACCCTAAATCCAACACACCCCTAATCCTAATCTGAACCCTAACCTCAAACCTAACCCTAATCCCAATACACCCCCAATCACAACCCTAACCTTAACCCTAATCCCAAACCTAACCCTAATCCCAAGCGTAACCCTAATGCCAACCCTAACCCTAATACCAACCCTAATCCAAACCCTAACCCTAATCCCAGCTCTAACCCTAACTTTAGCCCCAACCCTAGCCCTAACTTTAGCCCCAACCCTAACCCTAAGGCTACTTTCACACTTGCGTCGTTTGGCATTCCGTCGCAATCTGTCGTTTTGGACAAGAAACGGATCCTGCAAATGTGCCCGCAGGATGCGTTTTTTGCCCATAGACTTGTATTGCCGACGGATCGTGACGGATGGCCACACGTCGCGTCCGTCGTGCACTGGATCAGTTGTGTTTTGGCGGAGCGTCGGCACAAAAAAACGTTCAATGAAACGTTTTTTTGTACGTCGCATCCGCCATTTCTGACCGCGCCTGCGTGGCCGTAACTCCGCCCCCTCCTCCCCAGGACATAGATTGGGCAGCGGATGCGTTGAAAAACTACAGCTGCTGCCCACGTTGTGCACAATTTTCACAACGTGCGTCGGTATGTCGGGCCGACGCATTGCGACGGCCCCGTACCGACGTAAGTGTGAAAGAAGCCTAACCCTAAATTTAGCCCCAACCCTAACCCTAAATTTAGCCCCAACCCTAACCCTAAATTTAGCCCCAACCCTAACCCTAAATTTAGCCCCAGCCCTAACCCTACCCCTACCCCTAACCCTACCCCTAGCCCTAACCCTAGCCCTACCCCTAACCCTACCCCTACCCCTACCCCTAATTTTAGCCCCAACTGCTGTTCTCCTGCCGGCCGGCAGATGGAGACAGATGGCGGGCGCACTGGGCATGCGTCCGCCATGTTCTTCTGCCGGCGGCCAGGAGGAGCAGCAAGAGGATCCAGGGACCTAGGTGAGTATGCTAGGGTCCCCGAATCCCCCTATTTCTCTGTCCTCTGATGTGCGATCACATCAGAGGACAGAGAATTACACTTTACTTTTTTTTTTGCGGTCGCCGGTAAACAGTTAATTACCGGCGATCGCAAAACAGGGGTCGGTAATACCGACCCAGATCATGCTCTTTGGGGTCTCGGCTACCCCCGGCAGCCGAGACCCCAAAGATTCTCCCGGTGCCGGCCGGCGGGCGCACTGCGCATGCGCCTGCCATTTTGAAGATGGCGGCGCCCACCGGGAGACACGAGGAGCATCGGGGGAGCTAGGTGAGTATTGGGGGGCCACCTGGGACCCCTTTTCTCTGTCCTCCGATGTGCGATCACATCGGAGGACAGAGAAATTAAAAAGAGATCGCTTTTTTTTTTTTTTTGCGATCGCCGGTAAACGGTTAATTACCGGCGATCGCAAATGCGGGGTGGGTTAAAAACCCCCCGAATCATGTTCTCTGGGGTCTTGGCTACCCTCGGCAGCCGAGACCCCGGAGAAAATCGGCCTCTGGGGGGCGCTATGGACTTTTTTCACAGCGCCGTTAATTAACGGCGCTGTGGTTTAAGTACCCTTAGCGGCCGCCGTTAAAAGGCGTATCGGCGGTCGCTAAGGGGTTAAGGTTGTAAAGAAAAATAAAACAAAACGTAAAAAAAAAAATAAACATGCATTTCCTATTTTGCTTTACATACCCCCAACAATATCAGGAAGAAAAAAAAACAACACTTTACAATGGCCTGGTCCTCAAAGTTTGTTACATTGTCTATGTGGGTCAATTTTACAAAAATGATTTTAACATACCGGTATTCTGAGTCATTATACACTGCTTTACAAAGTAAGTAAAATTGAGAAACCACATTTACAAAGTGTATACATTTATCACATTTATCATGAAGGTCACATAAAATAACTATAGTAAAAGGTTCAGATTATTCATAAACCAGGACAGTCTCATCCATTATCAATTACTGAAGACTATCATTACTTACATCTGGGTCCATTAGCAGAAAATTGTGTGTACCTCTGCTGCTGTAGGTAGACCTCTTAATGGTCTTGCTGTGATAAAAATGGTAGTAATGTTCAAGATTTCCAATCTGAAAAAAAAAAAATGCTAAAAGGTTACGAAAAACAACATTTCTCTACACATGTATGGAAACAGAGGAATAATGTCTGACATTTATTGGCTTGACTCACACTTACTGGAGTTGGGAAACAAATCAACAGCATGGCTTATAAGTTATTGATTTTAAGAACATCTTTATTTACAGAAGGGTAGAGATGGGTGAACCCGAACAGTAAAGTGTGGGGCCTGTACCGAACACCTGCTGTTCGGGTATAGAACCTGAACATTGACTTCACCAGGAAGTCCGTGTTACTGTTCAGATTCAGCACCCCGAACTCCGAGTGTTTCACAAGCAGTCACCTGCATGACCGTACGAGAAACACTGGCGGCTCTGATTGGAAGATCATTAGCACTAGTCAGAGCGCTGCGGTTCTCACGCTGGCAGATGACAATGAGCACGAAGCTGTAACCGGAGGTAAAATGTTAACCTCCGGTAACTGGCGTCGACTGATGGGACTTCCACTCCCGTCAGCCTAAGCCTGCTGCCGCTAGTAACAGCAAGAGCAGGCGGCGGATGGGAGTATTCATCAGCCAATGCCTGCACTATAAATAATGAGAAAAAAAAGAAACAGTATGTGTTGAGGCTGTTTAACAAACAGACAATCCCGCATGTGTTGCGGGTGCAAATCATGCATCCGTGGGGACTCGAACATACAGTATTACTTGAGCACGCCAAAGATACTCTGATAACAGGATATCTGAGCATGCTCGCTCAACACTAGTGGCCACTATACAAGAATGTTGTCATTATATTAACCTCTTAGTTTACATTTTCCAAATAGTTTTAAGGCAAAGCATTTTTCTCCTAAATCCCTATTTAGTCCCATAATCCAAGCTATTTTCTAATATACTTGGTTTAAAAATTTCATACTATTCCCTTACTACACTGACAGCTTTTGTTTTTTTTCTGCTCCTGTCTGATGCAGACGTGTTTGACTATCCCAGTGCATGCGGAGATACCCAAACGAAGCATCATCAAAGCAAGGAGGCAGAGGCTGCGATCACCTGCCCCTCCCCTGAAACGAAGCGTCATCAGTGTCCCCCCCTTCCTCCTCCCGTGCATAGTCTTCCTCAGTGACCTGTGCAATGAGCGACCGGTCTGTTGTCTGTATAGATGAATAATAAGCTGACAACAGAGCGTTATCACTATTCCCAACAGAGGCCAGTGACTTCATTTGCAAGGGTGGCACTAGTCCTCCTCAATGTCAGGTATAGTGACACCGCTCTGTTGACGGCTTATTAGTATTCATATAAGCAAACAGACCGAATGCTGCACTCATTGCACAGGGCATGGGCGACACAATCTGGGACCCACCAGGGACCAGCACCTGAAACTAGCATCACTGATGACGCTTTGTTTCAGGGAGGGGGCAGAGGTTGTGACAGTGAATGCAGCCTCTGCCCACCGATGGTGCTTTGTTTCGAGTATCCCAGCATGCACTGCACTGGTGATACTTTAATTGTCATCAGACAGGAAGTAGGAAAAAAAAATCACTAGCTTTTATACAGGAGTAGTAGAATATTTTTAAAGTATATTAGAAAATCGCTTAGATTATGGAACTAAATACAGTAGATGGGAAGTTAGGAGCAAAATGGCCTTCAGACCACCACTTTAATTTTTCTAGGAGCTCAATCCAGCATGAAATAGACAATAGGAGCTTGAGTCTACAACAGCTTTGCCTTTTAATTACGTTAACATGAACGGTTATCAAGACTATTACGGAGTTATATTTGTTCTTGGGAGGTAAAGAATTTTGTTAGCCATTGATAATACCCCCCCTTCATAATTTGGATAAAAAGGAGCGGAAATCAGAATGTAAATTTAAAAACCTGTGCAGCACTTAAATGGCTGTCTACTACTCAGACCCTCTCAATCACTACATTCCCCCCAGGCAAACTAGCAGTGGCATTGGAGGCGGGCGCCACTTCCTTTAGGACAGAACATCCAGAGGAAGTCAAAAGGCAACTGTAGATCCAACTTCTTCCAGGTGTCCATTTTGGATGAAGGAAGAGACAGCAAAGCCCTTGGAAAGCAGGCACAAAAATCACTGGAACAGCAACCACACAAGACAGCTGTGATTGAGTAACATGGGAGAAGTATGGCGATTGGGGAGTAGAAGTGTGACTGCAGGAGAAAAATTTAGTTACCGTACCAGTATATTCCCTAACTGTTCACTGCTGCTGTGCCGCCTCCATGACTGGAAGGGAGCAACTGCAGGGAGAATAGAAGTCATTTCCTCACTGCAGCAATACTTCCTTTCAGGGCTCATTTAAACATCAGTGATTTTTCTCCTATACAAAAAAAAAAGAAAAAAAACGGAGTTTAATTGGAGTTCTTACTAGTCTCATCAGAAAAAAAAAAGATGAAAAAGTTGAGAAACTTTCATATCAGTCTATGAAAAATGGACAACATACAGATAGTATCTGAGTGCTGTCACACTATTTCAGACCCATAGACATGCCCTGGTGAAATTTATCTGGGACTTAGATCAAAATTGGACATGCCGCAAATGATCCACAAAAATGCAAAATGTGTGAACAGCTCTATAGACCAAAATTGGTACTAGTTCTATCAGTGAAAAACACAGATCGGACTTGTAAGCAAAAAAAACTGATGACTGAATAAGACCTTATGCCATGTTCACACCTTGCTTTTTTGCTGCAGACAAAACCTGATAACTTGGCAGCAAAAAAAAAAAAAAGCTGCAGACTAGTGGTGAGCGAGTGTGCTCGTTACTCGTGTTTTCCGAGCATGCTCAGGTGGTCTCCGAGTATCTGGGGCGTGCTCGTAGATTACGCTTGTGTCTCCACAGCTGCATGATTTGCGGATCCTGGACAGCCTGAACACATGCAGGGATTGCCTGTTTGTTAGAGAATCCATACATGTATTCAGGCTGTCTAATAGCCGCAAATCATGCAGCTACAGGGACACAAACTATCTATGAGCACGCCCAAGATACTTGGAGAACACCTGCGCATGCTCAGAAAACTCGAGTTAGGCTATGTGCCCACATTCAGGATTTTTAGCATTTTCTCGGCATTTTTCCGCTGCAAAAACGCTTTAAAAACGCTTACATTAAGCATCCCATCATTTTAATGGCTTCCACAATTTTGTGGCCATGCTGCGTTTTTTCCCGCGGAAAAAAAACACATATTGCAAAAAAACGCAGCATGTTCATTAATTTTGCAGAAAATCTGCGGATTTGGTGCTATATTGCATTGGGAAGCTCTGGAAAAAAATGTGAAAAATCCGCAAAAAAAGTGTACGGATTTCCTGCGGAAGGAGTCCGGTTTTCATCAGGAAAATTCCGCGAACAATCCTGATCGTGGGCACATAGCCTAACAAGCACACTCGCTCATCAGATTTTGATGGATTTCTTACTGCATTTTTGCTGCGTTATTTCAGGTTTTCTATAATACAAGCATGAACACAAGGTGTTAGTCCAACAATTCAAGACATATGTGGCACCATAAAACATTTTTTGAAAAAAAGGCAATTTGATCAATTTATTTAGAGAAGAAAGATTTTTATGTCTGGGGAAAAGAAGTGACTTCTGAACAAAAAAAAGTTCATGAAAAAATACACAATTGCAAATGTAAAACAGCGGGCGGAGTTGAATTGGTCAGGAATAGTTCACCCAAGACATTAGCAGAGTATTTTGTAGGTCGGACATTTTACTTTTACACATTCGTCGGCCATTGAGGTGGTCAGGCATTGTTAAATGTTACATTGGTCAAGCAATGCTTACTTTAAAATCTATCACTAATTTAATTAAATTATACTAATCCATAACTGCCATTCTCAGGTGAGGAAACCTAGACATTTTGGTGTAAATTTGGGATCACAATAAATAAATGGACATCATAGCTGCTTATTTTCACTGAAGACGCAGCAAAAACGGATGCCAACGTTTTCACTGCATTCTTGCACTTACTCATTGCTTTCTATGGGTGAAAACTCGCTGCAAAAACGCCGAAAGAATTGACCGTTCTCAAAAGCAGCAGTTTTCAATTCAGTCAGGGAAAAAAAAAACGTGTGCATGAGATTTCTGAAATCTCACCTTTTGCTGGTAATGTGAAGGGGCTTTTAATTTGCAGAAAAAACGAAGCAAAAACGCAGTGAGTGAACATAGCTTTACAAGACTGCTGCACATTTAAAATTGTATTGATCTGCAGATTCCCAGATACAGTTTTTTGTTTTGCAGACAGGATCCCTTGAAGATGAGTATTAAAACACCAAAGTATCTTGTTCCTCACCCCATGTCAACCCAAGTATACCAGTCACACTTCCGTACTTTCCAGTCCAGGTGATGTATGAACTGGTTGCGGTCTCCTGCCACGAACTAGGCAGCCTCATACATGTATTCTCACAAACATTGATGGGTGATCCAGCCCAAGTCTCGTCTAGATACTCACATTTAATTATCAGACTCAAATACACAACATATTGCCACCTGGACTCCCAAACAGTCTTTTCCATTCATTTGAAATGACTTTTGAACGATTTCAAGGAAACACAGCTAACTGTATCAAAGGACAAATCAACATCCTTGGAAAACACGTTACAGCAAGAATCGTGTAGGCAACCAATTAATTAGCACTCATTGCTGGAAAATATTCTGCCATTGGAAAAAAAAAAAAAAAGTTTTTCCTGGCAGTAGTCATCTTTAAAACCAAGGATCGGAGGCATCTGAGGCAACACTCCTATCTAATTAGTCTGGTAATGCTTAATGAAAGAAACAGTTTCAACAGACTTCTTGTGATAAAACCACTTGTAAGTAGTGCAAACTGTGGTCCTGAAATGATGTGAAAATGTACTACTGAGAGAACTATAAAAATAATTTGCTTTGCCATTTGTATTTCATCAGTATTGGGGAAAAGCTGAAATAATCCACATTTACAAATAAAAAAATATTTAAAAAAAATGCATTTTTCAAGGTTTTTATTTACTGTAACTTTTACAAAGTTCTGTACAAGAAACCTTTATTCTAAACTGAATCGATTAGAAAGTGAGACACCGTTCATATGCGCCATTAGGACATATGGATATTATAGAGGGTTGGGTGCGGAATCTGGTGGTAAAGGCAAAATGGACACTTTCTAGAAAGCAGCTCCTATATTAGGACAGAGGTTTTCTGTTGAGCCTCCTCTGCTCTAAACCTATTCTAACATGTAAAGAGTGAATTACGGCCTCACACGGAAATATGTTCCTTTAGGTTTTTCTTCAAGGATATAAAAGGAAGTTATCAACCACTTTTGAAAGACTTTCTAATGTGATGCACAGGAAAGATACATTTACATCTGAACTTATACTATAGATCCCAGCTTAGAACACCAGAGCTCTAGAATCTGCAGCACATTCCATACCAAGGCGAGATATTCCAATTAGGCATACCGTAATTCGTATTAGTGTGAGCCATTAGCACATTTATATTCTCATTAAAAATAATGAAGACTGAATTTTCAGAACACATTTGAATAATATTTTCTTTCCATTTTAAAGGTTCTGACGTTTGTTTTAATTTCAAGTGTATACTGGAAATGGTATCTATGCAAGAACGAGCCATCATCTGTCTATCGCATGCATGCACAGTAACGCACGAATGGGTGTCATTTTACTTTAAAGGAATATTCTATTCTTTTGTGGTCAGGAGTGTACTACTCCACTACTGGGTAGGTTGCTGGGGACCGTGGGCTCCTGAAGACGGACCATTCGGACAGTGGCTTGGCTCAAATTGAGCGCTCGCCCCAGCTAGAGGCAGCTTTTCCTCTGCAAATAGGAAAAACACAGAAGGAACTTAAAGGGAACCTGTCATGTCATTTCAAGCTTCTAAACTGTCCACAGTGCGTTAGTGACACAATCTACATCACTAACACTTTCATTTAACCCCTTCATGACCCAGCCTATTTTGACCTTAAAGACATTGCCGTTTTTTGCAATTCTGACCAGTGTCCCTTTATGAGGTAATAACTCAGGAACGCTTCAACGGGTCCTAGCGGTTCTGAGATTGTTTTTTCGTGACATATTGGGCTTCATGTTAGTGGTAAATTTAGGTCAATAAATTCTGCGTTTATTTGTGATAAACACGGAAATTTGGCGAAAATTTTGAAAATTTCGCAATTTTCACATTTTGAATTTTTATTCTGTTAAACCAGAGAGATATGTGACACAAAATAGTTAATAAATAACATTTCCCACATGTTTACTTTACATCAGCACAATTTTGGAAACAAAATTTTTTTTTGTTAGGAAGTTATAAGGGTTAAAATTTGACCAGCGATTTGTCATTTTTACAACGAAATTTACTAAACCATTTTTTTTAGGGACCACCTCACATTTGAAGTCAGTTTGAGGGGTCTATATGGCTGAAAATACCCAAAAGTGACACCATTCTAAAAACTGCACCCCTCAAGGTACTCAAAACCACATTCAAGAAGTTTATTAACCCTTCAGGTGCTTCACAGCAGCAGAAGCAACATGGAAGGAAAAAATGAACATTTAACTTTTTAGTCACAAAAATTATCTTTTAGCAACAATTTTTTTATTTTCACAATGGTAAAAGGAGAAACTGAACCACGAAAGTTGTTGTCCAATTTGTCCCGAGTACGCAGATACCTCATATGTGGGGGTAAACCACTGTTTGGGCGCACGGCAGGGCTTGGAAGGGAAGGAGCGCCATTTGACTTTTTGAATGAAAAATTGGCTCCACTCTTTAGCGGACACCATGTCACGTTTGGAGAGCCCCCGTGTGCCTAAAAATTGGAGCTCCCCCACAAGTGACCCCATTTTGAAAACTAGACGCCCAAAGGAACTTATCTAGATGCATAGTGAGCACTTTGAACCCCCAGGTGCTTCACAAATTGATCCGTAAAAATGAAAAAGTACTTTTTTTTCACAAAAAAATTCTTTTAGCCTCAATTTTTTCATTTTCACATGGGCAACAGGATAAAATGGATCCTAAAATGTGTTGGGCAATTTCTCCTGAGTACACCAATACCTCACATGTGGGGGTAAACCACTGTTTGGGCACATGGTAAGGCTCGGAAGGGAAGGAGCGCCATTTGACTTTTTGAATGAAAAATTATTTCCATCGTTAGCGGACACCATGTCGCGTTTGGATAGCTCCTGTGTGCCTAAACATTGGCGCTCCCCCACAAGTGACCCCATTTTGAAAACTAGACCCCCCAAGGAACTTATTTAGATGCCTAGTGAGCATTTTAAACCCTCAGGTGCTTCACAAATTGATCTGTAAAAATGAAAAAGTACTTTTTTTTCACAAAAAAATTATTTTCGCCTCAATTTTTTCATTTTCACATGGGCAGTAGGATAAAATGGATCATAAAATTTGTTGGGCAATTTCTCCAGAGTACGTCGATACCTCATATGTGGGGGTAAACCACTGTTTGGGCACTCGGCAGGGCTCGGAAGGGAAGGCGCGCCATTTGACTTTTTGAATGGAAAATTAGCTCCAATTGTTAGCGGACACCATGTCGCGTTTGGAGAGCCCCTGTGTGCCTAAACATTGGAGCTCCCCCACAAGTGACCCCATTTTGGAAACTAGACCCCCCAAGGAACTTATCTAGATGCATATTGAGCACTTTAAACCCCCAGGTGCTTCACAGAAGTTTATAACGCAGAGCCATGAAAATAAAAAATAATTTTTCTTTCCTCAAAAATGATTTTTTAGCCTGGAATTTCCTATTTTGCCAAGGATAATAGGAGAAATTGGACCCCAAATATTGTTGTCCAGTTTGTCCTGAGTACGCTGATACCCCATATGTGGGGGTAAACCACTGTTTGGGCACACGGCAGGGCTCGGAAGGGATGGCACGCCATTTGGCTTTTTAAATGGAAAATTAGCTCCAATCATTAGCGGACACCATGTCACGTTTGGAGAGCCCCTGTGTGCCTAAACATTGGAGATCCCCCAGAAATGACACCATTTTGGAAACTAGACCCCCAAAGGAACTAATCTAGATGTGTGGTGAGGACTTTGAACCCCCAAGTGCTTCATAGAAGTTTATAATGCAGAGCCGTGAAAATAATAAATACGTTATCTTTCCTCAAAAATAATTATTTAGCCCAGAATTTTTTATTTTCCCAAGGGTTACAGGAGAAATTGGACCCCAAAAGTTGTTGTCCAGTTTCTCCTGAGTACGCCGATACCCCATGAGTGGGGGTAAACCACTGTTTGGGCACACGTCGGGGCTCAGAAGGTAAGTAGTGACTTTTGAAATGCAGACTTTGATGGAATGGTCTGCGGGCGTCACGTTGCGTTTGCAGAGCCCCTGGTGTGCCTAAACAGTAGAAACCCCCACAAGTGACCCCATTTTAGAAACTAGACCCCCCAAGGAACTTATCTAGATATGTGGTGAGCACTTTGAACCCCCAAGTGCTTTACAGACGTTTACAACGCAGAGCCGTGAAAATAAAAAATCATTTTTCTTTCCTCAAAAATTATGTTTTAGCAAGCATTTTTTTAGATTCACAAGGGTAACAGGAGAAATTGGACCCCAGTAATTGTTGCGCAGTTTGTCCTGAGTATGCTGGTACCCCATATGTGGGGGTAAACCACTGTTTGGGCACACGTCAGGGCTCGGAAGTGAGGGAGCACCATTTGACTTTTTGAATACGAGATTGGCTGGTGTGCCTAAACAGTGGTAACCCCTGAATTCTAACTCCAACCCTAACCCCCCACACCCCTAACCCTAATCCCAACTGTAGCCATAACCCTAATCACAACCCTAACCACAACCCTAATTCCAACCTTAACCCTAAGGCTATGTGCCCACATTGCGGATTCGTGTGAGATATTTCCGCACCATTTTTGAAAAATCCACGGGTAAAAGGCACTGCGTTTTACCTGCGGATTTTCCGCGGATTTCCAGTGTTTTTTGTGTGGATTTCACCTGCGGATTCCTATTGAGGAACAGGTGTAAAACGCTGCGGAATCCGCACAAAGAATTGACATGCTGCGGAAAATACAACGCAGCGTTTCCGCGCTGTATTTTCCGCACCATGGGCACAGCGGATTTGGTTTTTCATATGTTTACATGGTACTGTACACCTGATGGAACACTGCTGCGAATCCGCAGCGGCCAATCCGCAGCCAAATCCGCACCGTGTGCACATAGCCTAATTCTAAAGGTATGTGCACACGCTGCGGAAAACGCTGCAGATCCGCAGCAGTTTCCCATGAGTTTACAGTTCAATGTAAACCTACGGGAAACAAAAATCGCTGTACACATGCTGCGGAAAAACTGCACGGAAACGCAGCGGTTTACATTCCGCAGCATGTCACTTCTTTGTGCGGATTCCGCAGCGGTTTTACAACTGCTCCAATAGAAAATCGCAGTTGTAAAACCGCAGTGAAATGCGCAGAAAAAAACGCGGTAAATCCGCCATAAATCCGCAGCGGTTTAGCACTGCGGATTTATCAAATCCGCAGCGGAAAAATCCGCAGAGGACCAGAATACGTGTGCACATACCGAAACCCTAACCCTACCCCTAACCCTAGCCCTAACCCTACCCCTAACCCTATTCTAACATTAGTGGAAAAAAAAAATTTCTTTATTTTTTTTATTGTCCCTACCTATGGGGGTGACAAAGGGGGGGGGGGGGGGTCATTTATTATTTTTTTTATTTTGATCACTGAGATATAATCTATCTCAGTGATCAAAATGCACTTTGGAACGAATCTGCCGGCCATTTTGGAAGATGGCGGCGCCCAGCGAGAAGACGGACGGGACCCCGGCTGGATCGGTAAGTATGATGGGGTGGGGGGGGACCGGAGCACGGGGGGGGAATCGGAGCGCGGGAGGGGTGGAACGGAGCACGGGGGGCGTGGAACGCAGCACGGGGGGGCTGGAATGGAGCACGGGGGGGCTGGAATGGAGCACGGGGGGTGGAATGGAGCGGAGTGCAGGGGGGGCGATTGGAGCACAGGGGGCGATTGGAGCACGGGGGGAGCGGACAAGAGCACGGGGGGAGCGGAGCACTGGACGGAGGGGAGCCGGAGCAGTGTACCGGCCAGATGGGGGGGCTGGGGGGGCGATCGGTGGGGTGGGGGCACATTAGTATTTCCAGCCATGGCCGATGATATTTCAGCATCGGCCATGGCTGGATTGTAATATTTCACCCGTTATAATAGGTGAAATATTACAAATCGCTGATTGGCAGTTTCACTTTCAACAGCCAATCAGAGCGATCGTAGCCACGAGGGGGTGAAGCCAACCCCCTGGGCTAAACTACCACTCCCCCTGTCCCTGCAGATCGGGTGAAATGGGAGTTAACCCTTTCACCCGGCCTGCAGGGACGCGATCTTTCCATGACGCCACATAGGCGTCATGGGTCGGATTGGCACCGACTTTCATGACGCCTACGTGGCGTCATGGGTCGGGAAGGGGTTAAAATGGCGCTATAATGAGGATTCCCTATCAATATGGCTTTGGAATGTGTGAGGAAACCGGAGAACCCAGAGAAAACCCACGCAAACACGGGGAGAACAGACAAACTCCTTGCAGATGTTGTCTTTGGTTGGATTTGAACTCCAGACCCCGGCAGTGTAAAGTAACATTGATAACCACTGAGCCACCGCATGTCCCTGCACAATGTTTAATTTAGGCTGACCGGAAATAAAAACGTTACGCAAGACTGACCTGCTAGACATGACTGGCAAGTTAAAATGAATATAAGATCTGCTCTAGTTGTAGGAAAGTTTTCCGGCTATATATGCTGCTGTTCCCTTGCACGCATGCTTGTCAACCCTAAGGGCATGTGTTTCAAGATCATAGCCTCAATGGTTTCACCAGAAATTTTGTGTAAAACACATTGATAAATCGATAAACTTTTGCGTAACTTAAGGTTGCCCCAAATCTTGCCATTTTTTATGTTTTCACCCAGCTCTACCAAAGGAGGTAGAACTAGGGCATGATTGGGACATTATTCATCCCAGTCTTGGTGAAACGGTGCCAATATCTATAAAATTTAATATAATTACGTATAATTGCTTATATGTACGATGATGTGGGAAGTGCACACCGACACAGCGAACTACATATACGGCACCGCTATTTCCAGTCATCGCGCGAGGGTCGAGTTAAGACCCCATCTCGTTGGCAAGCACAGTGATTGGCCAATCAATTCTGACCAGCCAATCACAACAATGTCACAAAGTTGTAAAAAAATAAAAATAAAAATCAACGTGGCATGCTGTGATTGGTGCTGTGTGAGACAGCATCAATCAGAGCAGTTAAAATGGATGATGATTAGCCTTTTTGTTGCCGATTGGTCAGTAACTATTGTTCAGCCAATCAGCGCCAAAAGGGTTATCTAAAAGGCAATCACCACTCTGCACATTATCTTTACCTCAGGGTTGGCGTGAAGAGCGGTTGTATACCCCTCTGTTACCTAAGAAAAGAAAAAAATCATTGTTGGCCTGTGCAACCCTCCTGCGATCTGTGCTGTGTGACCAATCTGTGATCACAGCAGAAGTTCCTAAATCCATGTCCCAGCTCTCCCTATCCCCTCACCCCAATATCCAAGACATTTTTGGCACACTTTTTTGTGCCTTTTCTGTGTGCGGTGTTTTGCGCTGAGCATTCATGCTCTTCCAGTGACAGCAGCTCTCTGATCAGTATCGCTGTGCCAAGGGACTTTTTCATTTTTTTTTTTTAGATATAGTTAAGAGTAAAGTATGACAGTAAGTGATGTTGCTTTTTCAAAAAAAAGTTAGTACAGAGTAGATTTATAGGTAGGGAGATAGCACATTAGGGGAGCGAACGTTGCAGTATAACTGATGTCCGAATTTCTTTTGCAAAAAACAAAGAAAAGTAACATCGCAGTGATCGTGCCATCAGATTTTCTTTTGCAAAAAAGTAAGCATCAAGATATAGCTATATACATACATATATACATACACACACAAACTTATTTACATGATTTTTCTTTTCAGTCTAAGGGTATGTTCACACGTTCAGGATTTCCATCCTTTTTTTTTTCAGGACAGTTTTTTTAAAAAACTGCAGCTCTTGGCAGAAAACGCAGGTCCTTTTTTTGTCCTTTTTTGATGCGTTTTTTGATGCGTTTTTTGATGCGTTTTTTTATCCTTTTTTTATGCAGTTTTCTATGCAGAGACTGTTTCCTAGGAAGCTTTTTAGGGCTAAAATGGCTGAAAATACCCTACCCCTAACCCTACCCCTAACCCTAACCCTACCCCTACCCCTAACCCTACCCCTAACCCTAACCCTACCCATATTCTAACCTTAGTGAAAAAAAAAAAAAAAAAATTCTTAATTTTTTTATTGTCCCTACCAATGGGGGTGACAAAGTGGGGGGGGTGTCATTTACTATTTTTTTATTTTGATCACTGAGATAGGTTATATCTCAGTGATCAAAATGCACTTTGGAGCGAATCTGCCGGCCGGCAGATTCGGCGGGCGCACTGCGCATGCGCCCGCCATTTTGCAAGATGGCGGCGCCCAGGGAGAAGACGGCCGGATGGACACCGGGACGCCGGGTAAGTATAAGGGGGGGAGATTAGGGCACGGGGGGGCATCGGAGCACTGGGGGGGGGGCATCGGAGCACGGGGGGGGCATCGGAGCACGGGGGGGCGGGATCGGAGCACGGGGGGGCAGCCACACTCCGCCCACGCACTTCCGCCCGCTCCCCCGCACTTCCTGCTGCAGCGGTTCTGCACATCAAATCGCAGTAAAACCCGCAGATATATTTTTGATCTGCGTGTTTTACTGCGATTTTGACCTCACAATGGAGGTCTATGGGTGCAGAACCGCTGCGGTTCAGGAAGAAGAATTGACATGCTCCTTCTTTTTTCCGGGAGCTATTCAGCGCGGCTTTTTTTTTACAATTTCCGGACCATGTGCACAGTGTGTCCTGTTTTCCATAGGGTACAGTGTACTGTACCCTGCATGGAAAACAGCTGCGGAACCGCAGCGGCAAAACCGTCGCGGTTCCGCGGTAAAAAACGCACTGTGTGAACATTTTTTATAATACAAAAGTACGTTTTACACAACCCCCACACAATACATTGATCAAAGCACAACTTACACAAAATTCACCAGTGTTTTGAAAAATAAAATAAATCGTCAAAGACGCTATTCACCAATTTAGATTGTGAGCTACAATGGGGACAGCATCGTGGAATATGATGGTGCTGTATAAGCAAGTACACCAATAAAAATATTGCCAGGATTAATAACAGAACAGTAAAATACAGTTTAAACAAAAAATGCTCCAGAATTTAAGTCTATAGCGAAGCTGCGTTCATATCTGTCACAAATGCTTAGAGCTTTTGTCACAAAACGCCTTACTTATTGGACAGAAGGACGTTGCATACATCATAATTCTGCACTTCAAAATGACGGACACCATAAGGCCATGTTCCCACATACGGAACAGCTACGTTATTTTTCTGCATGTTTTCAGCAAGTGTCCACACCAAAACATGCAATAGCAATCTGCCATGTTTATTGTATTTTTGTGGCTTTTTAATGTAACATTAATGTGCAAATTTTTTTAATGAATTTGGTGCATATTTATTTTTAATACATTATTTAGTACAGAAACACCTGGACTGCACACTTAAAAAGTCATAAGCAATCCTAAAAGTGCGTTTTTCAGAATCAGAAGTGTATCCAGACAGTCAGGCACAGTCCGGGAGACAGACAGTCAGGCACAGTCCGGGAGACAGACAGTCAGGCACAGTCCGGGAGACAGACAGTCAGGCACAGTCCGGGAGACAGACAGTCAGGCACAGTCCGGGAGACAGACAGTCAGGCACAGTCCGGGAGACAGACAGTCAGGCACAGTCCGGGAGACAGACAGTCAGGCACAGTCCGGGAGACAGACAGTCAGGCACAGTCCGGGAGACAGACAGTCAGGCACAGTCCGGGAGACAGAGTCAGGCACAGTCCGGGAGACAGACAGTCGGGCACAGTCCGGGAGACAGACAGTCGGGCACAGTCCGGGAGACAGACAGTCGGGCACAGTCCGGGAGACAGACAGTCGGGCACAGTCCGGGAGACAGACAGTCGGGCACAGTCCGGGAGACAGACAGTCGGGCACAGTCCGGGAGACAGACAGTCGGGCACAGTCCGGGAGACAGACAGTCGGGCACAGTCCGGGAGACAGACAGTCGGGCACAGTCCGGGAGACAGACAGTCGGGCACAGTCCGGGAGACAGACAGTCGGGCACAGTCCGGGAGACAGACAGTCGGGCACAGTCCGGGAGACAGACAGTCGGGCACAGTCCGGGAGACAGACAGTCGGGCACAGTCCGGGAGACAGACAGTCGGGCACAGTCCGGGAGACAGACAGTCAGGCACAGTCCGGGAGACAGACAGTCAGGCACAGTTCTGGAGACAGTCAGGCACAGTTCTGGAGACAGTCAGGCACAGTTCTGGAGACAGTCAGGCACAGTTCTGGAGACAGTCAGGCACAGTTCTGGAGACAGTCAGGCACAGTTCTGGAGACAGTCAGGCACAGTTCTGGAGACAGTCAGGCACAGTTCTGGAGACAGTCAGGCACAGTTCTGGAGACAGTCAGGCACAGTTCTGGAGACAGTCAGGCACAGTTCTGGAGACAGTCAGGCACAGTTCTGGAGACAGTCAGGCACAGTTCTGGAGACAGTCAGGCACAGTTCTGGAGACAGTCAGGCACAGTTCTGGAGACAGTCAGGCACAGTTCTGGAGACAGTCAGGCACAGTTCTGGAGACAGTCAGGCACAGTTCTGGAGACAGTCAGGCACAGTTCTGGAGACAGTCAGGCACAGTTCTGGAGACAGTCAGGCACAGTTCTGGAGACAGTCAGGCACAGTTCTGGAGACAGTCAGGCACAGTTCTGGAGACAGTCAGGCACAGTTCTGGAGACAGTCAGGCACAGTTCTGGAGACAGTCAGGCACAGTTCTGGAGACAGTCAGGCACAGTTCAGGAGCATATTTAAATTGAGTAGGCAAGTCACGTCCACTATGATTTAACTGTTAAAAGAAGCTGATTTTCCACAGATAAAAAAATTAATTGGTAAAAATTTTTACAATCCGTGGAAACATGGCCTCAAAGAACCGGCTTAAACTTCTAAACCAATGACATGTCACTATTTTTACGCACTGTACAACAGAACAAGTGTTTAGCACCGCTGGTTGGTCTGTGAAAACAGAAACTTAGTTTAAAAGACCACCAACCGGTAAACATTTGAACATCCGATCAATTATTTACACAGACAGACTGATGTGCACGGCTGACATTGTTCTCAGCAGCAGGAGTCCTGTTTACGCAGGATGATGCACTGCCAACAAATGATCTTTTGCACTACATAAAAACTATTTTCACCCGAGTGTTTTTCTCATTTATTGGGCAATAGTCAGCCTGCATAAGTGAAAGATTATCGTGAAACAAGCATTCTTATAAACAATGGACACCATAGAGCCATGTTCCTATATGCAGAAAAGGGACCTTATTTTTCTGCAAGATTTCCAGTTGTTACGAATACCCATTTCTCAATCTTTTATTGTAAATTGAGTTTAAAGGGAACCAGTCATCATGATTTAGTATGTTAAAATAAAAGTATGACCATAATGGTGCTTTTATACCGACTTAAATTGATTTAATAGATGCCTGTAGGGAAGAAATAAGCATCCAGGTTCTTGTTTAATTCACATTAGGAATTTGGTGCAATATCTTTTCTTGCTTTGGTGCAGGGTTTTTGGCTTTGTATGAGCGTCCTTTTTTAAAGTTCAAGTTAGAGTTGCCCTTGCCGCTGGCACATGCACACATTCATGTCCCGGTGATTTTCAGCAAAATGGCTCCAGTGGCGGCGCATGCACAGATTAACATCCTAACGTCATCAGCAAAAACTGTGCCATGGCAGTGCATGCGCACACTGAGATCTCGGCTTGTCATTGAGCAGAGGTCAGAATCTGTGATCGCGCTGCCACTGGCAACATTCTGTTGAAGACCACTGAAAGATGAACGTGCACAGCAGCGGCAATGATGGCGCTAGTGTGAACATTAAAAAAGAGGCTTGTAAAAACAGAGGGGGGCCGAAGCAGAGCCCAAAACCCTACCCGCATTCCCACCTCAAAAGATATTGCACCAAAACTTCTAACGTCAATTAAACAAGAACCAAGATGCAGATTTCTTCCCTACAGGTATCTATAAAAATCGGAATGAAAATGCCATTATGGTCATACCTTAATTTTAACATACTAAATCGTGATGACCGGTTCCCTTTCAGGGCCTTTTGAGACAAGCCAATGGATTTTAGAAAATGCTTGTTTTCTGATCAGCCTTTCTAAACAGATTAGCAATCACCTGACGAACATGCAACACCCTCGTTAGTGAGATGAGAAATTTTTTTTTCCAAGCGTTCGGGGAAAAAAAGTAATCAGTTCTCTGCCACATACAGTCTTGTGTAAAGTGGACATCTACTGACGAGAACAATGATATTCTATAAAGCACAAAACAGTATTCATTATCAACACAGCGTGGTTGGCTCTCCTAGACAAGCCTTTAAACCGCCAATCAACTTGCATGTATCCAAAAGGGGAGAAGGGACTAATGGAAGACAGTCAGGAGATCATGAATATCACATTCTCTGTACTTGTTTACCATGGTTTCTCACCTTGACTGGTACCTGCAAAGAAACCAATCCTTTCAACTTCAACAGATATATATACCACCTGTTCAGTCCAATTAACATATGCAAGCATTGCTTCCTGCTGTCTTCCCAATTGTGAGATGAGCTATTAAGCAAGAGCGCAATCTGGAAATTACCCAACTGCGCAGACACTAAGGTTGACTCACTAATAAATTGTATCCATCACCTTTTAGCGACTCCATATTCTCCAAGATGCAGCTCTTGCGATGCAGAATAATCAGCTACTTATTTTGAGAAAGCAATAGCTTGGAGGTTTTACTGCTCAAGATAATCTTCTTCTTATTAAGGATGCTGGTACAGGGCTGTCTCGCAGCCCACAACTCACTATATTTTTAGTTCTACTTTTTCAGAAATAAGAGTAATGACGCACTTTGATCACCTTCCTATCATTTCTTTCTGCTGCTTGGGTGAGCTAAATAGCATGCTTCATCTTCAGATGTGACACCCGCATTTCTAGCATCCTAATGGAAATAAATAAAAACACCAGCCCAAATCCGTTTTTGTCTAATAATCTATGGCAGTTCTCTGATAAAACCAGGAGGCTTAATAAAAAATAACCACGGTTGAGTAACCTCTAGCTAGACCTTCTGCTTGATGCTATAAAGCAAAATTAAAACACAGCGCTCACAACTCCCTGGAATACAAATCTATGTATAATATTTAACACAAGCCAGACATCCCCATCACCCAAGATGACACTGTCAAGACACTGCACTACCACCCACCATCATTTTATTTAATTGCGTTCATTTTGTGTTCAGGGAAACTCATACACTGGCATTGAAAAGCAAAGCGTTTTGATAATTCAGTGCGATCAGGATGTATTTTATGATGTAGGATAGTCAAGGCATGTACTGCTGCAGCCTCAAATTCAACATCAGATTCATTTTTGCTGCGATATTACTAATTAGTTACCTTCTAAGGCAGATAACAGATTGGAGAGGGGACAATTATTAAAATTACTGCATCTGGTACTACAAATACCCAGCAAAAACAGCTAAGTTAACTTAGCCAAAAGGGAAAATCTGCACAGAAAACTCAGCATATCCACAAGAGAAATTGACATGCTATGGATTTGACACGTGCACTGCAGGTGAGTTTACGCTGCGTTAAAAAGAAGCACAGTGGGGAGGAGATTTCTATAAATCCCGTCCACTTCACTGCAACTGTAAGATGCTGCGCGTTTCTAATGCCGCAATAATACAGAGCATCAAAAATGCACCAAAAACGTAGCCTCATAGGGCTATTCCATAAGGTATGCATTTCACACCACTATATACTGGGTGGATATCACTTATGGAAATTAAACAAAAACAATGTATTCACTTAAAAATGTAAAATTATCGAATTCCGATATCTGGATAACATCGTAAAGGGGCTAGGTAAGAAAATATTGATGCCATAATCCACATATAAAACCATTTCCTGTATTTTATATAAATCTTTCCAAACCACAGGACACACGAGATCAATAACAAAAGGGCTAGGTTGATGCTGGAGCACTTCATCCTTTCACGGCAGCATCGAGCAATGTACCACTCCTGTCACTGAGGATGCAAGTGGCACTGCAGTACGGTCCAATTCAAGAGAATGGTCTTAAGCTATATACACATCTGTGTTTGAGGCTCTAAAGACATTATTGCATCAAAACCACCCATCTTAATGCACTGGGGCTGTAGGGCTTAATAGTCACAGTGTGAGTATTGAGCATGTGCACCTCTGCTGCAATAAAGATTGGGGTCTGCAAAGGCCAGTACTCATGGAACAGAAGCACCCTTTCTTGGGGCTGCTTGGGGTCCCACTGTTAGTAGATACAGTATCTTAATGACTCCTGAGTCCTATCTATTGGAAAAGGGGGAAAACTCTGAATTCTAGAAATCGCCTTTAAGCCTGTTCACATGTTATACAGTGGCACAGTTGTTAGCACTACGGCCTTGCAGCTCTGGTGTTCAGGGTTTAAATCCCACCAAGGATAACATCTGCAAGGAGTTTGTATGTTCTCCTTATATTTGCGTGGGTTTCACTTGGGTACTCCGGTTTCCTCACTCTCAAAAACAAACTGAAAGAGAAATTAGATTTTGAGCCCCAGTGGGGGCAGAGATCATTACAGTGCCTTGCGAAAGTATTCGGCTCCCTGGAACTTTTCAACCTTTTCCCACATATCATGCTTCAAACAGATACCAAATGTAAATTTTTGGTGAAGAATCAACAACAAATGGCACACAATTGTGAAGTTGAACGAAATGTATTTGTTATTTTAACCCCTTCATGACCCAGCCTATTTTGACCTTAAAGACCTTGCCGTTTTTTGCAATTCTGACCAGTGTCCCTTTATGAGGTAATAACTCAGGAACGCTTCAACGGATCCTAGCGGTTCTGAGATTGTTTTTTCGTGACATATTGGGCTTCATGTTAGTGGTAAATTTAGGTCAATAAATTCTGTGTTTATTTGTGATAAAAACGGAAATTTGGCGAAAATTTTGAAAATTTCGCAATTTTCACATTTTGAATTTTTATTCTGTTAAACCAGAGAGGTATGTGACACAAAATAGTTAATAAATAACATTTCCCACACGTCTACTTTACATCAGCACAATTTTGGAAACAACATTTTTTTTTGCTAGGAAGTTATAAGGGTTAAAATTTGGCCAGCGATTTCTCATTTTTACAATGAAATTTACAAAACCATTTTTTTTAGGGACCACCTCACATTTGAAGTCAGTTTGAGGGGTCTATATGGCTGAAAATACCCAAAAGTGACACCATTCTAAAAACTGCACTCCTCAAGGTGCACAAAACCACATTCCAGAAGTTTATTAACCCTTCAGGTGCTTCACAGCAGCAGAAGCAACATGGAAGGAAAAAATGCACATTTAACTTTTTAGTCACAAAAATGATTTTTCAGCAACAATTTTTGTATTTTCCCAATGGTAAAAGGAGAAACTGAACAACGAAAGTTGGTGTCCAATTTGTCCTGAGTACGCTGATACCTCATATGTGGGGGTAAACCACTGTTTGGGCGCACAGCAGGGCTTGGAAGGGAAGGAGCGCCATTTGACTTTTTGAATGAAAAATTGGCTCCACTCTTTAGCGGACACCATGTCAAGTTTGGAGAGCCCCCGTGTGCCTAAAAATTGGAGCTCCCCCACAAGTGACCCCATTTTGGAAACTAGACGCCCCAAGGAACTTATCTAGATGCATAGTGAGCCCTTTAAACCCCCAGGTGCTTCACAAATTGATTCGTAAAAATGAAAAAGCACTATTTTTTCACAAAAAAATTCTTTTAGCCTCAATTTTTTCATTTTCACATGGACAACAGGATAAAATGGATCCTAAAATTTGTTGAGCAATTTCTCACGAGTACGCCGATACCTCATATGTGGGGGTAAACCACTGTTTGGGCACACGGCAGGGCTCGGAAGGGAAGGCGCCCCTTTTGACTTTTTGAATGGAAAATTAGCTCCAATTGTTAGCGGACACCATGTCGCATTTGGAGAGCCCCTGTGTGCCTATGCAATGGAGCTCCCCCACAAGTGACCCCATTTTGGAAACTGGACCCCCCAAGGAACTTATCTAGATGCATACTGAGCACTTTAAACCCCCAGGTGCTTCACAGAAGTTTATAATGCAGGGCCATGAAAATAAAAAATAATTTTTCTTTTCTCAAAAATGATTTTTTAGCCTGGAATTTCCTATTTTGCCAATGGTAATAGGAGAAATTGGACCACAAATGTTGTTGTCCAGTTTGTCCTGAGTACGCAGATACCCCATATGTGGGGGTAAACCACTGTTTGGGCGCACGGCAGGGCTCCGAAGGGAAGGCACGCCATTTGGCTTTTTAAATGGAAAATTAGCTCCAATCATTAGCGGACACCATGTCGCGTTTGGAGAGCCCCTGTGTGCCTAAACATTGGAGATCCCCCACAAATGACCCCATTTTGGAAACTAGACCCCCAAAGGAACTAATCTAGATGTGTGGTGAGCACTTTGAACCCTCAAGTGCTTCACAGAAGTTTATAACGCAGAGCCATGAAAATAAAAAAAAAAATTCTTTTCTTAAAAATGATTTTTTAGCCCAGAATTTTTTATTTTCCCAAGGGTTACAGGAGAAATTGGACCACAAAAGTTGTCCAGTTTCTCCTGAGTACGCTGATACCCCATGTGTGGGGGTAAGCCACTGTTTGGGCACACGTCGGGGCTCAGAAGGGAAGTAGTGACTTTTGAAATGCAGACTTTGATGGAATGGTCTGCGGACGTCATGTTGCGTTTGCAGAGCCCCTGGTGTGCCTAAATAGTAGAAACCCCCCACAAGTGACCCCATTTTGGAAACTAGACCCCCCAAGGAACTTGTCTAGATATGTGGTGAGCACTTTGAACCCCCAAGTGCTTCACAGACGTTTACAACGCAGAGCCGTGAAAATAAAAAATCATTTTTCCTTCCTCAAAAATGATGTTTTAGCAAGCAATTTTTTATTTTCTCAAGGGTAACAGGAGAAATTGGACCCCAGTAATTGTTACGCAGTTTGTCCTGAGTATGCTAGTACCCCATATGTGGGGGTAAACCACTGTTTGGGCACACGTCGGGGCTCGGAAGTGAGGGAGCACCATTTGACTTTTTGAATACAAGATTGGCTGGAATCAATGGTGGCGCCATGTTGCGTTTGGAGACCCCCTGATGTGCCTAAACAGTGGAAACCACTCAATTCTAACTCCAACACACCCCTAAACCTTATCCCAACTGTAGCCGTAACCCTAATCACAACCCTAACCCCAACACACCCGTAACCCCAACACACCCGTAACCCCAACACACCCGTAACCCTAACCACAACCCTAATTCCAACCCAACCCTAAGGCTATGTGCCAACGTTGCGGATTCGTATGAGATTTTTCAGCACCATTTTTGAAAAATCCGCGGGTAAAAGGCACTGCGTTTTACCTGCGGATTTACCGCGGATTGCCAGTGTTTTTTGTGCGGATTTCACCTGCGGATTCCTATTGAGGAACAGGTGTAAAACGCTGCGGAATCCGCACAAAGAATTGACATGCTGCGGAAAATACAACGCAGCGTTCCCGCGCGGTATTTTCCGCACCATGGGCACAGCGGATTTGGCTTTCCATATGTTTACATGGTACTGTAAACCTGATGGAACACTGCTGCGAATCCGCAGCCAAATCCGCACCGTGTGCACATAGCCTAATTCTAAAGGTATGTGCGGATCCGCAGCAGTTTCCCATGAGCTTACAGTTCAATGTAAACCTATGGGAAACAAAAATCGCTGTACATATGCTGCGGAAAAACTGCACGGAAACGCAGCGGTTTACATTCCGCAGCATGTCACTTCTTTCTGCGGATTCCGCAGCGGTTTTACAACTGCTCAAATAGAAAATCGCAGTTGTAAAACCGCATTGAAACGCGCAGAAAAAACATGGTAAATCCGCCATAAATCCGCAGCGGTTTAGCCCTGCGGATTTATCAAATCCTCTGCGGAAAAATCCGCATAGGACCAGAATACGCGTGCACATCCCGAACCCTAACCCTACCCCTAACCCGAACCCTACCCCTAACCCTACCCCTAGTTCTTACTCCAACCTTAGTGGAAAAAAAAAAAAAATATTTTTTTTATTGTCCCTACCTATGGGGGTGACAAAGGGGGGGGGGGGTCATTTACTTTTTTTTTTATTTTGATCACTGAGATATAACCTATCTCAGTGATCAAAATTCACTCTGGAACGAATCTGCCGGCCGGCAGATTCGGCGGGCGCACTGCACATGCGCCCGCCATTTTGGAAGATGGCGGCGCCCAGGAAAGAAGACTGACGAACCCTGGGAGGCCAGGTAAGTATAAGGGGGGGAGATCAGGGCACGGGGGGGATGCGTCGGAGCACGAGGGGGTGGATCGGAGCATGGGGGGTGGATCGGAACACGGGGGGGGTGGATTGGAGCACGGAGTGGGGGATCGCTGTGCGGGGGGGGATCGGAGTGCGGGGGTGTGTGATTGGAGCACGGGGGAGCGGACAGGAGGACGGGGGAGCGGAGCACAGGACGGAGGGGAGCGGACCACAGATCGGGGGGCTGGGGGGGCGATCGGTGGGGTGAGGTGGGTGCACATTAGTGTTTCCAGCCATGGCCGATGATATTGCAGCATCGGCCATGGCTGGATTGTAATATTTCACCATTTTTTTAGGTGAAATATTACAAATCGCTCTGATTGGCAGTTTCACTTTCAACAGCCAATCAGAGCGATCGTAGCCACGGGGGGGTGAAGCCACCCCCCCTGGGCTAAACTACCACTCCCCCTGTCCCTGCAAATCGGGTGAAATGGGAGTTAACCCTTTCACCCGATCTGCAGGGACGCGATCTTTCCATGACGCATATGCTGCGTCATGGGTCGGAATTGCACCGACTTTCATGACACAGCGTATGCGTCAAAGGTCGGGAAGGGGTTAAATTTTTTGGGAAATTCAAAAACTGAAAAGTGGGGCGTGCAATATTATTCAGCCCCTTTACTTTCAGTGCAGCAAACTCACTCCAGAAGTTTATTGTGGATCTCTGAATGATCCAATGTTGTCCTAAATGTCTAATGATGATAGATGTAATCCACCTGTATGTAATCAAGTCTCCGTATAAATGCACCTGCTCTGTGATAGTCTCAGGGTTCTGTTTGAAGCACAGAGCATCATGAAGACTAAGGAACACAACAGGCAGGTCTGTGATACTGTTGTGGAGAACTTTAAAACCGGATTTGGATACAAAATGATTTCCAAAACTTTAAACATCCGAAGGAGCACTCTGCAAGCCATCATATTGAAATGGAAGGAATAATATACCACTGCAAATCTACCAAGACCCGGCCGTCCCTCAACTTTCATCTCAAACAAGGAGAAGACTGATCAGAGATGCAGCCAAGAGGCCCATGATCACTCTGGATGAACTGCAGAGATCTACAGCTGAGGTGGGACAGTCTGTCCATAGGACAACAATCAGTTGTACACTGCACAAATCTGGCCTTTATGGAAGAGTGACCAGAAGAAAGCCATTTTTCAAAGATGTCCATAAAAAGTGTCGCTTTAAGTTTGCAACAAGCCACCTGGGAGACACATGTGGAAGAAGGTGCTCTGTCAGATGAAACCAAAATTGAACTTTTTGGCAACAATGCCAAACGATATGTTTGGCGTAAAGGCAACACAGCTTATCACCCTGAACACACCATCCCCACTGTCAAACCTGGTGGTGGCAGCATCATGGTTTGGGCCTGCTTTTCTTCAGCAGGGACAGGGAAGATGGTTAAAATTGATGGGAAGATGGATGGAGCCAAATACAGGACCATTCTTGAAGAAAACCTGTTGGAGTCTGCAAAAGACCTGAGACTGGGACGGAGATTTGTCTTCCAACAAGACAATGATCCCAAACATAAATCAAAATCTACAATGGAATGGTTCACAAATAAACGTATCCAGGTGATAGAATGGCCAAGTCAAAGTCCAGACCTCAATCCAATCGAAAATCTGTGGAAAGAGCTGAAAACTGCTGTTCACATGCGATCTCCATCAAACCTCACTGAGCTCGAGCTGTTTGCCAAGGAAGAATGGGCAAGAATTTCAGTCTCTCGATGTACAAAACTGATAGAGACATACCCCAAGCAACTTGCAGCTCTAGTCGCAGCAAAAGGTGGCACAACAAAGTATTAAGTTAAAAGGGCCGAATTAATATTGCACGCCCTACTTTTCAGTTTTTGAATTTCCACAAAAATTTAAAATAACCAATAAATTTCGTTCAACTTCACAATTGTGTTCCACTTGTTGATTCTTCACCAAAAATTTACATTTGGTATCTTTATGTTTGAAGCATGATATGTGGGAAAAGGTTTAAAAGTTTCAGGGCGCGGAATACTTTCGCAAGGCACTGTATGTGTGTAAAGTGTATGGAATTACTAGCGCTTTTTAAGTGAGTCAAATAAAAATAATGGCCAAGAATCCAGCTATAACAGCATTAGCATTAAAGAGGCAAGCGAAGATTATTTGTCCAACTCCTTATAAAATCATACATAGGAAAAGGGAATGTAAATGAGCAACAAGTGATCCTTATTTAACTTTTATAAACACTGCCTTGTCTTCCTTCACTTCATTAAATCAATGGCACATCAGGATTACTAAAAATGAAACTTCAAAACTGCAGCATAAAAATCAATTCTATAATAAAGTGTTTTCATTGGAATCACACCCATACACCATGGGAGCACTCACACTGCAGGGCTTTCACATTCTGCAAATGATACCCAGACTGGAAGCAGTCATAAAACCCAGGATTCTGTTGACTGGTCTGCAGGGCAACCACTGGGTATTTGATAGTCCCCACTGTCTTGAATGCTACTGGGCGATTGAGTTAAATGGGGGCATTCCTGACAGTATAAGAAAAATTGTGATTTATGTGCCTCCCTAATTTGCTTTTAAAAAGTGGATTCAAAGGTGACGCTTTAGTTCAATTACTCATGGTTACCAATGTAATTAAAGTAAGTGCTGTAGGGATCTGAAAGTAAACAAGTTTCTTCTCCAGATTATAGGGTTAGTCCTGTCTTTATGTAAAGATGGCTTAATTGTTGCAGAATGAAAAGTTGTGCAATGACGATTTATGTTCTTTCTTGATAAGTCACTAAACACAAGCAGATTTGTAACGTGGCACGGGGTCTGTAGCCGTGGACCAAGTATACGTCTCCTGCTCCCCTGCACAAACATAAAAGTGGGGAACCTGGCTGGATGTGTGGACTTGTGCTGTGAGGGCGCTATGCCCGTGTAGGCTGCATGTAAGCGATGTTGCTGGATTGCTAGATGTTTTACAGTTCAATGAGACCACAAGTTAAAATAAACTTCCTTTTACTGAAGAATACCTTGGTATTTACTATATACAACAGATAGTAAGCATTTATCTTCAAGGACACTTCTTTATCAACAAACATCATCACACACATTGCCTTCTGTCCTTGAAACAGTATATCTTCCTTGGTTACTTCCTCTACTCTGCATAGCCCACCAAACTATCTTGGGAGCTTATGTTTTCATCTGTGGGAATCGCACTGGCCTTCCTCTTGGCAATGTGAAGAGGACTTCCTTTGTACTTTCCTTTGGGGTTAGCATGTAACTGGACCTGTGGCTTCCAGCCTCTTGGCCCTTCCATGGCCTATGAGGAAGGCCAGGGAGGCTCAGGCTTCTGCTCACAAGCGGCCTCTGTCTCCATCAGGCCACCCGGCCTCACCACCTTTTCCGCCATAGCCATCAACTGGTGCAACCGTCCTCGGTCAGTCTTCTCTCTGGGCGACTCACTCCGTGTCAGCAATATCTCCCACTCAGCCACAATCTCACACTGCTTCCTCTCACTTCCAACCCACAAACCGTGCAGTTTATTCTGCCCGTTCTCTTGTGTCACAACCTTCATATACTGTATGTATTCTCTTCATCTTGCTTCCCTTTACTTTTGTCTTCCAGTACCTCTGACTGAAGACTCTGTACTGCAAGGCTTACTGCCCCATGACCAGATATTTTCCTTCACCCTCTCTGTCGCGATTCTGGACTGCTGCTCGCTTCTCTACCATCTTACATGCTAAAACTATCTGCTACGGTAATACCTCTCTTGCCACAGGGACACCTGCATGCAACACTGCTCACACTAGACCTTAGGTCTTTTCTCTGCACACTCAGCTCTTTCTGACTCACTATTACAAAACTTTTGTCACTTCAGCTTGGCCCCTCCCACTCCGGACTGGTCCCAACCGTTAACTAACTGTCCCTGTCAACTACCTGTTGTCTGGCAGAACACAGCTTCATCACCAACAATGCAAATCATTCAACACAAATATAACGATACACGTATCTTCAAGGAGTAATATGGTCAGCATTTCCATTTCCTAACAGATCAAAATTCCTTTCCATTTGCATATACTGTAGTCTCAGTTTACCTTTAGAAGCCTGATTCTCTCCTGATGTAGCCTAGACTACAGTTTCTTTATTTTCCACATTAAAGGTTTAGATAAAAGCAATCCTGGCCTTCAGGTTGGTAGAGATTACTGCAGTCTTTAGCTTGAAAATCACTACATGGTCTAAAACGAAGTTTATCACCTGTACCTACAAGAAGGCCCATTTCGATAGGCCAATATTTGTCAAAAGCGCATTCATACTGTGGCTTGTTCCCAATTATCAGCCAATTATGCAATGAGCGAGCTAAATGCTTGTTTATAATATTTCCTGATACATATGCACCTCTGTGCCAGTAAATGGGTGCCAATTAACAAAGGTGGCGATACAGGTCTAATAGAAATTGCTCACAATCTAAGACGGGTGGGGAATCTCAAGCCCAAAATGCCATTTATGCACCACGATTACCTTTTTTTTAAAAAAAAAAATTTTTTTTTTTTTTTTTTTTTTTTTATAGCCCTCCCCACGTTAGCCCTTCTGCTTGGTTTAACCCACTTTATTACTTTTTGTAGTGGAGCACACTTAAATGCCAGAAGTTACAGCATTTTTTTAACTTTTACACCCAGTTTTGGATCTTAAAATATACAATGAATTCTCCCCTGGAAGTACACCGTACACGGGTTGTTGGGAGTAAAAAAAAAAAAAAATTATGCAAGCTAGATTTTTGCTGCAAATCGAAAATAAAATACACTGCATACATAAATAATATTGCAGCATTATCTGGATTTCAGAATTTTGTTGTGTTTTGTTTTTTTTCCAGGCATTTTTTAAGGTAACTTACTCATTCAACATGAAGAAAGGAAAAGGGAATATCCAGCACGTCCATCCAGTGTACGGTAAGTAAAATATTTAAAATTTATTGAAGCATTTTAAAAAACAATATTAAAAAAGAGAGAGGGAGGCTCTCTGCCTGACGCGTTTCTGGCGCACCACGGCGCCCTTAGTCATAGTCAGTTCCTATGACTAAGGGCGCCGTGGTGCGCCAGAAACGCGTCAGGCAGAGAGAGTCTCCCTCTCTCTTTTTTAATATTGTTTTTTAAAATGCTTCAATAAATTTTGGATATTTTACTTACACTGGATGGACGTGCTGGATATTCCCTTTTCCTTTCTTCTACTTCAGCTAAAATCACCAGCAGGTACTGGACCTACCAGTTACATTTATTTGCAACGGCTTACAGATGCATATCTCGGCGTGTCAAGCTCCTAACTTTCCCTCTCCCCCCCCCCCTCCTCTTTTCTTGAATACTCATTCAACATGTACCCATTATGGTCTGAAGAAGTTCCGATGGTCAGGTTAGGGTTTTTGCGGACCATGTGCCAGTAAAAAAATTAAGTCAATTAAAATCATCAGTACTAGTCTAACGGTTGGTTCATGAACATCACAGAAAACACACAGATGCCATCCGTCTGATATGTTTTTAAAATTGCGATGAGTTGGAGAGCTTTTGCAGTCTTATTTTTTTGACATGAGAAAATAACCCTCAACTCTGATCTCTCCTTCAAACCACATACCCAAGCCCTTTCCACTTCCCGCTCACTCCAACTCAAAGACATTGCCCGGATCCGTACATTCCTTAGTCAAGAATCTGCAAAAACACTAGTGCATGCTCTCATCTTCCGGCTTGACTACTGCAACCTCCTGCTGTGTGGCCTCCCTTCTAATACCTAATACTATCGCACCCCTCCAATCGATCCTAAGCTCTGCTGCCCAATTAAATCCACCTGTCCCCCGCACTATTGCCAAGCCTATCAATCAGTTCATTGGCTCCCCATCGTCCAGAGACTCCAGTTCAAAACCCTAACCATGACATACAAAGCCATCCACAACCTGTCTGCTCCATACATTTGTGACCTAGTCTCCTGAAACTTACCTGCATGCAACCTCCGATCCTCACATTACCTTCTCTACTCCTTACCGCTTCTTCCCCCAATCGCATACTAGATTTTTCTCGCGTATCCCCTCTACACTGGAACTCTACCCCAACATATACTCTCGCCTACTGTGGAAACCTTCAAAAACAGTCTGGTGGATCTGGCTAATTGGATCAGAGCATGCTCAGTTTAAAAAAAAAAAAAAAAAAAAAAAACAGAATCCGGCGCCCATAGGCTTCCATTCAAGCAAACGACTGATGGCGACGGATCCATCGCTGTCCGTTTTTTCTACGGACACAAAAAACGTTACTTTGTCCGTTGTCTCCGGTTGCCGGCCAATTTTCAACGGATCCGACGAACGATGGATGAAACGTGAGGCCATCTGTCGCAATCCGTCTCTAATACAAGTCTATGAGAAAAAATAGTCGCCAACTTTTTTTTCAAAATTTGACGGATTGAGACTGATAGCAAAAAACTGATGTGTGAAAGCGGCCAAAGACCAATGTTTTTTTTCATACGTGAGAAAAGAAAAAAACTGATGTCTGAAGGAGGACTTGGGCTATGTGCACGCGTTGCGGTTTGTACGGCGGAACCGCGGCGATTTTGATGCTAGTAGGAGTAAATCCCGCAGCGGAAACGGCAGGACAAAACGTGATAAATCTGCAGGGATAACCGCAGCGGTTTTGCCCTGCAGATTTATCAAATCCGCTGCGGGAGAACCCGCAGGGACCTGACCCTACATGTGAACATGGCCTTAATTTACCCACCCTTCCCCTCCAAAAAAGGTTGAAAATCAGAAAAACGACACTAATAAAAATTGACTCTTTTCTACTAAAAAACAAAACAAAAACACCTCTGAATGAGACTCAGGACTAGTGTTGAGCATTCCGATACCGCAAGTATCGGGTATCGGCCGATACTTGCGGTATCGGAATTCCGATACCGAGATCCGATATTTTTGTGATATCGGGTATCGGTATCGGAAGTGTAAAATAAAGAATTAAAATAAAAAATATTGTTATATTCACCTCTCCGGCGGCCCCTGGACATCTGCGCGAGGAACCGGCGTCCAGCACGGCTTCTTTCTTCAAAATGCGCGCCTTTAGGACCTGTGGTATGACGTCCCGGCTTCTGATTGGTCGCGTGCCGCCCATGTGACTGCCACGCGACCAATCAGAAGCCGCGACGTCATTCCTCAGCTAAAGTCCTAGAATGAGCGCCTTTTAGGACCTGAGGAATGACGTCGCGGCTTCTGATTGGTCGCGTGGCGGTCACATGGGCGGCACGCGACCAATCAGAAGCCGGGACGTCATTCCACAGGTCCTAAAGGCGCGCATTTTGAAGAAAGAAGCCGTGCCGGACGCCGGATCCTCCCGCTGATGTCCAGGGGCCGCAGGAGAGGTGAATATAACAATATTTTTTATTTTAATTCTTTATTTTACACTTTAATATGGATCCCAGGGCCTGAAGGAGAGTTTCCTCTCCTTCAGACCCTGGGATCCATGAGGATACATTCCGATACTTGATGTCCCATTGACTTGTATTGGTATCGGATATCGGTATCGGCGATATCCGATATTTTTCGGGTATCGGCCGATACTATCCGATACCGATACTTTCAAGTATCGGACGGTATCGCTCAACACTACTCAGGACCATTAACTCATGAGTGCAAAAGACCTGTCAAGCAACTCCACATTTGACAGAATCCTAAAATCGCATAAATTGTGGTTTGTTTGTTTTTCTCACAAGAAGAGTGAGATAGTGGGATTAGCCCCACACATACTTGGATAAAGTTTTTGAGGAGAGTTGTTTTGAGGTAACTACTACAAAACAAGGACTGTTCAGCAGGGAAGCTTCTCCAAAACTCTAGGTGAAGAAGGCAAGTGCGACTTCACCAGAGCATCCAAAAGGCACAGGATATGAAAGACAATAAGAGCGCCGTTTATCAGCATGTTAAATGCTATTATCACTTTATGTAAGGCACTGATGGGCCCGTCTCCATGGAAACAGGTATCAGCCAATTTACTTCAGAACAGCGTTAACATCTAAACAGCTGCACAGCCCCGTTGTACACGGCCATTTATCATCTTTCAGGAAATTGGACAATGACTTGCCTGTTTATTACCACCTCTCCATATACATCCCCTGTCATATGGGTTAACAACAAAAATATAATCTCAGTCCTATTTTATTTAAAAAAAATCCTTCAAGTGTGAAGGACAAACACCAACAGAGTGCAAAAGGAAGAGCCACATTGTCCAGTTTCTTTAATCCACCGGTTAATCGCAGATGAGGGCTTGCAATTTGATTGTTTTAAAACAGACGCACTCTGACTTTACATGGGACTGCTAATAAAGCGCCACATCTTGCTTGTTCCCTCAGTGAACTAACTATGAAGCCCTTAGGCCACGTTCACACGTTCAGTATTTGGTCAGTATTTCACCTCAGTACTTGTAAGCTAAAACCAGGAGTGGGTGACAAATGCAGAAGTAGTGGTGACGTGTTTCTATTATACTTTTCATCTAATTGTTCCACTCCTGGTTTTGGCTTACAAACACTGAGGCAAAAAACTCAAATACTCAAAGTATGCATATGGCCTATAGAGTTAAATGACAATTTTGCAAGAGGTTTATAAAACACATGTTTAGGCTTTACGAGATCAGGCTCTGACAGTGCAAATCCAAATTTTCCTCACACCTCCAAGACGTGTTTCTAACAGCCTGCGTGTATTCAGTCTGCCAAACACTGCAGTAAAGAAAGATTCATTAACGTTCTGGAAAGTCTCAGAAATAAATAATTACGGGAAGCTTCATGTTTAACTGTCCTTTTAATTTGAGTTGTCCTTTTAATTAAACTTTAGTAAAGTTATCTTTTGCAAAGCTTTACTAAACTATCAAAATATGCAAAATGCATTGCAGATATAAAAGATAATAAAGTATAACCAAAGCAGTCCTCTGGCTCTGATTGATGTGGAGGACACATAGCTGAACGAAGTAGGGCCATTTTACAAAAAGGAAAAGTTTGGGGATTTTTGTGCTCACATAACTTTGAACAAGAATAAAAATATATGTATTATGGTTGGCGCAAAATGAATTAGAGATGCTTGTTGCCGCTGCAAAAAACAGGACAATAACCACCAGTGTTGTCCAAAATAAATACTATATATAAAAAAGAAACTATAAGTTCGTTTTGCGCTGAACAAAAACAATCTCTACTGGCATTACAACACACTCTGTCCCATATGCCCTATGGCATGTCTAGAGTACCAAATATAAAAGCACTTCAAAGGTACCTGTAAGAATGGTGAAATAAATCTTCACGGTGGCGGAATTGTTGCACCCGTTGTCCGGGAGAAGCGTGTAGTACCGAAGAAAGAAATATCTTCAGGAATGTAGTCCCGGCCGGTGACTCACATCCCCCTTTTGTTTGGGTCCCCTCTGATGGTGCACAGATAGAGCCGGTGTACGCTCGGAACCTGTGGCGCTGCAGACGCCGAAACAGGACCTGGCGTGACGTTGGAGATCACGTGCCCGTCTGAGGTAAGGAACGCTGTGTGGACCAATTCCTACGCGTTTCGAAGATCACGGTCTTCTTCGTCAGGGATTCCTCCTCCTCTTCATCAAAAAGTGTCCCCTGTCTGGACCTTTGTGAGTTGCTGTGTTGCCTAACAACCCACCCGTAGAGCTGTGGGTAGACTGTGATGCTATGGCATCATCCGCGCTCGACATGAGAGTGGAATCATGAAAGGGCCGCAAAACACAGCAGATGTCCTTCATGTAAGCCCACTCGGCACATGTGAAGTGTGGCCTGCGAGCTGTGCGACTCGTTTGCGCCTGATGCAGCTGGAATTCCATTACTGCCTGCTGCTGCTCACACAACCTCTCCAGCATATGCAACGTGGAATTCCACCTAGTGCGGACGTCACATATGAGCCGGTATTCAGGCAGGTTAAATCTTCGCTGCAGAGCTGCAATGCGCGCATTGTGTACGCTCGAAAGCCACGGACCTTGTGCAGAAGATCTTCAAGGTCCCGATAGCTTTTAAGAAAACTTTGCACAACGAAATTAAACACATGTGCCAGGCACGGGATGTGAGTCGGATTGGCTAGACCCAGAGCTGCCACCAGGTTTCGCCCATTATCACACACCACCATACCTGGCTGGAGGTTGAGCGGCCCAAACCACTGGTCGCTCTGCTGCTTGATGGCATTCCAGAGCTGCTCTGCAGTGTGGCTTGTATCCCCCAAACTAATTAATTTCAACACGGCCTGTTGACGTTTGGCCACGGCAGTGCTCAACTTGGTCGTGTCAGTGGACGGTTCACCAATCCTTGTGGATGTAGATGGTGCCAACTGCTGTGCGAAGGAATCTGAGGAAGTGGAGTATGAGGAAAAGGCAATGAGAACCGACAAAAGTCCTGCAATCCTTGGCGTTGGCAGGACCTGCGCAGTGCCACTATCCACTTCCGTACCCGGCTCCACTACATTTACCCAATTTTCATTTGCCTAGCACCCTAAATATGGTGGAGGCTCATAAAGCAGGAGAAGGCTATAAAGAAGATTTAATTATTGTATTGTTAACATTGTTACTTATGACTGTTGTGTTTGAAACTGTTAAACTGTAAAGCTCTGCGGAATATGATGGCGCAATATAAATAAAGATTATTACTATTATTAAAGAAGATAGCAAAGAGTTTTCAAATTGCCCTGAATAACTATATGGTGGCCCGATTCTAAAGCATCGGGTATTTTAGAATATGCATGTATGTATGTATGTATGTACGTCGCGCAGTGAGTGGGGGCTAATTCAGGGCCAATATCGCTGATTGGTCGCGCCCGGCTGGCCTATCAGCGAAGCGTGGTTCAAATCTGGCGCCAATTAGCGGCCGGACTGCGCCTGTCGCTGATTGGTCGCGGCCGGCCACAACCAATGACCGAAGCGGCGTTTAAATCCCGTGCCAATATCGCTGATTAGTTGCGGCCGGTCTGGACCAATCAGCGAAGCATGGTTTAAATCCCGCGTCAATTCGCTGCTGGACTGCGTCTGTCGCTGATTGGTCGCAGGATGTTGGGGGGTTCGGGGCGCTCAATGTCGGGGGTTTGGGGTGCTCGATGTCGGGGTGCAGTATATAGCACAGCCACATAGTATTTAGCAGCCACATACTATATAGCAGCCACGTAATATGTAACAGCCCATGCAGTAAACAGCCCACACAGTATATAACACTGCCCACGTAGTATATATCGGTCACGCAGTATATACCGTATATACTCGAGTATAAGCCGAGATTTTCAGCCCATTTTTTTGGGCTGAAAGTCCCCCTCTCGGCTTATACTCGAGTCATATACCCGGGTGTCAGCAGGGGAGGGGGAGCGGGGGCTGTGTAATCATACTTACCTGCTCCCAGCGCGGTCCCTGCAGTCCCTGGCTTCTCCGGCGCTGCAGATTCTTCCTGCACTGAGCGGTCACATGGCACCGCTCATTACAGAAATGAATAGGCAGCTCCACCCCCATAGGGGAGGAGCCGCATATTCATTGCTGTAAATGATCGGTGCCATGTGACCGCTCAATTACAGGAAGAAGCTGCAGCGCCGGAGAAGCCAGGGACTGCAGGGACCGCGCCGCAGCAGGTAAGGGGAGCGCAGCACTATAATTACCTGCTCCTCGCTCCGGCTCCGTCTGCAGCGTCCTCTAGCAATGACGCTCAGGTTAGAGGGCGCTGTGACGTAGTCAGTGCGCGCCCTCTGCTGAGCGTCAGTGCTGGAGACGGAGCCGCAGAGGAGCAGGTAATTATTGAAAGCCCCGGCGTCCTGAGAAGAGAGGTGAGTATGTGATTTTTTTTTTTTTTTTTTATGGCAGCACCAGCAGCATTCTAAGGAGCACCTATGGGGCCATAAAGGTGCAGAGCATATAAGGGGCACAGCATTATAAGGAGCACCTATGGGGCCATAAAGGTGCAGAGCATATATGGGGCACAGCATTATAAGGAGCACCTATGGGGCCATAAAGGTGCAGAGCATATAAGGGACACAGCATTATAAGGAGCACCTATGGGGCCATAAAGGTGCAGAGCATATATGGGGCACAGCATTATAAGGAGCACCTATGGGGCCATAAAGGTGCAGAGCATATATGGGGCACAGCATTATAAGGAGCACCTATGGGGCCATAAAGGTGCAGAGCATATATGGGGCACAGCATTATAAGGAGCACCTATGGGGCCATAAAGGTGCAGAGCATATATGGGGCACAGCATTATAAGGAGCACCTATGGGGCCATAAAGGTGCAGAGCATATAAGGGGCACAGCATTATAAGGAGCACCTATGGGGCCATAAAGGTGCAGAGCATATAAGGGGCACAGCATTATAAGGAGCACCTATGGGGCCATAAAGGTGCAGAGCATATATGGGGCACAGCATTATAAGGAGCACCTATGGGGCCATAAAGGTGCAGAGCATATAAGGGGCACAGCATTATAAGGAGCACCTATGGGGCCATAAAGGTGCAGAGCATAAATGGGGCACAGCATTATAAGGAGCACCTATGGGGCCATAAAGGTGCAGAGCATATAAGGGGCACAGCATTATAAGGAGCACCTATGGGGCCATAAAGGTGCAGAGCATATATGGGGCACAGCATTATAAGGAGCACCTATGGGGCCATAAAGGTGCAGAGCATATATGGGGCACAGCATTATAAGGGGCACCTATGGGGCCATAATCAAAGGTGCAGAGCATATAAGGGGCACAGCATTATAAGGAGCACCTATGGGGCCATAAAGGTGCAGAGCATATATGGGGCACAGCATTATAAGGAGCACCTATGGGGCCATAAAGGTGCAGAGCATATATGGGGCACAGCATTATAAGGAGCACCTATGGGGCCATAATCAAAGGTGCAGAGCATATATGGCACAGCATTATAAGGAGCATCTATGGGGCCATAATCAAAGGTGCAGAGCATATATGGCACAGCATTATAAGGAGCATCTATGGGGCCATAATCAACGGTGCAGAGCATTCTATATAGCACAGTTGTATATGGAGCATCTATGGGGCAATAATGAACGGTATGGAGCATCTATTTTTATTTTTGAAATTCACCGGTAAATGCTGCATTTTCTACCCTAGGCTTATACTCGAGTCAATAAGTTTTCCCAGTTTTTTGTGGCAAAATTAGGGGGGTCGGCTTATACTCGGGTCGGCTTATACTCGAGTATATACGGTAAAACAGCCCAAGTAGTATACAGCAGTGTGGGCAACATATCTCTGTTAAAAAAAAATAAAAATAAAATTAAAATAAAAAATAGTTACATACTCACCCTCCGGCGTCCACCGAAGTTGTCCCGATGCATGCGAGGCTGCCGCCAGCTTCTGTTCCCAGAGATGCATTGTGAAATTACCCAGATGACTTAGCGGTGTAACACAGCCATTAACCCTGTGTGAGCGCTGACTGGAGAGGGCATAGAGAAGGAAGGAGCGAATTCGCGGCCGGACTGTGCCTGTCGTTGATTGGTCAATCAGCGAAATGGGATTTCCGTGACAGACAGACGGAAGTGCCCCTTAGACGAAGACTTCCATTGAAGGAGAACTCACCACCTCTAGTGGCAGCCTGTTCCACTCATTGATCACCGTGTCAAAACGTTTTTTTAATATCTAATCTATCTTCTCCGTTTCAGTTTCATTACATTGCTTCCCATGTGCAAATGAGAATAAGGATGATACCTCTACACGGATATCCCTACAGATATTTGTAGACCGCTATTACATCTCCCCTTGACCTCCTTTCTTTAAAGCTAAATATTCCTGTATCCTATAACTTTTCCACGTAGGACTTAATTTGCAGTCAGTTCACCACCCTGGTAGCTCTTCTCTGAACTTGCTCCAGTTCTTCAATGTCTTTTTTAAAATGCAGCATTGGTGCCATAAGGGAGAGCAACGGAGCTGATCAGCTGACGAACTCAGATGAACTCCGTCACAGCAGCTCAGTAATACACTGCATCAGCGATTACCTCCTGTCAGTATCACCGACTGTCTTAGAGCAGTCATCTGTTATGGCTGGCAATCAGGCAACACAGCGTGCAGTAATCAGCGCACATACAGAGATCTGGCAATAACCCAAAACAATAGGACGAGCTCTGAGACGTGGAATCTCTGTAGACTGCAGTACCTGATCTATCCTCACACAACTGGAAGCAGCAGTGGATTGCGCCTATCACTACCTATGCAACTCGGCACTGCCTGAGGAGCTGACTAGCCTGAAGATAGAAATACAAGCCTGACTTACCTCAGAGAAATACCCCAAAGGAATAGGCAGCCCCCCACATATAATGACTGTTAGCAAGATGAAAAGACAAACGTAGGAATGAAATAGATTCAGCAAAGTGAGGCCCGATATTCTAGACAGAGCGAGGATAGCAAAGAGAACTATGCAGTCTACAAAAAACCCTAAAACGAAAACCACGCAAAGGGGCAAAAAGACCCACCGTGCCGAACTAACAGCACGGCGGTGCACCCCTCTGCTTCTCAGAGCTTCCAGCAAAAGATAATAACAAGCTGGACAGAAAAAAACAGAAAACAAACTAGAAGCACTTATCTAGCAGAGCAGCAGGCCCAAGGAAAGATGCAGTAGCTCAGATCCAACACTGGAACATTGACAAGGAGCAAGGAAGACAGACTCAGGTGGAGCTAAATAGCAAGGCAGCCAACGAGCTCACCAAAACACCTGAGGGAGGAAGCCCAGAGACTGCAATACCACTTGTGACCACAGAAGTGAACTCAGCCACAGAATTCACAACAGTACCCCCCCTTGAGGAGGGGTCACCGAACCCTCACCAGAACCCCCAGGCCGACCAGGATGAGCCACATGAAAGGCACGAACAAGATCTGGGGCATGGACATCAGAGGCAAAAACCCAGGAATTATCTTCCTGAGCATAACCCTTCCATTTGACCAGATACTGGAGTTTCCGTCTAGAGACACGAGAATCCAAAATCTTCTCCACAATATACTCCAATTCCCCCTCCACCAAAACAGGGGCAGGAGGCTCCACAGATGGAACCATAGGTGCCACGTATCTCCTCAACAACGACCTATGGAATACATTATGTATGGAAAAGGAGTCTGGGAGGGTCAGACGAAAAGACACCGGATTGAGAATCTCAGAAATCCTATACGGACCAATAAAACGAGGTTTAAATTTAGGAGAGGAAACCTTCATAGGTATATGACGAGAAGATAACCAAACCAGATCCCCAACACGAAGTCGGGGTCCCACACGGCGTCTGCGATTAGCGAAAAGCTGAGCCTTCTCCTGGGACAAGGTCAAATTGTCCACTACCTGAGTCCAGATCTGCTGCAACCTGTCCACCACATAATCCACACCAGGACAGTCCGAAGACTCAACCTGTCCTGAAGAGAAACGAGGATGGAACCCAGAATTGCAGAAAAATGGAGAGACCAAGGTAGCCGAGCTGGCCCGATTATTAAGGGCGAACTCAGCCAACGGCAAAAATGACACCCAATCATCCTGGTCAGCGGAAACAAAACATCTCAGATATGTTTCCAAGGTCTGATTGGTTCGTTCGGTCTGGCCATTAGTCTGAGGATGGAAGGCCGAGGAAAAAGATAGGTCAATGCCCATCCTACCACAAAAGGCTCGCCAGAACCTCGAGACAAACTGGGAACCTCTGTCAGAAACAATATTCTCAGGAATGCCATGTAAACGAACCACATGCTGGAAGAACAAAGGCACCAAATCAGAGGAGGAAGGCAATTTAACCAAGGGCACCAGATGGACCATTTTAGAAAAGCGATCACAGACCACCCAAATGACAGACATCTTTTGAGAAACGGGAAGGTCAGAAATGAAATCCATCGAAATATGTGTCCAAGGCCTCTTCGGGACCGGCAAGGGCAAAAGCAACCCACTGGCACGTGAACAGCAGGGCTTAGCCCTAGCACAAATTCCACAGGACTGCACAAAAGCACGCACATCTCGTGACAGAGATGGCCACCAGAAGGATCTAGCAACCAACTCCCTGGTACCAAAGATTCCTGGATGACCGGCCAGCACCGAACAATGAAGTTCAGAGATAACTTTACTAGTCCACCTATCAGGGACGAACAGTTTCTCGGCCGGACAACGATCAGGTTTATTAGCCTGAAATTTCTGCAACACTCTCCGCAAATCAGGGGAGATGGCAGACACAATGACTCCTTCCTTGAGGATACTCGCCGGCTCAGATAACCCCGGAGAGTCGGGCACAAAACTCCTAGACAGAGCATCCGCCTTCACATTTTTAGAGCCCGGAAGGTATGAAATCACAAAATCAAAACGAGCAAAAAATAACGACCAACGGGCCTGTCTAGGATTCAAGCGCTTGGCAGACTCAAGATAAGTAAGGTTCTTATGATCAGTCAAAACCACCACGCGATGCTTAGCACCCTCAAGCCAATGACGCCACTCCTCGAATGCCCACTTCATGGCCAGCAACTCTCGGTTGCCCACATCATAATTACGCTCAGCAGCAGAAAATTTCCTGGAAAAGAAAGCACATGGTTTGAACACTGAGCAACCAGAACCTCTCTGTGACAAAACCGCCCCTGCACCAATCTCAGAAGCATCAACCTCGACCTGGAACGGAAGAGAAACATCAGGTTGACAACACAGGGGCACAGCAAAAACGACGCTTCAACTCCTGAAAAGCTTCCACGGCAGCAGAAGACCAATTAACCAAATCAGCACCCTTCTTGGTCAAATCGGTCAATGGTCTGGCAATGCTAGAAAAATTACAGATGAAGCGACGATAAAAATTAGCAAAGCCCAGGAATTTCTGCAAACTTTTTAGAGATGTCGGCTGAGTCCAATCCTGGATGGCCTGAACCTTAACCGGATCCATCTCGATAGTAGAAGGGGAAAAGATGAACCCCAAAAATGAAACTTTCTGCACACCGAAGAGACACTTTGATCCCTTCACGAACAAGGAATTAGCACGCAGTACCTGGAAAACCATTCTGACTTGCTTCACATGAGACTCCCAATCATCTGAGAAGATCAAAATGTCATCCAAGTAAACAATCAAGAATTTATCCAGATACTCACGGAAAATGTCATGCATAAAAGACTGAAAAACAGATGGAGCATTGGCAAGTCCGAACGGCATCACCAGATACTCAAAATGACCCTCGGGCGTATTAAATGCCGTTTTCCATTCATCTCCCTGCCTGATTCTCACCAGATTATACGCACCACGAAGATCAATCTTAGTAAACCAACTAGCCCCCTTAATCCGAGCAAACAAGTCAGAAATCAATGGCAAGGGATACTGAAACTTAACAGTGATCTTATTAAGAAGGCGGTAATCAATACACGGTCTTAGCGAACCATCCTTCTTGGCTACAAAAAAGAACCCTGCTCCCAATGGTGACGACGATGGGCGAATATGTCCCTTCTCCAGGGACTCCTTCACATAACTGCGCATAGCGGTGTGTTCAGGTACGGACAAATTAAATAAACGACCCTTAGGGAATTTACTACCAGGAATCAAATCGATAGCACAATCACAATTCCTATGCGGAGGAAGGGCATCAGACTTGGACTCTTCAAATACATCCTGAAAGTCCGACAAGAACTCTGGGATGTCAGAAGGAATGGATGACGAAATAGACAAAAATGGAACATCACCATGTACTCCCTGACAACCCCAGCTGGTTACCGACAGAGTTCCAATCCAATACTGGATTATGGGTTTGTAGCCATGGCAACCCCAACACGACCACATCATGCAAATTATGCAGTACCAAAAAGCGAATAACTTCCTGATGTGCAGGAGCCATGCACATGGTCAGCTGGACCCAGTACTGAGGCTTATTCTTGGCCAGAGGTGTAGCATCAATTCCTCTCAACGGAATAGGACACCGCAAAGGCTCCAAGAAAAATCCACAACGTTTAGCATAATCCAAATCCATCAGATTCAGGGCAGCGCCTGAATCCACAAACGCCATGACAGAATATGATGACAAAGACCACATTAAGGTAATGGACAAAAGGAATTTGGACTGTACAGTACCAATAACGGCAGAGCTATCGAACCGCCTAGTGCGTTTAGGACAATTAGAAATAGCATGAGTAGAATCACCACAATAGAAACACAGTCTGTTCAGACGTCTGTGTTCTTGCCGTTCTACTTTAGTCATAGTCCTGTCGCACTGCATAGGCTCAGGCTTACTCTCAGACAATACCGCCAGATGGTGCACAGATTTACGCTCGCGCAAGCGACGACCGATCTGAATGGCCAAGGACATAGACTCATTCAAACCAGCAGGCATAGGAAATCCCACCATTACATCCTTAAGAGCTTCAGAGAGACCCTTTCTGAACAAAGCCGCTAGTGCAGATTCATTCCACAGAGTGAGTACTGACCATTTTCTAAATTTCTGACAATATACTTCTACATCATCCTGACCCTGGCATAAAGCCAGCAGATTTTTCTCAGCTTGATCCACTGAATTAGGCTCATCGTAAAGCAATCCGAGCGCCAGGAAAAATGCATCAACATTACTCAATGCAGAATCTCCTGGTGCAAGAGAAAACGCCCAGTCCTGTGGGTCGCCGCGCAAAAAAGAAATAATAATCAAAACCTGTTGAATAGGATTACCAGAAGAATGAGGTTTCAAGGCCAAAAATAGCTTACAATTATTTCTGAAGCTCAGGAACTTAGTTCTGTCACCAAAAAACAAATCAGGAATCGGAATTCTTGGTTCTAGCATCGATTTCTGATCAATAGTATCTTGAATCTTTTGTACATTTACAACGAGATTATCCATTGAGGAGCACAGAGCCTGAATATCCATGTCCACAGCTGTGTCCTGAAGCACTCTAATGTCTAGGGGAAAAAAAAGACTGAAGACAGAGCTAAGAAAAAAAAATTATGTCAGGATTTCTTTTTTCCCTCTATTGGGAATCATTGGTAGGCTCCTTGTACTGTTATGGCTGGCAATCAGGCAACACAGCGTGCAGTAATCAGCGCACATACAGAGATCTGGCAATAACCCAAAACAATAGGACGAGCTCTGAGACGTGGAATCTCTGTAGACTGCAGTACCTGATCTATCCTCACACAACTGGAAGCAGCAGTGGATTGCGCCTATCACTACCTATGCAACTCGGCACTGCCTGAGGAGCTGACTAGCCTGAAGATAGAAATACAAGCCTGACTTACCTCAGAGAAATACCCCAAAGGAATAGGCAGCCCCCCACATATAATGACTGTTAGCAAGATGAAAAGACAAACGTAGGAATGAAATAGATTCAGCAAAGTGAGGCCCGATATTCTAGACAGAGCGAGGATAGCAAAGAGAACTATGCAGTCTACAAAAAACCCTAAAACGAAAACCACGCAAAGGGGCAAAAAGACCCACCGTGCCGAACTAACAGCACGGCGGTGCACCCCTCTGCTTCTCAGAGCTTCCAGCAAAAGATAATAACAAGCTGGACAGAAAAAAACAGAAAACAAACTAGAAGCACTTATCTAGCAGAGCAGCAGGCCCAAGGAAAGATGCAGTAGCTCAGATCCAACACTGGAACATTGACAAGGAGCAAGGAAGACAGACTCAGGTGGAGCTAAATAGCAAGGCAGCCAACGAGCTCACCAAAACACCTGAGGGAGGAAGCCCAGAGACTGCAATACCACTTGTGACCACAGAAGTGAACTCAGCCACAGAATTCACAACAGTCATCACTGACTGCTCTCAAATTGATCAGAATCGTCGTGGGACATTACGGATTATCTTCTCGGCAGACAGTTGAGGAATAGTGTGGCTTATCATTTTATTTTTGTTGCAGGAGACGCTGGCGTTGGTGGATTGGACATTCGTTGAGTATGATTTAATTAAAATTATTAAAGTCTCATCATTTCAAATAAAGGACTTTGTTCTGGGTGTCTGTTTTTATACAATATCTGTCAAGCCGATTACGGCGATAAAGGGGCAGGACGGCGTATTTGGAACCCGCACCTGTCCCAGCCACTATAAGGGGCCCTGGCTTTCCCTTATCTCAGGGGTACCTATGAAGGTTAGGAGGCCCGAGCCGCCAGCGTATCCCTGTCTCCTTTGCAGGCCCTATAGTGACCCCCACTCCCCCCAAGGGAGGTGGACTGCACCAGTGTATGACTATACAATAAACAGGAAAATAGACAATGTAAAGGAAAACCAAACTTAGCTTAATGCTGCAAGGCACAGCACGGCAGAAAGAAACACCAGATACAACGGACACAGCTGTAGAACAGCAGTTCCCAGCTAGCACCTACTCCTGGCTTGGTCGCTGAAAAATGAACTAACACCGACAGTCAGCTGATGATTAACCAGGTGACCTCTTAAAGGATGGAGGGAGTGGTCATCACAAGCATCAGCTGAGCCAGAAGCAATGCAGTAACATCAGCGGCCACCGGGGGGAAGAAACTGCATTAACCCCCGATGACCAGAAAGGAAAAAAGGTCTTTAACTGAGGCAAACCAGATCTGCCACAGATCCAAACATGGATCGTGACAATATCACTATGGGGTTACTAATGGATAGGTGTCTTATAGATGCCTCTCCATTACTAACCTGTGGGCTTGATGTCACCTGACAATACAAAGGTGACAAAAACCTCACAAATATGAACCCCACTTGCCACCGCCACAGGGCAAGTGGGAAGAGCGTGGCTAAGCACCCGATTTGGTGGATCTTATAGATGGCCTCTTCTGGGGCCGCTGAGAGCTGATGTTTTTAGTCTGGGAGGGGCCAATATTCCTAGGCTATTAATATCAGCCCAGTCTGACTAGCCTTTGCTGGTTAGATTTTATAGGGGGACCCCATGTCAATTTTGTTCTTTGGTCCCCCTGTAAACCAGCTAGTAAAGTCTAAGCAAACAGCTGTGAGATGATATTAATAGCCTGGGAACCTTTATGGCTATTGGCTCCTTCCCAGAATATTAACATCAGCATTCAGCTTTCCCTCTGCTGGTTATTGAAATTACGTGGGAGCCCACGCAATTTTTTTTCTTTAAAATTAACAGTTGCTGTCTGGTTATAGCCTATGTACGTTCGTTCTGTTAATGCCCCTACATAGGCTGGGGGCAATTTGGGTTTGTGTTTACTTATCGGCTTAGTAATGAGGGCATCGGGCTAAAGGTACCGTCACACTAAACGATATCGCTAGCGATCCGTGACGTTGCAGCGTCCTGGCTAGCGATATCGTTCAGTTTGACACACAGCAGCGATCAGAATCCTGCTGTGATGTCGTTGGTCGCTGCAGAAAGTCCAGCACTTTATTTCGTCGCTGGACTTCCTGCTGACATCGCTGAATCGGCGCAGGGCCGCGCTTAGTACCCAATGTTTACCCTGGTTACCAGCGTAAAAGTAAAAAAAAAAAAAAACACTACATACTTACCTTCCGCTGTCTGTCCCTCGGCGCTCTGCTTCTCTGCCCTGTGTAAGCACAGCGGCCGGAAAGCAGAGCGGTGACGGAGTTAACTAGTGGGACAGTTTTATAGGTCGGGTCGTTACGGACGAGGCGATACTAAATATGTGTACTTTTATTGTTTTTTTGTATTTAGATAAAGAAATGTATTTATGGGAACAATATATTTTTTTTCTTTATTTAGGATTTTTTTCTTTTTTTACACACATCTATAAAAAAATGTTTTAACTTTTTTACTTTTTCCCAAAGGGAAAAACATCACTGTATAGTAGTGACAGATCGCTGATCTGACACTTTGCAGAGGACTGTGTCAGATCAGCAATCTGGCGTCCCCAACTCCAGTCCCCCCCCCCCCCCGTGAGCGCAGCCGATTGCATGACGTACTATCCCATCACTGGGAATTAAGTCCCAGGTCACCTTGATGGGATAGTACGTCATATGGGATTAAGGGGTTAATTTTTTTCACACATGTGAATATTTTTGCTTTTTTACACTAGAACATTGCCCCGGGGAGGGGGGGGGGCATCATGTTATAGTGTAAGATCGCTAATCTGACACTTCGCTGTGCACTGTGTCAGATCTGACGTGCACTTCTGCGGGCTTACCAGCGCTTGCTCTGAGCAGGCGTCGGTAAGCCACCTCCCTGCAGGACCCAGATGCAGCCCGCGGCCATTTTGGATCCGTGCCTGCTGCAGGGAGGAGGTAGGAGACCCTCGAAGAAACGCGATCACATCGCGTTGCTCCGGGGGTCTCAGGGAAGCACGCTGGGAGCCCCCTCCCTGCGCGATGCTTCCCTATACCACCGGAACACTGCGATCATGTTTGATCGCAGTGTGTCGGGGGTTAATGTGTCGGGGTCGGTCCGTGACCGCTCCTTGCACAGTGCCGGATGTCAGCTGCGATAGTCGGCTGATACCCGGCCGCGATCAGCCGCGCGCTCCCCCCATGAGCGCGGCTGATCGCTATGACGTACTATCCCGTCGGTGGTCATACGGGCCCACCCCACCTCGACTGGATAGTACGTCTAATGTCAGAAAGGGGTTAAAAATATTTTTATTCATCTCAAAAAAGCATTTTTTTTTATCACAAAAACGCATACAAAAACGCATACAAAAGCACACCAAAACCTCAAAGTTTCTTCCACAGAGTTTTTCCTGCCAAGAGATGCAGAAACCTTTCATAAAAATCTGCAAGCCAATACTCAACGTGCGCACAGCCTTAGGCTACATTAAAGGGAACCGGTCACCCCGTTTTTTGAGATTGAGCTATAAATACTGTTAAATAGGGCCTGCGCTGTGCGTTACTATAGTGTATGTAGTGTACCCAGATTCCCCATGTATGCTGAGAAATACATTACCAAAGTCGCCGTTTTCGCCTGTCAATCAGGCTTGTCTGGTCAGGTGGGCGTGTTCACAGCGCTCTTTTCTTCCCCAGCTTTCCGTTGGTGGCGTAGTGGTGTGCGCATGTCCAGAGTTCCGACTTCCCTGCGCCCACGTGAAGACACAGCGCGCGATCTGCGCTGTAATCCCTTGCATCGGTGGGGACGGCCATCTTCCTGTGGCCGCGCGTGCGCAGATGGAGTGCTCTGCTGCACGGGGCTTCAGGAAAATGGCCGCGGGCAGCCGCGCGTGCGCATTAGAGATCGCGGCCGCCATTTTCCCAAAGCCGAGTTTGCATCTCGTAGAAGAGGATTCTTTACTGTTAGGGCAGTGAGAATCTGGAATTGCTTGCCTGAGGAGGTGGTGATGGCGAACTCAGTCGAGGGGTTCAAGAGGGGCCTGGATGTCTTCCTGGAGCAGAACAATATTGTATCATACAATTAGGTTCTGTAGAAGGACGTAGATCTGGGGATTTATTATGATGGAATATAGGCTGAACTGGATGGACAAATGTCTTTTTTCGGCCTTACTAACTATGTTACTATGTTACTATGTTACTATATGGGGCACAGCTATGGGGCAATAATGAACGGTGCAGAGCACTATATGGTACAGCTATGGGGCAGTATGAACGGTGCAGAGCACTATATGGCACAGCTATGGGGCAGTATGAACGGTGCAGAGCACTATATGGCACAGCTATGGGGCAGTATGAACGGTGCAGAGCACTATATGGCAGAGCTATGGGGAAATATGAACGGTGCAGAGCACTATGTGGCAGAGCTATGGGGCAGTATGAACGGTGCAGAGCACTATGTGGCACAGCTATGGGGAAATATGAACGGTGCAGAGCACTATGTGGCAGAGCTATGGGGCAGTATGAACGCTGCAGAGCACTATATGGCACAGCTATGGGGCAGTATGAACGGTGCAGAGCACTATATGGCACAGCTATGGGGCAGTATGAACGGTGCAGAGCACTATATGGCACAGCTATGGGGCAGTATGAACGGTGCAGAGCACTATATGGTACAGCTATGGGGCAGTATGAACGGTGCAGAGCACTATATGGTACAGCTATGGGGCAGTATGAACGGTGCAGAGCACTATATGGCACAGCTATGGGGAAATAATGAACGGTGCAGAGCACTATATGGCAGCTATGGGGAAATAATGAACGGTGCAGAGCACTATATGGCACAGCCATGGGGCAATAATGAACGGTGCAGAGCACTATATGGTACAGCTATGGGGCAGTATGAACGGTGCAGAGCACTATATGGTACAGCTATGGGGCAGTATGAACGGTGCAGAGCACTATATGGCACAGCTATGGGGCAGTATGAACGGTGCAGAGCATTATATGGCAGAGCTATGGGGAAATATGAACGGTGCAGAGCACTATGTGGCAGAGCTATGGGGCAGTATGAATGGTGCAGAGCACTATGTGGCACAGCTATGGGGAAATATGAACGGTGCAGAGCACTATGTGGCAGAGCTATGGGGCAGTATGAACGCTGCAGAGCGATATATGGCACAGCTATGGGGCAGTATGAACGGTGCAGAGCACTATGTGGCACAGCTATGGGGCAGTATGAACGGTGCAGAGCACTATATGGCACAGCTATGGGGCAGTATGAACGGTGCAGAGCACTATATGGTACAGCTATGGGGCAGTATGAACGGTGCAGAGCACTATATGGTACAGCTATGGGGCAGTATGAACGGTGCAGAGCACTATATGGCACAGCTATGGGGAAATAATGAACGGTGCAGAGCACTATATGGCACAGCTATGGGGAAATAATGTTCTATTTTTATTTTTGATATTCACCGGTAGCTGCTGCATTTCCACCCTAGGCTTATACTCGAGTCAATAAGTTTTCCCAGTTTTTTGTGGCAAAATTAGGGGGGGTCGGCTTATACTCGAGTATATACGGTAATCAGACAACTTCAGACTCCCTATGGTGAAAATTGCAGTAAGTTGTTTGACAGATGAAAGTAAACACTTATTAGGGCAGTCCAGCAAGAAAATTATTAGTTTAGATTCAGAATTGCAAAAAGCATGACCATAACCATACTTGTACTACATTTTCATTATAAATATTTGAAGTAAAAATGACTGTTTTCTTCTAGACGTTTTCAATAGAATTTCTATAGAGCAGGATTAAAGGCATGTCAGTCAGTTCAGTCCCAATTTTCACTGACACACAGTACAGATTACAATTCACAAAGGTTCTAGCGCACATGAGATAGCGCTTTGGGTTTTCAGTACCAGGATATCCAAAAACGTAGAAGATTTAGACTCTACAACCAGGCAATTTTTCATTTTTTTTTATTTTTTTTTTAACTTTCGTTCTTTCCTTCCCTTCTTCCAAGAGCCAGAGCGTTTTTCTTTTTCTTTCGACATGACTATGTGAGCGGTAATTTGCAGGCATTATTGTAGTTTTCAATGACTCCATTCATTTTGCCGTGTAATGTACTGAAAAACAGTTAAGTTATTTTTCAGTTTTTGTTTTTATGTTCACTGTACGGTAAAAATCCCCTGAAAAATTGATCTTCACATCAGAACGATTACAACAATCCTAAAATTAAGTTTTCCTTTCGTGGCATCTTAGTTTTACATACATTTTGAACACTATTGGCTTTTCTTTTTGAGAGGCCCGGGGGAAAGAGCAAGGACTGAAAAGCAAAAAATTATTAACTCTTAGTTCCTTTTCACATTTAACATACACCTTAAATAATTTTATACTTTGATAGATCAGTCTTTCACAGACCATATCAGATATATTGATTTAATTTTTTATTACGAAAAAGGATTCATTTAAATTTTATTTTAATAGTTTAATATTTTTTTTAATTAAATTTACTTTATTTTTTAGTATATATTGCAATACGTTGTTATTATACTCTATGGTAGAATCGATCAATCACTTCTGGACCAGACATAACACGTACTTATATGTTCTATATGGTGGAGGGACAATTCCAAACAATTTAGATCAGGTAGGAAATTTTTAAGAATGCTTCATCTTTTGCACTCTAGTGATTTCCACTCAAAGAATCGCATCGCTGCAAATTTTAAAATTCGCCATGCACATCAAATTCTGCGTACAAATTTTCGTCAACATGTAGATCTAATTTGGCAAAATCCATTTAGCGGGTACCAGATAATCATGAAGAAATAATGAAGAAAAAAAGCAATGAATTTGCAATACATGAACATACGGTAATACGGCTGTGAGAATGCTATAGGTCCAAAATCACATTTATTCACGTCGCAGCACACTCATGTTCTCATCGTCTGAATGTAAGCAACGTATAGATTTCTATTCACTGAGTACAAGAATATCCTGAATATTGTGAGGATTTGAGACAATATTAGAACAAAGCAGAAACGTGCATGTAGTGCAATGATTTGCTGGATTTTCATGAAACATAGGTGTTGGCTGCGTGTTATTGTGACATTCTAGTAATCTGGTATAATCACAAGTGGCGGAACAGCAGCAATATTTCTTGATAATTATAGACTAATCTACTTTTCAAGGGAAACTGAAGGAAGACTTCATAAAAGGTCGGTTTACTGAATTATCCCTTAGTAAATCCACATTAATCACCAATATAATAGGCGAAACCCACAACACGCACCAAATTCAGTAATTTTATAATAATATTTTTCATAACATACATGGATGCCGGCAACATAATATAAAATATAACTAAACTTCAAACATATTTCACATTATGTAGCATTACAAAAGAGAACAATATCAAATATTCAAGAACAAATTAAGTGTTTTATAGACTTTACACATTTCTAAATCGGATTAGCAGAATTTAGTACAGTATTATATTACTGACACTCCATACTTTTATCAAATCAAGACTTTATACTGCAAGGGACAATCAAGAGATGACCTTTATCCTTAGCATGGAACATAGGGCAGCACGGTGGCTCAGTGGATAGCACCAAGGACAACATCTGCAAGGAGTTTGTATGTTCTCCCCGTTTTTGCGTGGCTTTCCTCCAGGTACACTGGTTTCCTCCCACATTCCAAAGACATACTGATAGGGAATTTAGATTGTGAGCCCCATCGGGGACAGTGATGGTAATGTGTGCAAACTGTAAGGCACTGCGGAATATGCTAACGCAAAATAAAAATTATTATTATTATTTATTTTTTGGTTCCTGGACTGCAATCTTATTTTGTACAGACTTTGATTATTTTAATAAAATCAATGGATATAGTTTTTACAGAAGAAACTTAAAGCAAACCTCTCAGCAGGATTTTGCAAAGTAAACTGAGGCTATTTGCACACGTTTAGGATTTCTTGCAGAAATTTCCTGAGAAAAACCTGAAATTTTCTGCAAGAAATCTACAAGAAATCTGCATGCGTTTTTACCGCGTTTTTGGTGCTTTTTTTTTGCGGATTTTTCCGGACATTTCCCAATGCATTATATAGTGGTAAATCCGCAAAAAATCCGCAAAATTAATGAACATGCTGCGTATTTTACCGCAATGTGTTTTTTTCGCGGAAAAAAACGCATAATGTGCACAAAAATTGCGGAATTCATTCTAAATGATGGGATGCTTAATGTATGCTGTTTTTTGTGGTTTTATAGCGTTTTTGTAGCGAAAAAAAATGCGAAAAAAACGCAAAAAATCAGCAACGTGTGCACACAGCCTAAAGGTATTGTCTAGTTGGTGCTATTACGTTGATTAAAATCATACCTGGGGTGAAGAAACCCACCTTGTGGTTCTTGTGTAATCAGTGATATAAGTTTTCAGTTAATGATATGCCCGCGCTCCAGGGCTTGACTGTAGGCAGTCTTCACGTCCTGCTCCAAGCTAGAAAAACCAAGGAAAGACCTGCCCACAGGCTGCCCCAAAGCACAAACATGTTCCTCATCACAAAGACAGACTGCTTCGGGGCGGCCTGTTGGCAGGTGTTTTCTTGGTTTGTCTGGCTTAGAGCTGGAAGAAGACTCTGCCTAGCGTTCCTCCCTGGAGTACGAGCAGCTGATTAACTGAAAACTTCTAACACTAATAACACAAGAACCACAAGACTGATTTCTTCGCCCCAAGTATCATTTTAATCAGTTTAACACTGCCAACCAGACAATGCCTGTAGTTTACTTAGCAAACTCCTGCTGACAGGATTGCTTTAAGTCTGGCAGGAAAAAGTCAATTCAGATCTAAGTCAAATTGAATAAACCATCAACGCATTATGACAGATTATGGACATCACATGATCCAATAGCCACAAAATGTTTAATGTAATGGGTGCCTTTCCCACTTCTGGTAAGAGGGATGGTCAAATATGATATAAACTCATTTACTATATAAGAGTTAAAACTAATAATAAACAATGTTATCAAGAACATTTATGTAATCGTCAACAAAAATATAAGACAAGACACGTCTCCAATCCAATTCTACTAAAACCATGTAAAGGTCATGATGACAAGAACGGTTATCTTCAAAGTCAAGACTAGTAAATGAAAGTTTGTGAAGGTCATTCAATGGCAAGTCAGGATTGCAGCTATAAGTCGTATTTGTTACATTGGGACTGAATACAAGAATGAATTCAGAATATTTGATGACCACAGGCTGCTACAGGCATAGAGAATAGCCTTTCACACTTAGCACATTGGGTTTTAAGACATTTATGATTTGTAATATTTTGTAGTCATAATATCCACACTTTTAGATTATCGTTATGATCAATTTGGAAGTTGAGATAACCTAAATAAACCAATCATTAGATGTTCATTTTTATTCTTTCAACAGAAGTATCTGGGTTTCTACCGTTGAAATGTAGGTACACTATTGCCTTTTTTTTTTTTTTTTTTTTTTTTTTAACTCAAATAGATTTTTATTAAGTATAAAATCACAAACCTTTTACAACAATACAGGGATTTTGAAAAGATTCACCCACCCCCGCAATATATGCCAACATTACCAACCCCCAATTAAACCGCTCATGCTCTTCCATTAGCATATCGTATACCGGCATATAATTTAGTATTATGTGATGACTCCTACTGTCCCCATATAAACAAACATTCCAACAGGAAAAAACTTCACAGAACGTTCTTCCCTCATCCCTCCCCCAATTCCAGCCAAGGCGTCCACAGTTTATCATAAAACTCCACTTTCCCTCTTTTCTGGTAAACCCCTTTTTCTAGAGTAATAACATGTTTCATATATTGAAGGTATTCTCCTCTCGAAGGTGGATCCTCTTTTATCCAGTTTCTTGCTATGACCTTCCGAGCCTTGTACAATGATCTAGCAATTGCTATCTTCAAATTGTTATCTACTCTTATCTCCTCTACATATCCCAACAAACACCACCGGTTCCCTTGGGACCATGCATCTATAAGCCCCCTCTATTCAACTGATAATCACCAACCAGAAAGCAGCCAACCCGACACGTCCAGAGGATGTGAAGCAGTCCAGTGTTGTCATTCCTACACGTAGGGCACTCCGAATCAGACCGCAATCCGGCCTTGTACAAAACATCTGGAGATCTATACACTATGTAGGATATAAAGCTGAGACAGTCTGTACGGTTCATTCAGTGACAGTTTTGGTATCCATTCTAACACAGACATCCATGTTTCATCCTCTAAATGGCCCAATTCTCTCTCCCATTTAGCTCTAGCACCAATTGGGAAATAACCCCTCTCGCTGTCCCCTCTCCACACACATACTCCAACACTAAATCGCCTTGAATTTTAAAACAGTCTCCCCTGTTCTGGGCATTAAACGCTTGTCTCACCCGTGCATATTGATATCCCCCAGAAGCCCTAATACCAAATTCCGATTGTAGCTGGGAAAAGGATTTCAGCTATTGCCGCTCTAGAACCTGATAGACATATCGTATTCAGCTGGCCTGCCATTCTGGTAAACATCCCATTGCCATAAACTCCGGTAAATTGTTATTAAACCACAGCGGGGAGGACAGGCGACTCCACGAATTTGTCTAACTCTTCCCCATAATTTATATATCAGGAATAGCGTAGGATAGATTTTCCCAAGTGCCCCCAGAGACCCATCTTCCAAGCACTGTACCGCAGGACATCTTGTCACCCTCTCTATCAGCTGTTGTACCACGCTGGAAGACGCTTCACGCTCCCAGCCCTTTAAGTGCTGGCACTGAGCTGCCAGGAAGTATATTTCAGGGTTAGGCATAGCTAAACCTTCATCCTTAGGTCTCTGAAGCGTCTCCAACATAATACGGGGATGCTGCTTCCCCCACACCAAAGCCCTAAATAAGGAGTCAATCAGATTAAATTTCCCATGTGGTATCCATATAGGTGAGTTATGGAGAACATACATTATCTTAGGCATGTGAATCATTTTAAGAAGGCTGACTGGTCCCACCACTGACAAGTGCAATTTAAACCATGCCCCTACTTTTGCCTTAAGAACCCCCAACACGGGAGTAAAATTCTTATGCAAGTAATCTGTAATCGTCAGAGAGATCCATATCCCTAAATATTTGAATTGATCAGCCACTTTAAGTCTGCCTCCTTCCGCAACATCTCCCATCTCATCCCCTACGTCATCTACCTTAAACAGAGTTGATTTATTCCAATTTATCCTCAACCCTCCAAGATGCTCCAAATCTTTCGATAAGCCGAACAGCATTTCCCAATGAAATATGTGGATCGCTCAGGAACAGCAGTATGTCGTCCGCGTATAACGCTATCTTTTCTTCAATTGACCCATACTTAAACCCAGATAATTCAGCGGACTGCCTAATCTTGGCGGCCAACGGCTCAACAGCCAAAGCAAACAGGAGAGGTGAGAGTGGACACTCTCCATTCACCCTAAAGGTACCTTCACATTAAGCGACGCTGCAGCGATACCGACAACGATCCGGATCGCTGCAGCGTCGCTGTTTGGTCGCTGGAGAGCTGTCACACAGACAGCTCTCCAGCGACCAACGATGTCGGTAACCAGGGTAAACATCGGGTAAATAAGCGCAGGGCCGCGCTTAGTAACCCGATGTTTACCCTGGTTACCATCCTAAAAGTAAAAAAAAACAAACACTACATACTTACCTACCGCTGTCTGTCCTCCAGCGCTGTGCTCTGCTCTCCTCCTGCCCGCGAGGGCTCACAGTCTACAGGGGATGGGTGAGGATACACTAGGAAAAGGTAGAGCTGGTCATGCGGCGGTTCAGTAAACTGGGGATCACTGCAGGTTGTAGGCTTGTCGGAAGAGGTGGGTCTTCAGGTTCTTTTTGAAGATTTCCATGGTAGGCGAGAGCCTGATGTGTTGGGGTAGAGAGTTCCAGAGTATAGGGGAAGCACGGGAGAAGTCTTGGATGCGGCTGTGGGAGGAAGAGATGAGAGGAGTAGAGAAGGAGATCATGAGACTATCGAAGGTTGCGTGTAGGTAGGTACCGGGAGACCATGTCACAGATGTATGGAAGAGTCAGGTTGTGAATGGCTTTGCATGTCATTGTTAGTGTTTTGAACTGTAGATTCTGGGCAATAAGAAGCCAGTGAAGGGCCTGGCAGAGAAGAGAGGCTAGGGAGTAATGGGGAGGGCACTCCATATTATCTATTGCAGCACTGTCTGGCCAAAGAACCAGAATGGCTAAACTCAACTCTCATAATTGAAAAGAATACAAGCAGTAAACAAGTATGCAATTAACCCAATTCTCCTCTTTCAATGAGAAACCAATATCCCATATCCATATCTCAATGAGTTCTTCGTCTCCTTTAGCTTGTACTTTCTTTTAATATCAATCCACTGGCTAGCGTCCTTTGGTGTCAGGAAAAAATGAACTCTATTAAAAGCCACCACTCTTAGTCTCGCCGGGAAAAAACATGGAGTATTGCACCCCCAGCTCTCTCAGACGTCTCTTGACACCAGTAAACTGCATTATCTGTTTCTGGACTGCAGCGGAGTAATCCGGATAAATGGCAATTCTCTGTCCTCCAATCATGAGATCCTTAATTTCTCTGGCCTTTCTAAGAATGTCTCTGTCTCTATAGCTTAATATCTTGGCCAACATGGTACTGGGATTAATCCAGGGGGAGGGGGCTGTGGTGGAACCCTGTGAGCTCTTTCAACTGCAAAAACTTTCGTCAGAGCCTCGACCCCAATCTTTTCCCTCAGCCAGTTTTCAATATATTCCGTAGGATTTATCCCCGCAGACTTTTCAGGCAGACCCACTATTCGGAGGTTATTTCTTCTGGATCTATTTTCCAGATCCTCATTTTTTTGCCACCAGTTCTGATATCTTTTGAGCAAACTTTTTCTCTGTCTTTTGCAACATGATCCTCTGCAGTGCTCACCCGCTCTTCCACCTCTCATGCGATTATCCATTTTCTGTATGGCAGCTTTATCTGTACAATCCCCCCTTTAACCTCCTTCGTCTGAAGGGTCAAGTCATTTAGGGACTGTTTACATGAGGACATGGGTATAAATACGTCCTTTAGGGTCAGCTCCCCTCCTGCAGCCATGCCATAGTCTCCCTCCCCCTTCTGTACCTTAAGGCCCCTTCACATTAAGCGACGCTGCAGTGATACCGACAACGATCCGGATCGCTGCAGCGTCGCTGTTTGGTCGCTGGAGAGCTGTCACACAGACCGCTCTCCAGCGACCAACGATGCCGGTAACCAGGGTAAACATCGGGTAACTAAGCGCAGGGCCGCGCTTAGTAACCCGATGTTTACCCTGGTTACCATGCTAAAAGTAAAAAAAAAACAAACACTAGATACTTACCTACCGCTGTCTGTCCTCCAGCGCTGCGCTCTGCTTCTCTGCTCTCCTCCTGTACTGGCTGTGAGCGGGAAAGCACAGCGGTGACGTCACCGCTCTGCTTTCCGGCTCACAGCCAGTACAGGAGGAGTGCAGAGCACATCGCTGGAGGACAGACAGCTGTAGGTAAGTATCTAGTGTTTGGTTTTTTTTACTTTTAGCATGGTAACCAGGGTAAACATCGGGTTACTAAGCGCGGCCCTGCGCTTAGTTACCCGATGTTTACCCTGGTTACCAGTGAAGACATCGCTGGATCGGTGTCACACGCCGATCCAGCGACGAAATAAAGTTCTGGACTTTCTTCAGCGACCAACGATCTCCCAGCAGGGGCCTGATCGTTGGTCGCTGTCACACATAACGATTTCATTAACGATATCGTTGCTATGTCACAAATAGCAACGATATCGTTAACAATATCGTTATGTGAAGGTACCTTTAGCCTTTCCTTCAGCAGTTGTTTCTTCATCCTCCTCCTCCCCTTCAGATCTATCTTCAGCAGACAGCTTAGCTTCATCTTCTACATCATCCGCCCGGGCAAACTTTCTCAATTTAGCAGCAGCCTCCAAGCGTCTGACATGCAGGGTTAGCCTCATCAGCTTCTTCCCTAGGCCGTGGCGCCATCTTGGAATGCACCAGCCTCTCCAGCCCCCGCATCTTTCTGCCATCTCCGGGTCATTTCTTCCTCCACCAGTCCTCCCTTCCGTGCTCCAGCACTCCTGAGACCTTCAGCCAGCAGATATATCACACTTTAAAGCAGACAGCGGCATCTGCACAGGATTAGAGCAATAATGGCAGCGGGAGTCCTCTCCTATGCGACCGCTCACATGGCCAGCTAGGACACGCCCCCGCATATAATTATCTTAAGGGAACCTGCCACATGATTAATAGCGCCCGAACCAGCATGAAGCAGAGACAAGCTGCTGCATTACAAACAACCACATTTAGGCCTCATTCAGACATCAATGATTTTCCTTGTGCGCAAAAAAAAAAAATTCTGCGTTTCATCAGCATTTCTCAGTTTCATCAAAGTTCGGTCAGCGTTTCATCAGTTTTTCGTGTTGTCTGATTATTTTTTTTTCGCTCAGACCATACATTTGCGCTGGCGAGTTTGATCTGAGACTTGGATGTCTTTATGATTTTGTGTGAACCCTCAGACTACAAAAACACAGACATGTGAACAGTTTCAAAAACTAAGTGCCTGTTCTATCACTGAAAACCACAAACAAACTCGTACGAAAAAACTGACATTCTGCACAAGCCTTTACTTTGAAATCCTCACAAGACTTTAAATAGTTGAAAACGTTGACAGGAACAAAGATTTTTTTTTTGCAGTCAAAAAACAGATTAGTCCAAGAGGGATGTCACTGATTTACTATGAAATGCAGCAGCGTTGCAGAGTATAACAGTCATTTTCAATCAGGGAGACCATCTCAGATTCATGTTGTCCGTGGTGCAGGCAATGTGATCATATGGCAGGATCTCCATCATGCATTTTTTTTTTTTTTACTATTGTGCTGTGACATTTGGTGTACCTGTCCATTAGATAACCTAAAACACTGACCTAGAAATAAAGCCATGTAAGCTTCAGAAGTAATCCTAAAAAAATATGTCTACAGTTTGAAAATCAAGATAAGTGATAATCATAGCTTGACAGAGTGACAGGTTAATCTAAAGGTACTGTCACACTCAGCGACGCTGCAGCGATATAGACAATGAGCCGATCGCTGGAGCGTCGCTGTTTAGGTCGCTGTAGAGATGTCAAACACAGCAACTCCAGAACGATGCAGGAGCGATCCAGTGACGTAATGGCGACTCACTTATCGTTCTCGCTGGTTGTTAGCTCCATGTAAAACATTGCTGGCATCGTTGCTTTTGCTGTCAAACATGACGATACACGCCGACCTGACGACCAAATAAAGTTCTGGACTTCTAGCTCCGACCAGCGATGGCACAGCAGGATCCTGATCGCTGCTGCGTGTCAAACACAACGAGATCGCTATCCAGGACGCTGCAACGTCACGGATCGTTGTCGTTCTCGTTGTAAAGCTGCTGAGTGTGAAGGTACCTTAACACTTACAGTAGGTCCCACTCAACAATGTACCACCAAGCAAGAAAAAAATATTCTTTTCAGTTTGGGGTAGAGGGGAAAATATGGCCATGTCCAATGCTCAGGGCCGGCGTTAGGGGCAGGCAAACTAGGCATTTGTCTAGGGCCCCCAGCCACTAATAGCGGCACACTATGCAGACGCTATAGCAAGCACCTGCTCCACCCCTGCATTGCAAATTCAACTTTAACAGCATCAGAGATGCAGATATAGTTGAAAGCAATGACAGAGGAGAGTGCATCAGTCAATCCGCCCTCTCGCATCATTCTCCCTTTGAGTCTGACGCAGCAGGGCACGATGATGTAATTTCATCGCATGCCACACTGCTGAGGAGACATGCAGCAGACACCAGAGCAGCGGGGGAGTGGAGAGAGGCAAATATTGTATTTATTTTTTTTAAATCGGTGATTACATTGTGGTGGCCATAATACTGAAGGCTACAGTATGGGGCTACACTGTACTTTATGGGAACTGCATTATACTCCATCAAGCACTATAAGCTATGTATTATACTGTACGTACTATATGGGGGCTGCATTAGTCTGTATGGAGGATTATGGGGGAATGCATTATACTGTATGAAGGACAATGGGAAGTGCATTATATTGTCTGGAGAACTATGGGGTATGCATTATACTATATGGAAGAATATTGGGGGTGTTTTATACTATATGGAGTGCTATTCCCTCTCATCTCCACCAGTGTCTCTCTCCAGTCGTCACTACTCACCTAACTACAATCTTTAATCTCTCACTCTCCTCAGGCATTTTCCTGTCCTCCTTCAAACACCATCATTACTCCGTTACTAAAGAAACCCACCCTTGACCCATCCTGCACAAACAACTACAGACCGGTCTCCAATCTCCCCTTCATCTCTAAACTCTTGGAGCACCTAGTCTACTCCCGCCTTACCCGTTACCCCTCCATTCACTCTCTCCTAGACCCTTCACAGTCCGGCTTCCACCCCCTACACTCGACAGAAACTGCACTCAAAGTGACCAACGACCTTCTGACAGCAAAATGTAACGGTGACCACTCTGCTCATTCTTCGCGATCTTTCTGCAGCTTTCGACATTGTTGACCACCCTCTCTTACTCTCTAGGTTCCAGTCACTTGGCATTCAGGACACTGCTCTCTCCTGGTTCTCCTCCTATCTTTCTGACCGATCCTTCAGTGTTCTGTTCTCTGGCTCCACTCCATCTCCTCTTCCTCTCACTGTCGGGGTACCTCAGAGCTCAGTACTTGGCCCACTTCTCTTCTTCCTCTACACGGCCCCAATTGGACAGACCATTAGAAGATTTGGCTTTCAGTACCATCTTTATGCCGACAACACAACTATACACATCATCCCCTGGCCTTACTCCTGCTGTACTACAGAACACCACTGACTGTCTGTCCACAGTCTCAGACATCATGTCCACTCTATCTGAAACTAAACCTCTCCAAAACTGAACTTCTGCTCCCACCATCTACTAACCTCCCTAAACCTGACGTTTCCCTCTCCGTGGGTGGCACCATAATAACACCCCGGCAGCAGGCGCGCTGTCTGGGTGTTATGTTTGACTCCGATCTCTCCTTCACATCCCATATACAATCTCTTGCCCGCTCATGCTGCTTACACCTAAAGAAACAAAAACCCCTCACTGTCGCTCTAATCCACTCCGCCTGGACTACTGCAACGCTCTATTAATTGGCCTCCCCCTCACTCGACTTTCCCCTCTCCAGTATATCCTTAATGCAGCAGCCAGGGTCGTCTATCTAGCTAATCGTTACTCAAACGCGTCCGCTCTTCACCAGTCATTACACTGGCTGCCCATTCATTACAGGATACAATTCAAAGTACTTGTTCTCACCCACAAAGCTCTCCACAGTGTGGCACCCCCTTACATCACCTCCATCATTTCTATCGGCCTAACCGAACTCTGCTCTCTGCAAATGACTTTTGACTAACCTCTGCACTAATCCGTACCTCCCACTCTCATCTACAAGACTTCTTGCGTGCTGCGCCAATCCTCTGGAATGCTCTACCCCAAGAAATTAGGACCATCTACAATTTGCATAGTTTTGGCGCTCCCTCAAAACACATTTGTTCAGAGCGGTCTATCATGTTCCCTAATCAGTTATTTTGTTTGTGTGTAGCCCATTCACTACTTCCATCTATCCCCCACTCCCTGAAGATGGCTGGACCATCATTGTATATACATCATTGTAAATACACACCTGTACTTTGTATCTCCCCACCTCATTGTAGATTGTAAGCTCTCACGAGCAGGGTCGTCTTGTGTTGCTTTAATTATTGTATTGTTAACATTGTTACTTATGACTGTTGTGTTTGAAGCTGTTAAATTGTAAAGCGCTGCGGAATATGTTGGCGCTATATAAATAAAGATTATTATTATTATTATTACTATGGTGCACATTATACTATATGGGGGGATTTTGGGCTGTGCATTTTACTATATGTAGGACTATGTGGTCCATTATACTAAACAAGCAAAATGTTGCCTGTTCATAAAGTGATTGGATTGTTTATGCTGGAACAAAAAATCATTGTTATTGCTATCAAAAGCCCCCCGCCTGGTGAAAACTGCAGATATGCTGAAAACATTATACAGTGTGGGGGCAGATTGATCTACTAGTTATCATTCTGTGCCCATCATTCTTCCTCAACTGGTGTAAAAAGGCCAAGAATTAAACGTTAAATGACTTCAATATTGTCGATCACACTTGTTTAACGGTCTGAACTTAGCTCATGTAAATACAACTGAAATGTTTCTGTGTGATGGTGCAATATGTGAGCATTTGGGACCCACTCTAAATTCCTGCCCGGGGCCCCACTGTCTAAAATCGCCCCTGTCGATGCTTTATCCCCCTTTTGGTACTGATCATGGAGATCTCTCCCTATACACAAATTAGGAGATACCTGTAAGTTTAGCAGAGCTGGATGGGAAGGGACTGGTGGGAAGCCATGTAGTTGATTGGTCTTTATGTTCTTAGCTCCTTTATGAACTGAAATTTGAATAAAAACATTGCAGCATTTCTGAGATCATCATATGCCCACAATGAGAGTGCCAGTGACAGCAGACTCAAGATTAGACAACTCCTTTAAAACCATCTTTAGAAAAGTTTCAAAATGCAGAAGTATCATGCCAATTCCCAAGCGCAGAGGTAATTAGAACAGTTTACACCTCAAAAGCTTGCGTTAGCACTCTACACTGTATGCACAATTAGGTGAGTATTTGACCATATCATTTTTATGCAGATTTGCCATGTCCCGAGCTGTACAATTTGAATACTTGGATATGAATATAAAGTAGATAAGGTGATGTGTATTTGTGTAATGAGGGAGGGTGCGGAATACGGATACAACACCCTTAATCAAGATGTGCAGAATTATTATGCAGTTTTCCTCATGAGGCAAAATTGAGCAAAAAAAAAGATTAACCCGACTGAAGAGTCAAAAGTTGTGAAAAGTCTTACAGATGGATGCAGCACTCTTGAAATTGCTAAGATATTGGGACGTGATCATAGAACCATTAAGAGTTTTGGTGCAAAAAGTTACCAGAATTTAAAAAAAAAACGTAAAAGGTGTACAAGGTGTTCAGTGCTCAGGGACATGGCCAAGGTAAGGAAGGCTGAAATCCAACCACTGAACAAGACACAGGAGGGTTAGACTGGGCCAAGAAATATCTGAAGACAGATTTTTTTTAAAAGGTTTTATGGACTAAACAATTGAGTAACTCTTGACTGACCAGATGAATAGGACAGTGGCTGGATCAGTAACTGACTCAGACAAGGTAGACATGTGGTACTGCTATGAGCTCGTGTTATTAAAGATGAGCTAGTTGTATACCTTTAGGTTAAAGATGGACTCAAAAGCACATCTCAAACCTACTGCCAGAATATAGAAGACATTTTCTTCAAAAGTAGTACAGGAGATAGTCTGCAGATTTCAAGAAAACCATGATTTCTATGCAGGGCAATACTCAATCACATGCATGAAAGTGTCCATTAATTGGCCAGGTAGTAAAGGCCTTAGGCTACTTTCACATTTCCGTTTATCTTACACCGTCACAATCCGTCGTTTTGTGAAAAAAAAACGCATCCTGCAAAGTTGTCCGCAGGATGCGTTTTTTTCAAAGACTTGTATTACCGATACATCGCGACGTATGGACACACGTTCCATACGTCGTGCACTGGATGCGTCGGTATTTGGCAGGCTGTCATTGCAAAAAAACGTTCAAGGGAAAGTTTTTCCATACATCCTCTCCTGCATTTTTTAATGCGCATGCCTGGCCGGAACTCCACCCCCTCCTCCCTGGGACTTTACAATGAGCAGTGGACGCGTTGAAACACTGCGTCCGCTGCTCACGTCACTCAAAATTTCATAAGCTTCCGTTGGTACGTCGCGCCGACGCCTGGTGACGGCCGAGTACCGACGGAAGTGTGAAAGAAGCCTTAACCCCTTAGCGACCGCCGATACGCCTTTTAACGGCGGCCGCTAAGGGTACTTAAACCACAGCGCCGTTAACTAACGGCGCTGTGGAAAAAGTCCATAGCGCCCCCCAGAGGCCGATTTTCTCCGGGGTCTCGGCTGCCGAGGGTAGCCGAGACCCCAGAGAACATGATTCGGGGGGTTTTTAACCCACCCCGCATTTGCGATCGCCGGTAATTAACCGTTTACCGGCGATCGCAAAAAAAAAAAAAAAAAAAAAAAAAAAGCGATCTCTTTTTAATTTCTCTGTCCTCCGATGTGATCGCACATCGGAGGACAGAGAAAAGGGGTCCCAGGTGGCCCCCCAATACTCACCTAGCTCCCCCGATGCTCCTCGTGTCTCCCGGTGGGCGCCGCCATCTTTAAAATGGCGGGCGCATGCGCAGTGCGCCCGCCGGCCGGCACCGGGAGAATCTTTGGGGTCTCGGCTGCCGGGGGTAGCCGAGACCCCAAAGAGCACGATCGGGGTCGGTATTACCGACCCCTGTTTTGCGATCGCCGGTAATTAACTGTTTACCGGCGACCGCAAAAAAAAAAAAAAAAGGAAAGTGTAATTCTCTGTCCTCTGATGTGATCGCACATCAGAGGACAGAGAAATAGGGGGATTCGGGGACCCTAGCATACTCACCTAGGTCCCTGGATCCTCTTGCTGCTCCTCCTGGCCGCCGGCAGCAGAACATGGCGGACGCATGCCCAGTGCGCCCGCCATCTGTCTCCATCTGCCGGCCGGCAGGAGAACAGCAGTTGGGGCTAAAATTAGGGGTAGGGTTAGGGTTAGGGGTAGGGTTAGGTTAGGGTTAGGTTAGGGGTAGGGTTAGGTTAGGGGTAGGGTTAGGTTAGGGTTAGGGGTAGGGGTAGGGTTAGGGGTAGGGGTAGGGTTAGGGGTAGGGTTAGGGGTAGGGTTAGGGTTAGGTTAGGGGTAGGGTTAGGTTAAGGTTAGGGGTAGGGTTAGGGTTAGGTTAGGGGTAGGGTTAGGTTAGGGGTAGGGGTAGGGTTAGGTTAGGGGTAGGGCTAGGGTTGGGGCTAAATTTAGGGTTAGGGTTGGGGCTAAATTTAGGGTTAGGGTTGGGGCTAAACTTAGGGTTAGGCTTCTTTCACACTTACGTCGGTACGGGGCCGTCGCAATGCGTCGGCCCGACATACCGACGCACGTTGTGAAAATTGTGCACAACGTGGGCAGCAGCTGTAGTTTTTCAACACATCCACTGCCCAATCTATGTCCTGAGGAGGAGGGGGCGGAGTTACGGCCACGCATGCGCGGTCAGAAATGGCGGATGCGACGTACAAAAAAAAGTTTCATTGAACTTTTTTTGTGCAGACGCTCCGCCAAAACACAACTGATCCAGTGCACGACGGACGCGACGTGTGGCCATCCGTCACGATCCGTCGGCAATACAAGCCTATGGGCAAAAAACGCATCCTGCGGGCACATTTGCAGGATCCGTTTCTTGTCCAAAACGACGGATTGCGACGGAATGCCAAACGACGCAAGTGTGAAAGTAGCCCTAGGGCTAGGGTTAGGGTTGGGGCTAAAGTTAGGGCTAGGGTTGGGGCTAAAGTTAGGGTTAGAGCTGGGATTAGGGTTAGGGTTTGGATTAGGGTTGGTATTAGGGTTAGGGTTGGCATTAGGGTTACGCTTGGGATTAGGGTTAGGTTTGGGATTAGGGTTAAGGTTAGGGTTGTGATTAGGGGTGTATTGGGATTAGGGTTAGGTTTGAGGTTAGGGTTGAGATTAGGATTAGGGGTGTGTTGGATTTAGGGTTTTGATAAGGGTTATGGTTAGGGTTGACATTAGGGTTGTTTTGGGGTAAGGGTTGTGATTATGGTTAGGGTTAGTGATTAGGATTATGGATGAGGTTGGGATTAGGGTTAGGGGTGTGTTGGGGTTAGGGTTGGAGCTAGAATTGGGGGGTTTCCACTGTTTAGGTACATCAGGGGGTCTCCAAACACGACAGCCAATTTTGCGCTCAAAAAGTCAAATGGTGCTCCCTCCCTTCTGAGCTCTGCCGTGCGCCCAAACAGTGGGTTACCCCCACATATGGGGCATCAGCGTACTCGGGATAAATTGGACAACAACTTCTGGGGTCCAATTTCTCTTGTTACCCTTGTGAAAATAAAAACTTGGGGGCTACAAAATCTTTTTTGTGAAAAAAAAAATATTTTTTATTTTCACGACTCTGCATTCTAAACTTCTGTGAAGCACTTGGGCATTCAAAGTTCTCACCACACATCTAGATAAGTTCCTTGGGGGGTCTAGTTTCCAAAATGGGGTCACTTGTGGGGGGTTACTATAGTTTAGGTACATCAGGGGCTCTGCAATCGCAACATAAAGCCCACAGACCATTCTATCAAAGTCTGCATTCCAGAAAGGCGCTCCTTCCCTTCCGAGCTCTGCCGTGCGCCCAAACAGTGGTTTACCGCCACATATGGCGCATCAGCGTACTCGGGATAAATTGGACAACAACTTTTGGGGTCCAGTTTCTCTTGTTACCCTTGTGAAAATAAAAATTTGGTGGCTAAAAAATCTTTTTTGTGGAAAAAAAAAATATTTTTTATTTTCACGGCTCTGCATTATAAACTTCTGTGAAGCACTTGGGCATTCAAGGTTCTCACCACACATCTAGATAAGTTCCATGGGGGGTCTAGTTTCCAAAATAAGGTCACTTGTGGGGGATTTCTACTGTTTAGGCACATCAGGGGCTCTCCAAACGCGACATGGCGTCCGATCTCAATTCCAGCCAATTCTACATTGAAAAAGTAAAACGGCACTCTTTCTCTTCCAAGCTCTGCGGTGCGCCCAAACAGTGGTTTACCCCCACATATTGGGTATCGACGTACTCAGGAGAAATTGCACAACAACTTTTGTGGTCTAATTTCTCCTGTTACCCTTGTGAAAATAAAAATTTGTGGGCAAAAAGATCATTTTTGTAGAAAAAATGCAATTTTTTTTTCACGGCTCTACGTTATAAACTTCTGTGAAGCACATGGGGGCTCAAAGTGCTCGCCACACATCTAGATAAGTTCCTTAAGGGGTCTAGTTTCCAAAATGGTGTCATGGAATGGTTTCCACTGTTTAGGTACATCAGGGGCTCTCTAAATGTGACATGGTGTCCGATCTCAATTCCAGCCAATTCTGCATTGAAAAAGTCAAACGGCGCTCCTTCACTTCTAAGTTCTGCGGTGCGCCCTAACAGTGGTATACCCCCACATATGGGGTATTGGCGTATTCAGGAGAAATTGCATAACAAAATTTATGGTTACATTTCTGTTTTTACACTTGTGAAAATAAAAAAAATGGTTCTGAATTAAGATGTTTGCAAAAAAAGTTAAATGTTCATTTTTTCCTTCCACATTGTTTCAGTTCCTGTGAAGCACGTAAAGGGTTAATAAACTTCTTGAATGTGGTTTTGAGAACCTTGAGGGGTGTATTTTTAGAATGGTGTCACACTTCATTATTTTCTATCATATAGACCCCTCAAAATGACTTCAAATGTGATGTGGTCCCTAAAAAAAAATGGTGTTGTAAAAATGAGAAATTGCTGGTCAACTTTTAACC